>NC_141923.1:9721590-10024621 GCF_057802395.1 Ceratotherium simum simum | reverse complement strand
ACTTCCTACCTTGTGTCTCAGGGCTCCAATGCATGTGTCCCAAGAAAGAATGAGCCGGTGGGGGTCTGTCTGTATCTCCTTCTACAGCCGAGCCTCGGAAATCACACAGCGTCACTTCTGGCATGTTCTGTTCCTTAGAAGCAAGTCATTAAGGCCACCCGTGTCTGAGAGGAGGGCATTGAGGTTCCATCTTTGGATGGGAGGAGCGTTGAAGTATTTGCAGCACGTTTTGAGCACCACGGAGAGCTCAGGTGGCTTACGCGGGGTGGACATTGGTGGGCGGTAGAGTGGAGTGTGGCCCTGGCGGTCGGACCCTGAGCGCATCCCATCTCCCCTCTGACATCTCTAAACGCTGACCACCTTGCGCCGCGGGAACCAGAGCTCCGTAAACACCTGCATCCCTCCCCATTCACCTTTCAGGTGTCCTCCCCGGAAGCAGCCAGCAAAGCTGTGGAAGACCCCAGGGGTTGCTCATGTGGTTCAAAAAGGTGTTGGTGCAGACCCCCGTGCAGCCACCTCTCCTCACCTCCCTTTGTCCTCTCGCCTCCCTTCCCTGCACCCAGGGCCGTGTTCTCACTGCCCAGGCTCTGGGCACTTCTGCCTCTATGGGCCCTTCCTCCATACAAAAAGTATTAAAAATTATATCTTATGGCTGACTTGATATAAAGATGAATATTTTAATATTATATATTAAAACATTTTCTTCTAAGTAAAAGTTCATTTTTTTCTTCTAATTTTAAAAGAAATGGAACCATTTTCCTGGGCCCTGGGCACTGTGCCTGCTGAATCTGATGGAGAAATCAGGCCTGCACCTCCCTTCCCTCTCTCTTCGTCCTCTCCCTCTGCTCTCTCCCCTCTCCTCCCCTTGTCTACACTGCTTCACTCTTTATGCTGGTCTCCACTTTGCAGGCCATTCTCCTCTCCTGGACTGAGAACACCCGGGTTCTTGTCTGTATCCCCTGGGCTAGGATGGAAACTGGGAACAGAATGTTCCCAGTGACTCTGGGCCTCCTCTCTCTCCAGGTCTCACCAGCTGCTCCCTCCCTCTCCATATCTCAACTTTGGCTTCTCTTCCTGCTCCTCTGAGCACACGGGCGAATAATGGTCACCCCAAAATGGCAGCCTCAGCCCTACAGCTGGGTGACCTCACAACTCACTCCATCTCCTTGGGGGCCTAGATTCCCAGGGGAGAAGCTGAGTGGCCTGGCTTGGGGGAGGGCCCTCTGGTCTAGACAGCTGTGGCTGGGCGGTGGGGTCCTGTGGTAGGGAGAGCTGCCTCTCCTCGGCTGTAATTGAGACGGTTCCCCAGTATGGGAGTGCAGGGAGAAAGAACTGGCACCTTCACTGCACCTTGCCTCAAAACCACTTCCTGATTTAGCGTTGCGATTGCCTGCTTTTTGATGGACGTGGGTGAGAAATTCGTTTAATCGAGGAATTGGCGTGAGATTGCCAAATTTTAACCTGCCCACTTTTACTGCCATCATATGATAAATAATAAGAAAAATAGGAAGATCTTAATATTGGAATTTTAAAAATTTAATTATTTTTAATTAATTCATTTAATTAAGTTTAATTGATTAACCTGTCAACGTATATTCTTGGATTTTTTTATTTTGCTAAAGGCAACTAAGACATTGGTCATGGGCCTGATCTGGTCTGTGGACCCAGATTGGGGACCCACGGGCATTAAGGAGGCGGCAGACGTCCCTTAACAGTAATAACAGGGCACCGACAGCAGCAAGGAGAGCTGACATGTGCTGGGGCTGGGCTCAGAGCCTGACGCGCATGGTTCAATCCTCAGTCTCCTGCAGGTCACTGCTACTGCTTCCACCTTAGAAGACGGAGATGGAGAGGCTCAGGGAGGTCACACGCCTTGTCCCAGGTAGCACAGACAGCAGCAGGAGGAGTGCGATTTGATTCCAGGTGGTTGACTCCTAAAAAAGGGTCCTTTTTGGTGAGAGAGATGGGTGGGGTCCCATCTATAACAGAGGCAAGCCTGTGATATGGGTGTGCTAATGGCAGATGACAAGCTGTTCAGAGACTAACGGAGGGACTCGGGAAATTTCTCTGAAGAAGTGTTGACTCAGGCCTTGAAGAACAGGAAGGAGGCAGTCCAGGCGGGGATGGACACAGAGGCATGGACGGGGAGGTCTGGGAGGGCATGGAGAGCCCAGGCCAGACTTGACTGTTGGAGCCAGCCAAGGTTGGGGTGCAGGGAGGCAACATGATCCAGTCTGTGATTTAGAAAGGTAGTCCTGTTGGCAACGTGGAGGTTGAACCTACGTGTGCAAATTGGAAATCTGTGCTGGCAAACATTTTTAAATAGAGCAAATGTTTGGTGTCTGCAGATACACTCAATTGACTGATTTCTGAAAACGCATTCCCGTTTGGAAGGTCCCACCCCAGAGGAGTTTGTAGCCCTATTATTATGCAGGTGGGAGGGTTTTTCTGATTTGGGCTCTCTGCTCTCACGTGTCCTTGCTGAGTGCTTAGTCCCGTGGACTGTGTGGGCTGCTGTAACAGTACCACAAACTAGGCGGCTTAGAGCAACGGAAATGTATTCTCTCACAGTTTTGGAGGCCGGAAGTCTGAAATCAAGTGTTGGCAGGGCTCTGCTCCCTCCGAAGGTTCTAGGGGAGAACGTATTCCGTGCCTCTTCCTAGCTTCTGGTGGCGGCCAGCAGTCCTTGGTGTTGCTGGGCTTGTAGCTGCAGCACTCCAGTCTCTGCCTCCATCAGCACACGGCCTTCTCCCCATGCATGTCTGTATCCAAATCTTAGTCTCCTTTCTCTTATGAAGATGCCAGTCATTGGATTAGGCCCACCCTAATCCAGTGTGACCTCATCTTAACTTGATTACATCTCCAAAGACCCAAATAAGGTCACAGGTGCCAGTGCTTAGGAGTTGAACATATCTTTTGGTGGGGTGGATGTCACAATTCAAACCATTACACTGAGAGACTCTCTGGGTCTGGGGTCCCTAGTGGACCATGTCCTCACCCAAAAGGTTCTGTGAGTAGTCAGTGCTGTATGGTCCGTGGGGGTCTCACCTGCCCCCTGCACATGCCCCCAGTGGGCCCCTGTGTCCTGCGGCCCCTCTGCCAGGATGGGCATGAAGTCAGCTGCTGCCAGCCTGGAGCTTGTGGGGACAGGTTGTACCACTTTGCATCTGTTTGGGATGCTGCCAATGCCTGGATGCAGCGAGTGGGTGGCAGCTTGGGCACATCACGTGTTCTGGGGAGCAGGGCGGCCCCCGGCTGGCTGTGGCATCCTTCCTCAGGGCTCCAGGCAGCACCTGGCGCGTTGCTCAGCCAGGGTATCATTCTGGCCTCAGGGTGGCCGAGGGGCAGCTATGTTTGGGGAGGTGGCGCAGAGCTCAGACATTCGGGCTAATCTGGCTCTTCCCCCCAGATCGCAGACATCTCTAGGGCAGGGCCGTCTGGCCGTCTCTGATTTGCCTCCAGCACAGTTTCGGGCGTGTGGGAGCTGCCACGTGTTTGCAGATTCAGTCACCATGTGGCTGGTGCCTGGGGACACTGAGAGTCCCCTGGGCAAGTCTCTTCACTCTGTATGCACACCGCATGGCTGCTGTGGGATTTGGTGAGATCACGTGTGTTAATTAAAACCGTGCACTCGAGAAATGCCAGCTCTGATTATAATCTGGGAGATGTGTAAGGAGGAAGTGGCAGGACTTGATTGAAGAACTGAGCAGAGTCAAAGATGGCGCCTCGCTGTCCAACTGCAGGGATGGGTGGTAACATGGCCCCAGTGGGGACAGATCATAGGGAAGGGTGGCTCCCCTGGAAAGTGGCCTGCTGTAAGAACTTGTTACCATTGCAAGTGTATGCATGAAATTGAGTTGTGTTCTGGATCTGTCAAGTCTGCAGCAACTGTGGCCCACGGGGTGGAAAATTTTCTCACTAAAGGAGACCAGAGAGAGGGGAACAGGGACCCTCTAGAGGGTTTTGTTAAGGGTCTTCTGCCAAAGGCTGTAGGAGACCCAAGAGGAGAGGGGGTGACAGTGGAAGGGGCAGGAGGTGGCAGGGGAGCTTGGGCAGGGACAGTCTGTCCTATTGGTAGCACGGAAGGCAGCCTGGGAAGGTCACATTTGGAGGATGGGAATTCAGGGTCTTAGGAGACGGGAGCCTGGAACAACCTGGCCGGGCATGGGGTCAGCAAACCTGAAAATATTGGCTGCCTGGCCCTTTAAGGAAAAGCTTGCAGCAAAGAAGAATCTGAAGTGGCCCAGGGCCCACAGGCAAGGGGCCATCCTTGGCTAACTCCTTACAGCGCTGCTGAGGGTTCAAATCTGTCCTCTCCCTTTGCGTGTGGTCCTGATTCTAAAGCTGCATGAGTCCTCCCGGAGGACAGAGGCTGCTTCTGAAGGACCACAGGTTCCCCCCAGCATCCGGCAGAGCACCAGGTGCCTAGTAGGTGCACAGTTAAGAAGACAAGACCCTCTGCCTGACACAGCATTCTCAAGTGCCGGGGTTCTCAACCGCAGCCGCATATGAGAATATTCTCCCCGGAGCATTTGAAAAATGCTGGCGGCTGGGCCCCCTGGCTTTACATTATGACTCATACTGCATCCCCGGCTAAGACGCACTACCAGGAATGGATCGTGGCTCCACTGCTGGGCACGTGGCCTGCCTTGCTGGGCCTGTTTCATCATTTGTAAACGGCCCAAGGCGCAGCCTTGCAGACACGGCACATGTGGCAGGTCTCACAAGGTGCCTGGCGCACAGACACCCTCGCGCCCGTTGATTCAAAGCAGCGAGCCGATTTTGCCACATTTTGGTGGACAGCCTCCTCCTGTTGAGGCCACTCTGCTCAAGGAAATGGCAGATTTCTGGAAGAGGGAAGAGGGGCAGCAGGTGCCCGGTGGTCCCGAGCTGGGTTAGTGGCTGTGAGCGCTGGTTAAAGGGCCAGTGGCACATTGAGGATATTTGAAGGAAAAGAACTCATCTCCTTGGACTAGGTCTCCTTTTGCTGAAACAAATGCCATTTTGTCAGAACTCCTCTCCTTGGGGACGAGGCAGTGCAGTTCCTGTTAACGAGCTCTCATTGAACACCCGCTACGTGCCACATCTGGGCAAGGGGTTGGGGTCCCTAAATGAATTAGACGAATTAGACAGAGTCATGCCCTGGTGGAGCCCAGCATGCTTTGGGCTCCCTCCCACGGCCCCCTTTTAATCCAGGGCAGGAGGAGAGCAGTGCAGGGAGAAATGCGTTCCAGCTTTGTGAGGATGGGGATTTGAGACATGGAGAGGGACAGGGTTTGCGGGGCCACCAGCAGCAGTCATGCACATTGAAACATTTTTTCCTTGGTATCAACTTTTCCCAGTCGACTGAGGAAGGAGAGTTGGAATCAGGCCCCTGGCCTCCTGTGGGTGCTGAGCTGCGGGTCTATAGATTGTTAGGTTTTACATTAAAAAAAAAATCCCTGAGGCCGTGCCTGAAAGAACCAGCTCCTCCACAAGTTGACCTGCTTCTCTCGGCGCCACGGCAGAGCTGTAAGAGACCTTCAAAGAGGAGCCTGCCAGCCCCTCAGCAAGCCTCAGGTGAGACTGGAATGATGTGCAGCGAAGACGTAGGTGCAGTTCCGGCGTAGGATGGTGGGAGAACGCGGAGACCTGAGGGAGCCTCACTCAGAGGGTTTCTTGGAGTGGTGTGGGGTGCTGTGTGGAGACCCCGTTAGGTGAACTGTTGATCCACGCTCACCTCTGCCAAGCACCTCCCCTCTTCTAGCACCTGGTTGCTGGGTCGGAGCTGAGGGCAGAGACGGGCCAGGCCAACTGACCGCGCTGGGAGTCAGGTCAGATGGCAGTGTCTCTAGAGGATGCTGACGCACACTGTCAGCCAGGTAAGTGCGGGGAGCACAGAACCAGCACTGAAATCAGACAAGGTCAGAGAGGGCCTCCTGGGGAGGGCCCTGTGAGCTGTGTCTTAGAGGAGGAGCACGATCACCCATGTGAAGGAGGACAGTCCAGGCAGGGAGAACAGGTCTGTGTCTTACCCCGGAGGGGAGCTCTAGACAAGGGTCCTGGGACTTAGCGTGGACCGGTGGGAGGGGCGCGAGAGACAGGTTTGCCTGCAGGCTTGATTCGGCGGGGAAGTAGTGGGGCCCCAGTCTCGCTCAGTGTCCAAAGAGCAAAGCACACATGTGTGCCTGTGTTTCGTGTACGTGCATGTGTGTGTGTAGGGGTCAGGGGGGTGGAGAGTTGTAGAATGAGGCAAGGCAAAATCCAGGCAATGGGATGGTCAAGTCAACTAGCCAACTATGCTTTACCGCGTGGTAATACAATAGGTGGTAATACTGGTCCCAGGGGTCAGCCCCTTGCCCCAGGGTCGTGGTTCGCTAAACCTCACATTCCTACAAAGTGGAAATCATCTGCATTTTACCAATGATTTAAAACACTCACAAGGTACAGTTAGAGACTTATAGAGCCTCTGCTCTTCCTGGCAGAGCTTTCTGGAATCTTCCCTCACCACTACCGCTCGGTGCCCCAACCTTCAGAACTTCTTTCAAGTCTATCTTTCCTTCCTTTGAGCTGTGGCACGTGCTGTTTGCTCCTCTGGAACAGTCTCCCGCTTCTGCTCCTCCTTCAGATCTTGGCTTGGGTATCACCTCCTCAGGTATCTGCTTCTCCCTGACCTCGGCCCCTCCCACTGCAGGCTGTTGCTCCTGCACCTCTGGGCTCCTCTAGCACCCAGTGCTTGCGCATCGTAGCATCCACCACCAGGCGGCCTTTTACTTGTTAAGTTCCTTGCAAGCATACAACATGCCTCGCACGCCTAGCATGGCACCTGGCCCCAGGTAGGTGCTTTGTAAAGTATTTGTTAAATAAATACCTTGTTATTGTGTTTGAATTGTTGAGCTATATATCAGTATATTGTAATTGAATCGTTGAGAAAGGCAAAGCTCAGTGAGGTTGAGAAATGTTTCCAAGGTCATGCTGCCAGTGAGTGGCAGGGTTGGCATTTAACCTGGTCTTCTCTCTGGCTCCACACCTGTGCGGGGCCCTCTGCACCACCCAGCCTCTGCTTCTCAGGCCAACCTGAACAGCTCCGCAGCCAGCAGTGGGAGAAATGGTGCTCAGAGTCCAGTCTCATAGAAGGAGGGCTCTGGAGTGAGCCAGGCAGAACATCGGGGGCTCGGGGGCAGACTGAGGCAGAGTCCAGAGATTGGGCTGATTCAGCTAAGCAGGGGGAATGTGCAGGCCTCGCTCTGGGCCTGCTGGAGACTGAGTCTTCGGCAACAAAGTTCGTTCCAGCCCCATCTCCTGGGACGAGGTACCTCCTTGCCCTGTTTAGCTCAGAATAAGGGGCTGGGCAGACTAGGGTCAAGCCAGGAGCTGCACCATGCCCTCCCGCCTTGGAGACAGGTTCTCAATCTCAGTTGTTTCTCTTTTCATGAAAACAGAAAGAAAGCCTCTGCAGCATTTGCCTTATTCTGCAGATAATATGAGCAGTGGAGTAGCAGCCTGAATCCCACAAGTAGTTTTTTACAAGTGCCCAGGCTCCCCAAAAGGTGTATAGACTTCTTTTCTGTTTGCAAAAAAAAAAAGTACATTGTTACGTCGATATAATGGAGTGGTAGAGAGCTCTACAGTTGGCAAACACTTTGGGAGTACAGAGAGCAGAGTCTCCTTCGAGAATCTTCTTTCTCTTTCTCTTCCTCACCAAAGCCCCCCTCCCGTGTTTTCCAGAGCCACTCGTTCGCTCCCAGTGCAAGCTGCCTGCCCTGCTTAGCAGTCTCTAAAATAGATCTTTACAGTTTGTGCCCTGATCCTAGTTCACTTTCCCATTTGTTCTTTCAAATAGCTCTGCTTGACATATCTTTTTATTTAACATTAAAAATTCTTTTTTCATCAAAACATGCACATTGTAACAAATGAAAATGTGTGGGCAGATGTATAATAAAATACCTGGTATATTTCGAGTGCTTGCTTTGTGCCAGGCACTGTCTTGGGGATGTTACTCGCATAAACTCACTTAATCCTCACCTCGACCCTTTCCATTTTCTGCATGAGCTAGGATTTGCAACCAGCCAGTGTATTGATCACCTCTAGGCCATAGCTGTCGACGTTCTGAAGTGAAAAAGAAAGATTTGGCTCCCCCTCCGCCCATTCTTACTTATTTTTGTTAAAATGTTTCTGTCAGTTGCTGTTTAATCTTTGTAATAAATGTCTTTCTCCATCGTCCTTTCACGGTGCTTCTGTCTCCTCATTTTGTAAGATGAGGTTATTAGTGACCTACCATTTTTCCTGTCTTTCGTCTCGCCTTCGGCATCATGCACCTTCTACATTAGGGTTGATGTTATTTCGGGGTCATTTATATTGATACCCCGTCCTGTATTCTCTACAATGTGCTTCGTCCATAGCTTGACGCTAAATATTGAAAACAGTAGGCGACATTGATACAATTATTGCTCGACATTGATACAATTATTGCTCTGTCAGCAGTGTCTAATACTGGGTTACACCGTGTGCTGGGATTACATTTCCTTCTCGCGAGATCAGCTTCACAGCCCCAGGATGGCTCAAGGCGGAATGCCCCATAACAGAATCAAACGGATTCTCTTTGTTCGCACTTCATCAATTGCTTAAAATCATGCTGTAGTTTAGTTTGTTTCATGTTTGGATCATCACTTTATTGTGTGGGACTTTGTTTTTTTTCCCCCCCTGGAGTTTTTCATTGCCTTTCTTTTTTTCTTCTTGCATTATCTGCCTTTATCATTCTTCCCTTTTTCAGACCCTCTCTTTTTTCATACCACCTGTTCTATGGAACCTCTCTCCCCGGATTTTTTATTTTTGGTTTGCTGTCCTCTCAGGATCCAGTCTGTTCCTGTACCAAGTTGTACTGCTCCTCTGCGCAGCTGATGTCAGAGATCGTCCTGGGCTCCCCTTCATTACTTTCCTGGGTTGCAGCCTCCTAAGAAAAGATCCATGGGAAGTAAACTGTCTGAAAATGTCTGTATTTATACTCACTCTGAGGGTAGATTTCCAAGTTTGAAATAATTTTCCTTCAGAATTTTGAAGGCTTCAAATCTTTCCATGTTGCCAATGAGAAGTCTGATTCTAAGTCCTTTGTAGATTTTCTATTTTTCTTTCCTGGAAGGTTTTAGGAATTTTTCTTCATCCTTGGCATTCATACATTCCATGAGGATACCCTTCCTTCATTCTTCTGGACACTTAGTAGACCGCTGCAATGTGAAGACTCATACCTCAGCTTTGGGAGAGCCTAATGTATTTGATTTTTTCAAAATCTCCATTTTATTTTCCATTCTGCATTTTTGAACCTCTTATTCAGTGGTTCTTAAACCTTCCAGAATGGGTCTATATTCTCCTACATTTTTCTCCTATTTTCACAGTTCATTGCCCTTTTTCTATTTATTCTAGATTTTGTTGACTTCATTTTCCAGTCCATCTTTTTTTTTTAACTTTTTAAAAACATTTTGGTACTAATATTTTTAAGAGCTTTCTCTTAATTCTCTGATTGCTCCGCTTCCTAGAATCTATTTTTGTTTCCTGGCTATTAATGCACTGAGTGGTGGAATATTAACTAGAGCTTTTCGTTTGTTTGCTTTGGTCCACGAATTATTTCTCTCTCCTCTAAGGTCAGTTTGTGTGTTTATTTATCTTGATCTTTCTCTTCTTGTTGCGCATTTCCTCATGTGTCTGCACATCCAGAGTTCAGTCTGGCGGCTGCTGTGAGTTTCCTCCTTGGCTAATAAGCAATCAGACTCAGAAAGATTGAGTCATTGGCCGAGGTCACACAGTAGAAAGAGCACAGCTGGTGATCAGACCCCGACCTTCTGATTTCTGATCTGCTCCTCTTCCCCGGACGCAATTCTGCTTCTCAGTAGCACCTGTTCTTTTGTTTTCTTACGTGGCTCACACCTCCCTGCAGTGAACTCGGAGCGCCTGGAGGGCAGGCCTACATCTTTCATGTCCTTCCCTGTAGCATCCATATATCTGGGAAGTTACAGGGACTCGCTCAGTATCAGTTACTCTATTCTGCTGCCTCTGTGCTAATTGTATCTTGCTTCTCAGGCCATGTAGCCTGATTTAGGGTTTGGAAAAATAGACAGCAAATTTAGGGTATCCATCCCAGTGCTTTATACGTAATAGGCCCTCAGTACCTGTTTTCCAATAGACTTGATTGATTTTAGGTAGATTTTAGGCCCAGATTCATCTGTATGAAGGCCGAAATTTTCTGCTAATAGCAAATCATGGAAGAAACGTGGTGCTGATGTGTTAATAAGAGGACAAGCGATTTGATCCTCAATGCCCTAGAAAGACCAGTTCCAAAGGAAAAGCTGCAAATACACTCGGCTTTTCTGCCACTTTCCCCTTTCACAATTCAACAGTTTTCTTTTTCATTTTTTAAAGGGCAAGGATGATTTATTAGTTAGGGCAAGCAAAGTGACCATAACAAATGACCCAAAAAGGTACTGGCTCAGACACCATAGAAACTTGTTCCTCGCTCATAAATAGTCCCAGTGGGTGTCCCTGGTTGGTGGACAACTCTCCTCCGAGCAGTGATGCAGGGACCCAGGCTCCCCCTTCCTGTGGCTCCACCATCCTCTAGGACCTGACTGTCCTCTGTACCAGGCTGGAGGAAAGGCAGAGAGAGCAGCTCAGCCGCTCGCCCTCCCAAAGCCGTGGCGCATCACTTGCTCACGTTCCTGTGGTAAGACCTCAGTCACGTGGTCACATCCACGCACAGGACAGATGGGAAATGTAGCCTGGCTGCGTGCCAGGGGAAGGTGGAGTGTGGATGTGGCGGGGCAGTTAGCAGTCTCCACCTGAGAGAGTGTTGTGAGCCATCCTGGAGAGACCTGCCAGAGCCCCACCCATCCGTCCAGCAAGCCTTTATGGTGTGCCCATGGAGCCGTGCACCATGCTGAGTGCTGGGAGTCCAGCAAGGAGTGAGACATTTCTCATTCTGCAGAGTGTGGCAGGAGAGGCAAGGGTAGTCAGAGAGCATCTCTGGGAAGCAGCGTGCCCCGTGCAGAACCAAGTGAAAATATTTGGCCCAATATCTCTGCAAAAGAGGGAGAGTTATTGCTGCTAGAGGATCCTCGTGGCTTCAATAGATGCTTGGCTTCCTGATCCCGTTCTGCTCTCGTATATTTCTCAACTCAGGCTATTGAATAATGGGCTGTAGATGCTGGAAGCAACCCCAGAGAGTGTCTGGTATCTCATCTATCCCAACCTGGTTCAAAGATGGGGACAGTGAGAGCCACAGAGGGGGAGAGGCCTGCCTGGAGCCACACGGCTGGCTAATGACCAGACCCAGGTGTGTAGGCAGCACCCTCCACGCCCCACGCAGGTGCAGACCCTCTTTTTTTTCTGTTTCTCTAATTTCCCTTCCGACTGGTGTCAGATTTCCCGTGCCTGGTCTTTGCTGCCCCAGTAAGAGGTCTCTAAATTCCTTCCTCCCGAGTTCTGTGGTTGTCAGGGGGTGTGCAGCCCCATCCTGGGATGGTTACTTCTCTCTGGCCCTGTGTGCTTTGCCAAAGGCAGGGCCTACAGAATCCAATCCTAGGCTCCCACAGCCCCCAGTAAAGACTCAGGCTCCTCCCTCTCAGGATGGGAGACCCTCCACTTGGTGATACCACATGGGGAGCCCAGTGTACCCACCTGCCCCCTTGGAGCAGCGCCCCCTAGAGGGACTCCTGGGTCCCCTGGGCTTCCATCTGCATATGGAAGGATTCCAGGAGGTTTTTTCACTCCAGACAGGATGCAAAATTAGAAAATGTGAACTAAACATTAACCATAGGGTCTTCAGCTAATTTTACCCTTATCTTCTGCTACTGAGAACTCTCTCCTTTGAGCCTTCTGACTAGCAGAGAGGAAACAATAAAATCACTTAAAGGAAGTTCTTAACCATCCTCCAGCTTCGGGAGACTCCTTAATCATGCAGGACGGAGACGGAGGCATTTATTCATTCCTTTATTTTTTTCGTTTATTCAGCAAATGTATATGACATCTTTCTGTAAGCATAAAACTGTGCTAATTACAAAGAGTGAGGAGGATGCAGCCTCTGCCCTCAGCTGAGTCTCAGTCTCTGCATGCGTTGTGATTTGGATTTATCAGACGGAGCCTGTGAGGAGGGCAGGGCATGGCTGAGGACAGAGCCAGAGCCAGGGGCCGGAGGTGCAAAAGTGCAAAGCCCATTCCAGGGCTGTGGAGCCCCGGTGGCTGGAGCCTAGGGCAGCAGAGGACTGTGCCACTTGCAGGTTTGGGTTTCTTGTCTGATGAAGGACACAGTACCTACTTCATGCACAGGGCCGTGCTGGGGAGTGAATGAGCCGGCCTGGACAGGTGGTGGGCACAGTGCTGGGTGTGCGGTAAGCACTTATCCGTGTTAGCTGTTGCCATGTATGACAAGGTGGCTGAGGATTCCAGGTGGTGAGCAGTTTGGAGGGCGAGTGGTGTACTGTCAGTGTTAACAAATAGTTAATAGCAAAAGGGAGGAAGCAACACGTCCTTAGAAGGGGGGAACCCAGCTGGCCCAAATCCCCATTTTTGTGGATCGGCGGACAGGCTCATGGAGAGAAAGGATAGCTCGTTTATGTGAGACAAGACTGAGGGCCTGTGGTTTGTAAGTGCTTTTTTATTCCTTTTTTTGGCCTTCTTTACCTATCTTTTAAGAGCGTACTTTTCCCTGCTTTTTATTTTCAGCGATCGTTTATCGATTCTCTCTTTTATTTTCTAACATAATGTTTGAGATGGGTGGCAAGCGATCCAGGAAACAGCTCCAGAAGGCGTATGCTTAGCAGAGAAATAAGCAAGTGCTATGGTCTGGCTCAGCACAAGAACTTTCCGACCGTTGGCGCTGACGAGAGAGATTGCTCAGGGACCGCTTAAGGGAGCTGGCGATTCCTGCAGCCCTGAGATGCTCCAACTGAAATCTGGGCAACGTGCGGTGAAATTATTAGAGAAGAGATTGAGCATTCCCTGCGTGGTCAGACGGGAAGAGCCTGGAGAGTGGGGGGAGGGGATTCTGCTCAGGCATTCAGACCTCCTTCTGCAAGCGATTTCCGATTTCTGGGTGCCAGGCCCCATGTAGGTGGTATCGGTAAAGATGTCAAGGGAAGTAGTCTGCTTTGATTGAGTCAGAAATGTAAATTATGCAAATGTAGAATGTTGCAGTTAATTGATGCATTTGGGATCCTGATAAGCTGAGGGTTGACGCCCCTGGCTCCTTGCAATGCCATCGGGGACAAATCACTTAACCCCAGTGAGTCACACTTCCTCTTCTGGAAAATGGGCACTTATGTATTCATTCAAAAATGACTTATTGTCTCTGCAATATGCTTGGCATTGTTCTTGGCACTGGGACTCCAGTGGAGAAGATGGCCGTTATGTGGCTTATCTTCAAAGTGGGGAGGAGCAATGAAAAAATAATATGCTTTCAAGTAGTGGTCAGTACTTTGAGGAAAATGAAGTAGGAGACGTGGGTGGAAAGTGACAAAGGGGGGACCTTCATAGACAGGTCAGCAGGAAGACTTATCTGATGGTGTGATATCTGAGCAGAGCCTGAGTGCTATGAAAGAGGAAGTCATCACAAAAGTTTGGGCAAAGTGTGTTCTGATAGAGGAAACAGCAAGTGCAAAGGCCCTGGGGTGGTAATTTCAAGAAAGATCGATGGTGCTAGTATAGTTGGTGCAGGAATGACTGAGAGGGAAAGATGGAGAGATTTGAACAGGTAGGCAGGAGCTGCATCATTTATATGTTTTCAGTGATTGCACCTCATAGCAAAATCCATTTTTATTTTTTTCCCCATTAGTTTTAGACAAGTATTGGATCAAAATTGTAACCCTGACTTTTCTCTGCATGTCAGTAGCAGTTTCTTCAAAAAAGCCATCACTCAGATGGATGCCCTTTCCAGCCTGGACAGGAACGCACTTGGAGAGATCCGTACACAGAGATGAGATTTTTATATCTCCGTAGATGGTAAAACCCACCCGGCTGTCTGGTCCCGTCGAAAAAATCACATTAAAATGCAGATGCTCCGGAGTAAGTGAAATGTTGATGGGTACAGCCCTCCACAGAAAAATATTCATGAAATACAGGCTGTTGATCCACAGCTAGCCGGCCGAGCTGTTTGCTCAGCAAGACCTGAGCGCTGAGAAATCTCAATTACAGGCGCTGTTCTGTGCCCTTCGGAAACCCTGGGATCTCCCCAGGGGCATGTAGAGATGGGCATGCACAGGTGCTGGGGAATCCTGAGATGGGATGGGGGACCCCACTTCTTAAAAGGGCTTTCTGGCCACATCCCTTTCATATTCTAGTTGGAGCTCTCAGCATGGACCCTGGGGGCAAAGAATAGAGACTGATGCCTCCATGGGGCCAACAGGGAGGGGTCCCATTCCTTCGCAGTCCTTCAGCTCCTGTTTCTGATCTGATCAAGTTCTTCAAGTTGGTTTTCCTTAAAAAGGGTTATCCTTTTCCTTGTGGGACTTTGAGAGGGGGAAAGGAGCATGCATTTTCTCAGTAAATATCCTTTATTTGCAACTTTGAGCCATAAAGAGTGGCAGTAGAGAGAGAGGGAGAAATGTGTGCTGGGCACCGGGGATGTGTTCTCATTTAGTCCATACAGTCGTAGAAAGGTGTTATCATCCCATTTTGTAGACAGAGAAACTGAGGCTCAGAGATGAAAGGAGGAAGGGAGGTTTGTGGCTGCTTGCCAGGAAGCAGTGTAATGGGGCACTTCAGAGGGTGGCTTGGGGCCAGATGTGTGGGTCCTGATCCAGGCTCTCTTACACCCATCAGCGGTGGGACATGCTGCGGGGTGTCCCTTCCCCTCGCTGGCCCCACTTTGCTCATTTATAAAACGTGATGATAGCACCTCCCCCTCTTCAGTTGTTGTGAGATTAAACTTTGTCGATGCATGTGAAGTTCTCAGACACTGCCTGGCCCCTAGGAAGTGCTCAGTAACCCAGGGGCTCCGCTGACTGCTCCCAATGTGTCTGAGATTGCTGGCAAGCAGGGGGTGACAGGTGATGGCATACCCAAGTGGGATTGTCCGTGAGGGACAGCCAGGCTCGTACCCAGAGACCCTGCTGGATTCTTGGGATCTGTGGGAACTCAGAACTGAGGTACGAGGATTCCAGAATGACCCCCTCCCCACACACACAGTGCACGCAGTGGACATGAGTCACAGAGGCAGCAGCCAGTCCACTATCCTGCCCACTCGGTTCTCATCTGATTCCCTGGGGGGTTATGACCCCCACTTCACAGATGAGAGAATTGATGTTCCTAATCTTTGCTGCTCCCCAGAAGGCTCGGTCTGCCTGTTTATCATTCAGATTCTACTAAGGGCTTGCTGTCGCCTGAAGAAGAAAAACCTTCTTTTCCTTAAGGATTGCAAACAAAAGCCTGTTTAGCCAGTGTTATCTGTGGCTGTGTAACAAGCCAACCTAAAACTTAGCAGCTTAAAACAAAAGTTCTATTCTGACGCTCCGTTCTGTGGGTGGACGGGCTCAGCGGCGCGGTCCTCACTGGGGGCTTTCCTGCATTGGAGTCAGATGGTGGCTCTGAAGCCTCCTCCACTCTGCTGTCTGGTGTCTGGGCTGGGTGGCTGGCACAGCCGGGGGCCATTGGGCATCTCTCTCCACGTTCCTCTCCCCAGGGCCAGCATGGGCTTCACAGCAGGCGGTCTCAGAGTAGCTGGACTTCTTACAGGGTGACTGGCTTCCCCCAGAGTGGAGTGTTCCGAGAGACAGGAAGTAGAAACTCCCAGTCTCTTAAGGTCAGACCCAGAAACCACACAGGGTCAGTGCCACTGAGTGCTGTCACCCAAGAGGAGGGGACACAGATGCCTTCCTCTCTATGAGAGAGTGTCAGAAGATTTGTGGTCATCTGTAGTCCACTCCAGCTGGGGAAGAAGGCATTAGCAAGTGCTGGGTGTCTGAATGTGTTTGACAGCTCACATCCACATAACGTGGGTCCTTCCAGTTCCCTTAGAATAGATCTGGGGCCTTACCTGAGACATGTGGAGACAGGCTGCTTGGCCTGGGTGACTGGCTCAGGCCAAGACCTGCCTCTTTTGGGAGCTGGGAAGAAGTCAGTCTGGTGTGGCAGACAGACTGAGGCCAGGCGAGCAGTCGACATTTGGGGTCCGTGGGGCACCGGGCAGTGGGGGACGTGCCACAAGATGTGCAGAGCTAAGGGGCGGGGAGTGGGAGAGGTGAGGTGGGCACAAGCAGCCTGACCCCCTGGCCTCAGCCTGACCCCTGACCTCAGGAGCAGAGCTCCAGCCACCAGGTAGGTTCTGGAGCAGGATACTCGTCCCTGGAGGGTGAGGGACAGGCACGAAAGTCAACGGCCTAGGACCAGGGTCTCCAAACAGGCTCCTCAGACAGGAACTCAGAGCCTGCCCTCAGCCAGAGGCCTGGTCATAAGAAGTGTGCCACCGGTGTGCGCTGGCAAGGCCCAGGTACCAGCCGTGAATATAGAATCTGAGGGGGCTGGAAGCCAAGGCCCTTGAGACTCAGCCCCTGAGAGGTGGTGGGCCTTGGGGCCTGACTGCTTCTGAGAACCAGGGCGGACAGAGTCTGCAGAGGGGTCGGGAGAGGAGGGGCTGCCCAGGCTGGAAACCCTGTCGGGCCTGACTGCAGACTCCTTCCCCTCGGGACTCCAGCCCTGGCTGAGGACGCTGGACAGAATGCTCCATAAGTTCCCTTCAATTCTGAGGCTCCTCGTAACCAAAGACTGGCCTGGAGCCTGTCACCAAAGGTCCCTGGAGGCTCTGGTTCAAATCCAAGACCCACCCCCCACTAGCCTCTGTCCCGCTGCAACCCTCACAGAGTGATTTACCCTAAGTAGTCCCTTAAGCAGGGCTCGCAAAGGCCTGGTGTGTCGGCATTAGTGTTTGTGGAATAATTGAATGATGAATCTAAGCATTATCTCTTTAAAAAGAAAAACTTACTTAGACTTATAGAAAAGTTGTAAAAATAGTACAGAGTTTCCGTATACCCCTCACCCAGCTTCCCTCCAGTCAACATCTTGTGTGACCACAGCACAGCTAGCAAACCCAGGGGGTTAACACCGTCCAATACCACTAATTAAACCCCAGACCGTATTCGGATGTCACCAGGTTTTTCATCAATGTCCTGTTTCCGTTCCAGGATGCCATCCTGGGTCCCACATCCTTTAGTCATGGGGGCTCCTTGGTCTCCTCCAGTCTGTAACAGTTCCTCCGTCTTTCCTTGTCTTTCATGATCTTGGCACTTTTGAAGAGTACTGCTCAGTTATTTTGTAGACTGTCCCTCAATTTGGGTTTGTCTGACGTTTTGTCAGGATTGGACCACAACTGTGCATTTTTGGCAGGAATCCCACAGAGGCAATGTTGTGTCCTGCTTAGTGCCTCCCATGGGGGTCATGGTGTCCATGTCTTATCACCGGTGATGTTGACCTCGGTCACTTGGTTAAGGTGGTGTCTGCCAGGCGTCTCCACTGCACAGTTCCTATCTTTCCTTTGTAATTCATAAATGTCTGGGGGAGATGCTTTGAGACCATGCAAATCCTGTTTCTCCTTAAACTTCCACCTGTTAATTTTAGCACCCGTCGGCAGATCCTGTCTACAACAGTTATTAATGTGAGGTTTACCTAATGGTGTCTTGCTATTTCCCTCTTTCCTTCTACATTTATTACTTGGACTTCTCCTGTAAGGAAGAACTATCCCTTCTCCCCTGTTAATGTATTTATGTGATTATTTATTTACATCACTATAGACTCCTACATACTTATTCTATGAATTATAATCTAATACTCTGGTTATTTATTTTCTTGCTCAGATTGTTCCAGTTTAGATTTAATATCAGGAACTCCTTCCATTTTGTGCTTGTGTTTTTGACCAACCCTCTCCCCCCTCATCTTTTTTTTGGGCACTTCCTTCCTTTCTCGAATCACAAGGTGTTCAAGGCTTGTCTTGTATTTTCCCTCCCCTAACGCTGTAATCAGCCGTTCTCCAAGGAGCGCTGGTTCCTTTCCTGGGAGAATGGTGTATAGAAACCAAGGCCTGGGTGCTGGGTGTGCTCGTTGCCGCTGGAGCATCGTTGCTTTTAGGCTATCTCAGAGGACACAGCCGGGAATTACTTGGATATGCACTAACACACGCATGCACAGTCTTCTTTATTTCTGCGTCTACCTACCAGTATATATGTTAAAAACCATGAGTTTATACTGATATCGCTAATTCTAGTCCAATAGCACAAGATCCATTTAGCCTTCTCCCATTTGTTTGTAACTTCTTTCCCCAACAGTGAGAAACCCAGCTCTCGTTAGCTCAAATGTATTTCTTTAACTTAAGAATACACTAGAGTAGTTTCAGAATTGCTCACCCATACCCTGCAAGAAGCACATTTACTAAGTAGATGACAGCTATTGTACACAGTCCTTCTGTCTTCAGCCTTACGCTATCCGGTCAAAAGACTGTTTTCCAAAGTCACTTAGGTTAGTTCTTTTCTTCCCACCCTCTCCAGTGTGATTATGTTATTTATTTGTAATAGTTGGTCCATTTGTTAGTGTTTATATTCCATTTGGGGCTTCCCTCATGTCTTGGTTGGTTTAATCCTCTTTTTGTGGGTGTATGAGAGGCACGTGAAATGTTACAAAGCTTGTGAGTTAGATCTCTGCTGAAAGATGCACTCACAGAAGTGTCCCTTCCTCCTCGTCCCTGCCAGCCCAATCCTATTTCCCCTTCTCTCCACCCCTTTCTCACTCACCTCCTCTAAGTAGTCAGTCTCATTCCTTTCTAATTTACTCTTCCTATATTTCTTTTGTAGAAATGAACAGATTATATATTTTATAGCCCTTTCTTGCATGCATTGTAGCATATCATAAGTACTCTTCACTTTTTACTTCTCTAATTTAACAGTATGTTCTGGAATTCTCTCCACATCAGTTCATATCATTCTTCCCCCTCCTTCTTCACAACTGCATAGTTCTCCATTGTGTGACTGTACTGAGTTTATTCAGCCGCTCTCCTACATCTGGACATTTAGGTTGCTCCCATATTTTTGCATTTACAAATGATGCTGCAATGAATAAACTTGCAGGTGTATTTTTGCAGATCTGGAGGTTATCTTCAGGGGAGAGTCCAAGGAGTGGGATTGCTGTGTTGGCGAGTAAGTACATGTGGAATTTTGTTAGATGTTGCCCACTTTCCCTCCACTAAGGTTTACTTTCAGCTGTTGGAAATAGCTGTTTCTTGTTGAAAGTCAACGATTTGAGTCCATTCTGAGTCAATTACAGATGAGGACTGGAGGGGGGAGGATGTGTTTAAGGTGACACAGCTAGTCGGGGGCCGAGCTGAACCCAAATCCAGCTCACTGGAGTCCCAGCCTCCTTCCTGACTTCCTGCTGCTCCTGGGAATCGGGGGTGAGGTCTGCTGGCAAGTGGGATCCGTGGTAAAGTGGGGTCGATGGCCAAGTGGGGTGTCTGGCCCCGCGGAAGTAGCAGGCAGGTGGGTGTGGCATTGCCGGTGCGGGTGGAGGACGATGCTGTAGGCCTTAGTCTCGCTTCCACTGCTCGGGTTAAGCAGCCTTGCCACAGAGCTGCCTGATGGCTTGTGTTCCTCCTGGAAGTCTATGCTAACGTAATTAATTTTTCCCACAACTGAAAAATGTGCTCTCATCTGAGCAAGGGAAGTACTGATTAATTTACCCTGAAGTGTTAGTACAGAGAGCTGTTTTTTCTCCCTCTATCAGTATTTAAACTTTTCTTACTCCACACACAGTAAACTAAGCCTCTTTTTCGTCAGACTTCGAGGTGGGAATGAAAACAAACAAGCCTGCCGAGGGCCCCGTACCTTTTCGTCTGGGTCCTCGCTCTCCTTGGGCACAGGGGCAAGCTGAGCCCCGGGGGATTCGCCCCGGCTCTTCCCCGGGTAGGGGCAGAGCAGGGAGGCAGGTCCCCGTCTGTCCAGGGCTCTGAGTGCCGTTTGTAGACGGCGGACAAGAGAAGGAAGAACCAGGAGCTGCTGGAGCGGGAGGGGCGATCTCTCCGACCTATGCTCAGGGCCGATGACCCCTCGCCCTCCCCCCCTGCATCCCCCCCACCCCCACACACACTGATTAGCCCAGCCTGCCCACTCTGGCTGACCCTGCTCAGAGAGTCAGGGAAGATAGCTTGCTCATTTGACACAGCTTCTCCTCGCTGCCTGTGCCTTTATAGTGAGGTCCAGCTAGGTGGGCTGGGCTGGGCTGTCCCTGTCACCCGTTCAGGTGGCTTTGCCTCCCCTAACCTGGAAGCTGGGCCTCCCCAGGCTAGCTTGTGTTCCATCTTTTCATTCATTCATTCATTCATTCACTCTCTCACCCAGTGCACTGAGCACCATTAGTACTCCAGGCCAGGTACAGGGCCTGGGGGACATGAGATGAATCAGACACAGACACATTGCTCCTAAGGAGCTCAGAGTTTAGCGGGGAAGGACCCGGACAAAGGGCTGGTTACAGAATAGGGCAGGAGATGGTCGGATTCAGTCAGCAGCAGGCCTCGACTTTAAGAAGGAGTCTCTGGAGATGCTGCTGATGGAGCTGAGCCTGAAGGATGAGCAGCAGTTGTCCAAACCAAGAAGAGAGCAGGAGCAAATGCACTGTGGTTAGAGAGCACAGTGGGGGCTGTGTGAGGGCAGGCAGGAGGAGGGTGGTGTCGGGTAGTGGCATTGGCTACTAGTTTCAATCTTGACTCAGTTTTGGATGAGTTCTTTGTTTTACTCATGGCTAGATCTGTAGTCTCAAATTTGAATCTCAGTTCCTTATCTCTGAAATGGGACTAACACTTACTTTTGTCTATACTGCTGCTGCTGTATCCCAATACTCTAGAAAGGGGGCTGGCATACAGTAGGTACTCAATAAATATTTGTCAAGTGGCTGGCTGGCCGGATGATGATACAGGACTTGGCCTTTACCTCGTACTTATTCATTAGCAGCTAGGATTGTTATCATCATGCTGGAAAAGCTGGAAAAGCAGTTACTGGCCATGTCATGTGCAAAGCCAGATCCAGCAACATCTTGGCAATTAACGAGGAACAGCACTCTACTTGTTAATAATAATGATGATGATGATGATGATAATAACGGTGAACCTTTGTTGAGCAGATTAAATGCTTTACAGACGAACTCTCTCTTCAATGGCTCTTTGGAACTCCTGGGAGTAAATTCTGGTCCCCAGGGATGTCCTGGCTGCCATCTCCCTTGAGTAGCCATCTAATGACACCCAGGCCATTCTGTGGCCGCCTGAGCTGGACATGGCACACGTGAAGGAGTTTGTCCTTTGGAGAACTCTTGCCCAGCCCCTGCCAAGAACCGCGCCTGGGTGCACGGTGTCTGTCACTTGGAGTGAGGGTGCCGGCTGACTTCCTGAGGCCCTGGAAGGCAAGGAGCAAGGCCTCACTGTGAAATGTTGGCAGAGCTGGAGGCCACCCGGGCCACATCTTTTATCTTGGAGATCAAGTGACCAACTTTTACTTAGTATGGTCTGATTTTAGGAGCTAGATGGGTTTTTAACATTTATTTTGAAGTGTCTCATGAGTATAAAAGTGTATAGATAGTGTATATGTATGATTGAGAAAATAAATATGAAATGAACATCAGCATACCTGTTGCATCTACTGAATAAATTTCACAATTCTTTTGTGTGGTTTACAAGAGCCCCTGCCCTGGTCTCCTCTTCTGCAGCCTCAGCTCTGACCAGACTCACTGTGAGGCTTCACTGCCCAGACTTGCTGCAGCCTTCTGCACATTCAGTTTTCTTTGCACCTGTCAGTCTTCTACCTAGGTGCCTTCCTCTGCCACTATCGGCCGAGCCAGTCCTGCTAGCCTTTTCCATATCTGCTTAGACATCCCATCTTCCAGGAAGAATTCCCTGTGTGCCCTCCCAGGCAGGTTGGGACTCCCCCATTCTGTGCCCCCACAATGCCCTGGGCTCACATCACCATGGTAATCTGTTTCTGTTTTCCCCTCACTGGGCCAGAAGGACCTTGAGAGCCAAAGGCCATGTCTTCTATTTGCATATGCCCATTGCTTAGCGTGGGACTCGGCTCAACGTGGGCACTCAGGGAAATTCAAAGGAAGCCTAAGATCCGGTTTCTGAGGGGGTGCTGTGTTTTAGGTAACCACTGAAGTCTCTTCTCCAGGGAGAAGTTGATGCTTCCTTAACGCTCCAGTGTCATGCACTCGATTTGTCACCTGGCATTTCTGAATTTCTAGGCAGGAGCTCATCATTGTTAATAGGATCAGAATGAACTTCCTCACCCCAAAATACAGAAGTGTTCTCAAGATGGAGAAACACTTGGAATTAAAGTCAAGCCTGAGCCCCTCTGTCAGCAAGTCATGGAGAGAATTTGGATGAAATAGTCCCCACCTTCCTTGTCTTGAATGTGTGGTCCCTTTCAGCATGTCGGGGAGCCAGATTTAGTTCCAAGACTGGCATTATTTTGAAAAACAAGTTTCTACTGGAATTAAATGACACCAAAGCCAACCCCATTCGGCCTGAAAATCTCTGCTCTGCTATAGAAAGGCTGTCGGAACCTTGATCATTTGTCGTTCCCACTCGCGGCAACGCCCCCTTTCCGCCTCAAATTCCAGCCTCCGGAGCAGAGAGATGCTGACACAAAGATGTCTCCTTGCACACTGGCATTGGACACTTTCTTATCTTTTGGGGAGTGAGGTTCTTCCAGGATTGTAGGAAAACAGAAGCCCTTGGAGCTCCATTGTGTTATTTATGTACATATGTGCTTTGAATGTGATAACAGTAAAGTAACATAATCAACTACATTGCAGAAAATTTCTGAATATTCTCCTACAGGCATTTTTTCCCATACAAATGAGGTTTTAAAAATATTATTTGCAATCCTAAGTGGACCTTAATTTTAATATCCTGTGGTTTTTTTCCCCCTTAGTATAGCATGAGCATCTTCCTTTATGCCTTTTAACTGCTGTGTAATGTTTCAGTGGGTCATAATCCTGCGTTTTTTTCATTTCCTGTTTGTAATTGATCACCTAGTGGTCTGTTGAAGGCAGGTCTCTGACTCTTAGTAAGTGGCTCTGAGAAGTTGGGGTAGAGAAGGAAACTCTGAAAGTGAGTAGAGGAGCAGAGTGCCAGGACCCAGCATGCTAAGACTGGGCATATCTCAACCGTGTCTTCTCTAGCCAAGTAGACCTGGAAGTCCTAGCTGGACTTCGCAGCACCTTGTAAAAAAGATGGAGAAATGGGGGCAGGAGGAGAAGGCAAATCGCAGAATGGTGGCGTCAGGAGAGTGCTAATTAATCAACTAGTAGTAACCTGAAACCTGATCAAAAGTTGGGAAGTGAGCCGTTTAGACATCTGTATGGAGGATGTGCTCATCCAGTTTGTGAATTATCTGAAGCTGGGAGGAAAATGACTATGTAGGAAGACAGGATCATATAGGAACCAAGATGATCTCAACAATGTGGCACCGTGGGTACAGTCAGCCAGCTGAAATGTAATGCCATCCAAATACACAGTCCTGTCCTCGGGTTCAAGACACTCCCTCCCTCTAACAGGAAAGGACCAAGGTGGCCTTGCTGCATCGTGAATCCACAGCATGGTGTGGCCCAAAGCCCATATGGTTGTCGGCAGCATCAATGGGTGTGCAGTATCTGAATGAGGGAGGGGGTGCCCTTGCCCCGTTTAGGCTGGGAAAACCTTTCCTGGAGTAACATTTTCCTTATGCATGCTGTGATTTTAGGATGGGCCTTTCCAGGAGAGGCCTATTGATTAGGAGGGATTGTATGGACAGAGGCTCGTGAGGCCATGAGAAGGAGCCTCCATCATCATCATCATCACCACCATCATTTAAGCATAGGAGCTGCCAGTCGTTGAGATAGGCAATTTACAACCGTTATCTCTGACGCTACAAGCTAAGTATTACCCCCACCTGACAGATGAGGAAACTGAGCCTCAGAGGGATGAAGCAGCTTGCCCGAGTCACACAGCTGCTTAACTGTGGAGCCAAGATTGGATCCCAAATGTATTCGAGGCCAGAGTTGCCATTTCTTCTCACTGAATATCAATTTTTCAAGATCGGAGGTGTTGCCTTGCAGAAGACGACAAGGTTTTGTTGTTGTTTAGCTCCTAGTAATAGAAGTAGTTCCAGTGGGTGCAGGCTGCAGGGAGGATATTCTGTTTTAAAGCCGGGAACTTTCCCGACTGAGCCTTTGGCAGATGGAATAAGCTGTCTTGACAGGTGGTGAGTTCCGAGTGATAGGAGGGATTCAAGAGGCTCAGTGAGCATTTAGAGTCCTTCTAGGGAGGATTCAAAGGTCAGATGAGGAAGCAAATAAAATAAACTTGGCTATCCCTTCTGTGCAAGTAAAGGTTCTTTGGTTGCAAGCAGCAGATATTGATAAGAAACAGGTTTTGACTGCCTTAAGCAAAAACACACTATTTTTGCAGGATACGAGGTAGTTCATGGGATAGAAGGAAATGGTGAGCCAAGCTTTAAAAAGGGCAAAAGTCAGGCTGGCAGCAGCTAATGGAATCTCATTCGGCACCGCGGCCACGATGAATCGGAGTTTACAGTTACCCCACCTTCCGTCACCCTCCTAAGACTGAGTTCCAGAGAGAGCGCCTGATTGGCTTAGCCTGATCCAGGCCCATCGCCTTGACACCTTGATTGACAACATCTATTGGAAAGGGTAATTTTCCAGAGGATATCGAGACACTGATACCAAAAGAAGGGCGCTGGGCAGGTCCGGTGAGCAGCGCCCTCGGTGGCTGCCAGCCCTGACCAGCTGTGACTCCAGCAGCCACACTGAGCCCTGACTTCTGTTCCAGGGTCTCCCCAGCTGCCCTGCAGCCTCCACTCCCAGGCCACACCCAACACTGTCTACTCCTGTGGCTTATTTTCCAAGACATATGTCCCGATTAGGCAAGCTGTTAAAAACTGTCAAGTGTGTTTATCAAAAGCAGTCCAGCAGAGGACCAGTTTGCTGAGAACAGGGCTCAAAACCGAGCTGTCCATCACCTTGTCACTTGAGGGGTGCCGTGTCTTCGCAGAAAGGGTGGCTGCCTTCCTGTTTCCAGAACGCAGGGCTGCTTTTGGCATTTAGCCCAGCTCTCAGTACCCCCAGTCTCTAGTACCCTGTTGTGCTTTGTGTTGTTGTTTTTTTATTAATTACACTAATTCTTTTTTTTTTTTTTTGTGAGGAAGATCAACCCCGAGCTAACATCCATGCCAATCCTCCTCTTTTTGCTGAGGAAGACTGGCTCTGAGCTAACATCTATTGCCAATCCTCCTCCTTCCCCCCCACCCCCAAAGCCCCAGTAGATAGTTGTATGTCATAGTTGCACATCCTTCTAGTTGCTGTATGTGGGACGTGGCCTCAGCATGGCTGGAGAAGTGGTGCGTCGGTGTGCACCCGGGATCTGAACCCAGGCTGCCAGTAGCGGAGCGCGCGCACTTAACCGCCAAGCCACGGGGCCGGCCCTACACTTATTCATTTTATTATCAGTATTGCTTTATTATTAATTAATCAATTATTCAGTGGTAATAATTAATTCATTCATTGATTTATTAATTATTGGATAGATAACAGAAGCCTATTTAGAGAACGCAAAGTATAAAGAACAAGACGCCATGTACCCAGTACCCAGCTTAAGAAAAACTTCTAGTACTTCAGGGGTTCCCTGAGCACCCCTCCCTGAGAACCCCATCCATTTCCCTCTCAACTTAGTAGCAATCACTCCCCTGGACTTTGGGTTTATTATTCTCTTGCTTTTCTTCGTAATTTTATCACATTTCTATCTCTGAACAACGTATGGTTAGGTTTTCCGTGTTTCTGAACTTCATGTAAATGGAAACAGCCTCTCTGCAGTCTTGGGCGCCATGCTTTCTCACGCATCATTGTTTCAGCGATTCATTCATGCATGTGGCAGCGTTTTCGTTCCTTTTCACCACTGTATAGAATTCCAGCATATGAAGATGTGACAGTAGATCCAGGCCACAGGGGGTGGACATTTGTGTTGTTTCCAGCATGTCACTGACACTGGCATTGCTGTCTGCAAGCATTCTTGTCTGTGTACAGTCCCGCATGTGTGCAGGTGTATTCAGGGGGTGCCCAGAGAGGGGGGGTGGCCAGTCACCAGGGTCTGAGTATGTTCAGCTTTACAAAATGATGTCATCTTGTTTTCCAAAGTGACAGTAACCAAGTGGTACCCTGCAACTCATGTCTAAGAGTCCCCGTTGCTTCACAGCCTTTGTCAGCGTTTGCCGGTTTTGTAGAACTTTTTAGCTCTTGCCAATCTCATGGCCGTTGGGTGGTAGCAGTTTGTGTTTCTCTGATTACTGAGGTTCAGCTTCTTTGTGGTTATTTACTCTTTTGAGAAGTGCCTGGACGTGATTTTTGCCCAATTTTCTACTGGAAATTTCTCATTCTCTTACTGACTTGATACTAATGTGATATGTATGATACATACAGTACATATATCATATATATGATAGACACATAAATGTATTTACATAATCATACCCCAGTCTGTGGCTTAACTCTTTACTTTTTTATGATATTTTTTGATAAACCGAAGTATTAAGTTTAATGTTATTGAATTTATTAATATTTTCCCTTATAGTTTGAGTCTTTCTATCTTATTAAGGTATCCTTCTCTACCGTAGGGTTATAAAGATATTCACTTATGTTGTTTTATAAAAGTTCTTAAGTTTTCCCTTTCACAGTTGTCTGTAATCCATCTGGAATTGATGAAATACTGGCTCGATTTCCTTTATTTTTCCATATGGATACTCAGTTATTCCAGCACTGTTTGTCCAAAGGCCATTCCCTCTCACTGATCAAGCATGTCCGTGTGTGTGTAGCTCTGTTTCTGTTCTTTTGGCCTCTTTGTCCAAGGCCTAATTACTAAAGCTGTATAATAATTCTTGTTGTCTTATAAGGCAAGTCCCCCAACTTCATTCTTCTTTAGTAAATATCTTGGCTATTATTATCCCCTTGCACTTTGATATACATTTTAGAATCGGCCTGTCAAGTAGCACTGAACCCTGTAGAAATTTTGATCAAACTGCAGTAGATCTATAGATCACTTTAGGAAGAACTGATGTTTTTAGGATGTTGACTCTCGCACTCCACGAAGATAATGCAGTCACGTGCTGCATAACGCCATTTCAGTCAATGACGGACCGCATATACGACAGTGGTCCCATAAGATTAGTACAATATAGCCTAGGTGTAGGTGGGTAGCAGGCTGTACCATCTAGGTTTGTGTAAGTACACTCTAAGATGTTTGCATTACAAAATCGCCTAACAATGCATTTCTCAGAACGTATCCCTGTCATTAAGTGACGCCTGGCTGTATATCTTCCTTTTTATGTCCGTCTACTTTTATGTCTGTTAGTAAAGTTTTCTAATATTTTTTATAAAGATCTTACACATTTTTGTTAGATTTATTTCTAGATACTTTATATTTCAGATACTATTGCAAATGCTAACTTTTTAAAATGAACATTTTTATTGTTTTGTTTATTTATTACAAACCACAAAACTCACCTATTTAAAGTGTACAATTCAAAGGTTCTGGTATATTCACAGAGCTGTGCAACCATCACCTAAGTTTAGAACATTTTTATCACCTGAGAAAGAAACAGCATTCCCATTAGCAGTCACTCCGCCCTCCACTCAGCCCCTGGCAGGAAGCAATGAGTGAATGAGTGAATGAATGAACGAATTTATACCTGTGCAGCAGGCTTTGTGTGAGACACAGTCTGGCCCAGCCTTTGCTTTTGTTTAATTTTCCCCTCTCATCTCCATTACTGCTCTGGTTTCCAAGCTGATCTCCCAGCCTCTTTCATTCTCCTCCACCACTCTTCATTCTCCACACCCTGGCCAGACAACTTTTTCGAAAGAGAACAATGTTCCAACCACTTCTCTCCTAGAAAGCCCTCTGTAGCTCCCTTGGGAATCCAGCTGCACTCCCAACTTGGTTTCCATGGGGAAATTCAGGCCAATGACTCAGGCACTTTAGAAACAAACTTTGGGGATGCCCTTCTCCTGTGAGTGGGAGCAGGCCTCTTCCGGGCCCTTGCTTTGCTGCAGAGTCCTCAGAAAGTAAACACAGTCGACCTGATTCTTCCCCTCCACTTTCTCCTGAGTCAGAGTTACCTCGGGTTAACTCAGGGAAGAGGCTAAATTAAGCCTTGAAACCCAGCAGCCTCCGTGACAGGCACTTGGTTTTGCTTGAGTGACTGCGATGATGGGTCTTTGGTTGTAAGGGCAGCACTAAATGTGTCTCTTTAGACTGACCTTGGCAATCTATTCCCTGCCCTGCAAAGATGGGGAGAGGCCAGATCCTTCCACGGTACCCACTCCTTCATTCAGCACACTTTTCCTGAGTGCCTGGTCCTTGGCAGGCACTGTGCTTGGAGGGGGAGATTCAAAAGCTTGCCCTCTCAGGGTTGGAAGTCTAGCTAAGGAGACTGCCAGAAACAAGAGACCCATGAAAGAGACAACGGGTGCCTGGATAGAGGTCTGTCCAGAGCAGAGAAGGGAGTGGATTTCTAAAGCACTTATGCCTTCTCGTGACTTTGTGCAAACGCTAGGCCGTGGAGTCACCAAAATGAAAGAAGGGATCAATCTAGCACTCACAAACGAGCAAACGGATACAACCACTCGGAACAACTATTTAGCAGTATCTACTAAAGCCGAACCCATGTGTACCCTATAGCCCGGCAGTTCCTCTCCTGGGTGTATGTAGCCAATAGGAAATTGCACATGTATAAATTTTACATCAAAAAAACATTTGAAACATATGTAGAACTCTAGTTAATATACGCATGCTGTAATATTTAAGGAGACGTGTAATAATATTTTCAGTTTACTTTGAAATGCACCCAAAAAGGAAGATGGACAACTAGACCCATGGATAGGTGTCTGACGAAGTAAGTATAGTAACGTGTTAACGGTGGAATTTAGGTGGTGAGGGGATGGGTGCTCGCCATAAACTTTTTTCAGCTTTGCTGTATGATGAAAAATTTCATATAAAATGTTGGTAAAAATGCATACATATGATTGCCAGCAGACATACAAGAAGGTCCATAGCACCATACTGGCCTCAAACTGGAAGCAACCCAAACGCCCATCAGCAGTAAAACAGATGCGTTAAGTTGTGGGTCTGTTTGTATAGTGGGGATACTGTTCACAATGAGAAAGAATGAGCCACAGCCACACATAACAACGTGGGTGAATCTCTCCAACATAATGCTGGGGGGAGAAAGTAGACTCAGAGGAGGACATGCTGTATGATTCTATTTCTATAAAATCCACGAACAGGCAGAACTAACCCAGGATGTTAGAAGTCAGGATAGTGGTTTTCGGGGAGAAGGGAGAAAGGGATAGTGAGTGGAAAGGGGCACCGTGGGGGCCTCCTGGGGCTCTAGAAGGTTCTGTATCTTGATCCTGGTGCTCGCTGAACTGAGGTGAGCATGTATCAAGCTGTACACCGAAAGCGTGTGCGCTTTTCTGTGGGGGTGTGTGTGTTTACATATGTCGTTAAAAATTGTACTTGGAAAAAAAAGAAAGGAAACCAAACAGATCCACTAGAAGCTTTGCCTGGTGAGCTCTGGGGGTGGGAACCCACTCTAAGCCTTTCTAGTAAACCAGAGTTGTGAAGAAAATGAAACTTCAAGACATTCATTCGTTCCTTTGTGCTCCCGTTCATGCTGCGTTCATTCCCCCAGTCTTCACTGATCGCCCGTCTCTCCTTCACACAGACGTCTGTGCCCCTATACTGGGTGCCGAGTCCGGACTTGATCCACGAGGCCTGACCCAGCCCTTTCAGGGGTTCTCGTGCCCAGAGGGAGAGGCGTGCAGACATTTCATGCTGCAGCCACACTCCCAGCCTTCCTGGGTTCCTGTTTGTGATCCTTCCTGGGTATTTGCCCTGAGATGTCCTTTGACCCCTGTGTTAGTCAGGGTTCTCCAGGGAAACAGAACCAAAAACAGATAGATAGATAGATAGATAGATAGATAGATAGATAGATAGATAGGTAACAGATAGGTAGATAAAGAAGGAACAGGCTCATGTCACTGTGGAGGCTGGCAAGTCTCAAGATCTGCAGGGTGAGTCAGCAGCCAGGAGACTCCGGAGAGCTGATGGTTTAGTTTCAGTGAAGGCCAGCAGGCTCAAGACCCAGGAAGAGCCGATGTTTCAGTTTAAATTCAAAGGGCAGGAAAAAGCTGGTATCCCAACTCAAAGGCAGTCAGGCAGGAGACGCTTCCTCTTATTCAGCACTTTTTTCCTATTCAGGTCTTCAACTGATTAGACAAGGCCCACCCACATTAGGGAGGGCCATCTGTTTTAGTCTACGAATTCAAATGTTCATCTCATCCGGAAGCACCCTCAGAGACACACCCAGCATCATGTTTGACAACTGTCTGGGCACCCCGTGACCCAGTCAAGTTGACACAAAATTAACCATCACAACCTTGGAGCATGAAAAGCCTTCTGTCTCTAAAGGCTCAGTTCTCTAATGGAAGAAGTGCAGCTGTGGGCCCTGGCCTGGTCTGTGTCACATCCCATCAGGTTGACAGGCTGCTGCCATTACACACACATTGGTCATTTTTTACCTATGGTTTGGATTAGTAATCGGTGGAAAGGAAGACTTCAGCTGCCCACTGGCCCCTGGATGGCCGTGTTCATTATCTTAGAGAATAAAAAGAAATGATCTTAGTTATTGCAAAATATATCATATATGCAAAAGAATCTCTGAAACATCCGTGTACAGCCTGAAGGATGACGATAAAAATGGACACCCAAGTAGCCCCAACCCAGCTTAACAGATGGAAAATGACCAGTACATTGAAGCCTCTGGTGCTCCTCCCAATTGGCCTCCCTCTCTGCCCTCACCTGGAGGGACCCACTCTCCTGGATTTTGTGCTAATCACTCCCTTGCTTTTTATCAAAATCAAAGTAGGTGTCTCCGTTTGACTCAAACTGTACACGTTCTTCTGCAGCGTGCTTTTTTACTGTACGGTAAGTGTTGGGGTTTCGTCCACGTTGTCAGGTGTAGCCTCATTTCATTCATTCCACTGCCGTATTTCCCATCGTATGGACACGTCCATTGCACGGACCACCACGTGTCCATCTGCTCCACCCCTGCTGCGCGTTTGGGTGGCTTCCAGTCCTCTGCTACCACCTACGAAGTTCGTAGGAGCATTCCTGCCCACGTCTCCAGGTGCACAGGGGCAGCGATTTCTCTAGGGTGTGAGCCTAGGAGAGCAGGTGCCCAGTCCAGCTCTGGAATATGTGTCTCTTCACTTTTCTAGGTAGTGCCAGGGAACTTTCCAGAATGATTACCAATTTATACTCCTGCTGGAGGTTTTGCTGGAGGTTTCTCATGGTGCTCTCCTCATCCCCTTACTGCCCTGTCTGGTCTCAGTAAATCGCCTTCCCTAGATCCCATCCACCCTTGCCCGTATCGCAGCCAGCACTCGGAACAGGGGCACCTACGACCCCTTCCTCCACACTTCATGCATACATGGGACAGCATGTTTCTTGGGTGTGATCCAGGACGTGAAAGTGTGTCACATTCCCACTGCTGTGGGAGAGTGCACGTGCTTTAGTTTGACTGCTATGAAGCTGCCTCCATTTCTGCTTCAAGGAAAAGGGACAAAACAAGCTTAATAGTGTGGCTGGCGCCCAGGCTGGCCTCCTAGGCTAATCTCTCTATGCCAATGTCAGGACAGTCATCGCTGAAATTTAAGCCATGCTCTGCCTTTTCTCCATGGCCAAGAGCAACGTGTCCCCTTGGATCCGTGGGTGGTTTTTTTCTCCCATCTCTGATCTAGTCGCCGGGCATGAGTCACCCCACCCTCCAGATCTGCCTGGTCATGGAGAGGGTGCTTACAAACAATAATCTTCTGTGCTGCCTCTTTCCAATTACAGGTTAGCCTGGGGAGGAAGATAAAGACATTTGCAACCAAGATGGTAATCACGAGTGGAAACGATGAGGACAGAGGAGGCCAAGAAAAGGAGAGTAAGGAAGAGAGTGTCTTGGCGATGCTGGGCATTATCGGGACCATTCTGAACCTAATCGTGATCATATTTGTATACATATACACCACTCTGTGAATGGCCCAGCGGGCCCTCAGAGGCTCGGGGGGGCCAGAAGATGGGAGTCCTGTGTGTCGACAGATCAGTGACCAGACACTGCACAAACAAGCAGGCTTGACCTACCCACGCTGCTCGATCAAATGCACCTTCAAACTTTATACAAGGTCACAAAAATCAACCGATCCTGCTGTAAGGAGCAGACGCTAAAGCACAATGATTCCAACAAAACTCATCCACACAACGAGGAACTCAACGTCTTTGGCAGGGAGCCCGAGAGAACGCTTGGAAGACCAGCCTTTGAAAAGGCCGTCAGTGAGCAGATGGGTGCAGAAATTCACGATCCCAGATCGCTGACGATCTCACGTATCTGAAAAGAGGAACGGGGTGGACTCCACTCATCAGTGTGTCTCCCAGGACACACATCTTAACTTGATGAGCTGTTTAGTACAAAAAACCACGGGGGCAATCCTTTGACAGACATCCCATTAATCAAAAGTGTCTAACTATTTGATACCGGGGAGATAACTTATTTTTCTTTGTTCATTGGCTTGACATGTGTATCTGTTCATATCAAGGTTTATAAATATATATTTTTACTAAATGTGCTCTATTTTTTAGCATGAACCGAATATTTGGAGAGGCGCTCCCGGATTCATCGAGCTTGCTTGGTTTTACCACTCTGCCCCCGAGACTGCAGATGTTCTGTTGTGTAGTCATTCTAATCCTGCTTCTCATCTTTAATCTTTTACCTTTTTCTCTCTCTCTCTTTGGTCTGGAGAACATTTTTCCATAATACCAGCCACACTCTTGGTTGGTGCATGTTTTAAGATTGTCCGTCGAGTGGCTTTTTGTTGTTATATCAGAGATATAAAACGATCGTGGGCATGTGGACCTTAGATGCACCGTATCCTTACTGAGAATTATGCATGAACAAGGGCTGAATGACAGATCAGCTTTGAAATAATCTAACAAGGACTGTGGTTGCGGGGAAGTGCAGCTAAGTCTGCAGATCCACTGCGGGGTGGAACATTGAGCTTCTTCTCGGCAGCATTATTCATTCTCGTGACCATTCGTTGATCAGATTTTGATTTTAATGGCCATGTGTGGGGGGGAAGCTCAGCATTAGATGTGTAATTCCTTGCTTAGCGAGCCGCCTGGGCTCCCTAGGTGGGATGTCAATGACACGGGCTCCCCACTGCGAGAGTTCACCTGGGGGTTTCAGGCTGGGAGGACACCCCTGTGACGGGTGACTCTTCAAGGGCACTGGAAGGGGATGGGATGATCTCCCTAAAGGATTGCAGAGTTTCTTAAAGCTCCTGGTTTACACCCACATGAAGCTGCTTCCTGCCTGGCAGGGATGGCTGAATAAATCTGAATTTGCCCTGTTCTCCCAGCTCCCTGAGACGGGCCTTTGCCTGGCTGCAGCGACGCGGCCTTACAAAGAGGGTTCGAATTCCTTCTGCCAGCGCCAGCCTTGTCTGTAGGCGAAAGAAGCAGCGACCTGCCTAGTTGGGTTCAAATGATGCCCAGGAGGTCTCTGCCACTAGATCTCTCCTTCCCCGTGTTGTGGTGTCTGAAATTTCACCATTAGAGAGTCATTTCTTGGGCTCGTCTATGGTTACCGGGCTCTTTTATAAAGCAAATGCCCCTGAGCACCTGGCTCTGACATTGATTCGTCAGGTGTCTTCTCTTCCCCACCAGAAGGAAGGAAGTTGATGTCCATTTAGTGCATACTGTGTGCCAGGCCCTGTGCCACACACTATATTCCTTAAGTCATTAAATTCTCGCAGTAACCTGTGGGATAGGGATTCTTTTCTCCACGTTGTAGAAGAAGAAAGGAGGGCTCAGAGAGATCAGGAAACTTCTCTGGGATCACGTGGCTGCTAGTGGTGAGTCAGGACTCGAACCCCTGATCTCTCTGATCCCCTAGCCCAGCGAGGGCCTGGAGGCTGCTGGGCAGAGAGGAAATGTAGAAGTGGAGACTTTGCAGGAAAGGTCCCTCAGGGGTCAGGACACAAGCCTGATGGCTTTGCTGGGGGCCAGCTCTGCACCCCTCTTTATAAAAGACCCCCCATAAAAATAAACAATCCCTGGGAACTCCTTGGACACTGGTGGAATATCGCACAAATCAGGACGAGGGACTAGAGGAGGTGGATTAGAAATAAAACAGAATGTCGAGGGAGGGAGCTGTCTCACAGGTTCTGTGTGATTCTAGAAAGACTGTATGAAAATTCTGAACAGTAAACAGAGTAAACAATAAAGGTGCAAGGAAAAAAACTATCCGTGTCCTTTTTTTCCCTGACTTTGCGGTATTTAAAAATTTCAGTGTCATTCCTTTGCCTATACATATTTTTTATTTTATTAAAAAAAACAAACCGAGTGTGATGCTGTTAAACCGAAACTGTTTTGTTTAGACTGTGGAAGCCCCAGTGATTTTTCAAGTATACTAATTTGAAATTTATTGAGGGGAAAAACTGGCTTTCCAACCCTTGAACAGCTCCCTGATGGTTCTTCTAGATTGTCCTAATCCACAGCCTGGAAATAAAGCTGCCCATTCAGTGACTGCCACCCAGAGCAGCAGCCCTCTCTCCCACAGCTCTGGCGTACCTTGTCTTATTTCTGTCCTAATTTAGCAGAACCCAGGAATGTGCGCTGGGCAAACTCACAGCTTCCTCCAGGATCTGAAGGCATCTTGCAGGGTGGTGGAAGGGAGAGGCTGCCGGTGGCCCTGGGTCTTCAGAGTCGCAGTGCGCCAAGCTCAGCCTTGGCAACAGCAGCAACAACCAAAACAACACGAGCCCTGTGTACTTTACCCAGCACTGCGCATCCTTCCTACGGGACCCTCACAACAGCCCCAGGAGATGCGTGTGCTTAGCCCCATTGTACAAGATTGACAAAAAGGGCTCAGAAAAGGCTAATTGACTTTCCCAAGGTTGCACGGCTAGAAACCAGCAGAATCAGACCTGCTGGCTCCACATCCACATGCCGTCAGCATCTTGCGTGGCCCAGGCTGTGGGTCTGAGCTCCTCAGGAGCCATCTGGCTAGTTGAGTCTGGCAGCACACAGCTAGCTTCCTACCAACTCTGGCTCCCCTTGATCACAGTACAGCTGGCCTGGGAGCGTGGCTGAATTGATGCCTCTCACCTCTACCCCGGGGAAACAGCTCAGAAAGGGCCGGCAGGGAAGGGCCAGGCATGCATGGCAGTGTGGCCTGGAGGTTAAGAGCTGCAGGGTCTTTGCCTGTGGCCGGAAACTATGTGGGCCTGAATCCCATTTCTGCCTCTTATGATCTGGGTGACTGTGGGCAGTTCACCCCAACTCTGTGAGCCTCGGTTTTCCCCATCTGTAAATGGGGGGTCATAATAGCCCCCAAATCCCATCAGGTAGATATTTTTACCTCGTTTAACTGATGCAGAAAGTGCGACCTGGAAAGGTGAGTTGACTTAGCAGAGGCCCCAGGACCGTGAAGTCATCCGGCGAGGAGTTCAGCCCGGGTTCCGTGCCAGCTGCCTTCACCTTTGCAGCCGAAGAATGACATTTAAGGTCCCAGATAACAAGCCTCAGGGGGCCTGAGGTTCAGTAGAGGGGAAAGGACGCCTCAAAGACTTTCAAGTTCAATATGAGAGACCTGGACCCTGTGATGGGAAAGGAGGGGCTTGGGGTCCCACAGAGTCTACAGGATGGGAGAGGGGCAAGGCAGAGAGACCTTTTCCCTAAGGTTTTTTCTTTTTTTAACCAATAAGCCAATTGAGGCCCAGACAGGATTAAGTCCCAGAGTCACACAGCTCGGGAGTGCAGCGGTCTCAAGGGAAGCCTGGGAAAAGGTTTATGGAGTTTTTTTTTTTTTTTTTTTTTAAAGGGCTTTTGATTACTGGGGGCTGGACCACAGGCTTTTCTCATTGCATATTTCTGTGATTTCTAAGCCAAGCAAATGGCTTCTCAAAGAATCTCGAGCTCTGCCCCACCTTATCCTCAGGAATGTGGCACCCCAACCCCAAAGAGCACAACTTTGGGGGTGCCCTCTCCTGTAGGGAGGGCAGGAGAGAGGCTTTTTTATGCCAACAACAAAAAGGGGCCGATTGACACAACTCAGTCCTGTTCTTTTATTCTGACTCATCTTTTCATAAATCACACATGCATGTCAGTTGAAAAGAATTACGATTTTTTAAAATTCCATACAATTAAAAAAAAATAATCTCCAAATATCACCACCAGAAGCAACTACGGTGAATATTTAGCATATAAATTATACACCTGGTGGCGGGCATATCTGTTTGGTGAGACCATTCTCTTTGAAATTTTAAAATTCTGTTGCCTTTAGGAAGGTCACACTTTTTATAGATCATTGTCCCCACATTCCCTGTTACAGTGGACAGCTTCCCTCATCTCTGTTGCTTGCTGGGTCCAAAAACATTCTAGATGGCCATCCAGACATTTCTGCATGAACAGTAGATTGAAGATTATCATTTGCACAAATGGTACTGTGCTGTGAATGTTGCTCCCAAATATTTTCTCATTAACAATCATGAATATGCTTCCATATCAATGAATCTATTTTGCAAAGCACTTGTAATGGCTGTTTGGTAGTCTGCTGTGTAGATATACCATCATGTATTTCCCCATTGTCTTACTGCTGGACCTTCAGGTTACTGTCATTGTTTGCTGTGAACCACTCAGCTTTGCTCTTTAAAGCAACCCAAGCCTTGCTTGTATCTTCCCCACGACCCCTTAGAGTGGTTTGAGGCGGTAGCCTTTACAACAAGCTTCAAGGACAGTATGCAGATGAGTCACTGTTTTCCAAATGACGCTGATGGTAGGAATCACCTGGATGCCTACTAAAAATGCACACTCTCAGGCCTCTCCCCCAGATCTCTGCTTAGTAGCTCTGGAGCGGAGCCTGGCCTGGGGTCTTTTTAATAAGTCTCCCAGACCATCAGGCACATACGGAGATGTTGATACAGATGGAACCCAGGATGACCACCTGGGCTGGGAGCCTGATTCTGAGGCCCCCGGGACTCTGGTGGTTGCGCTGGTCTTGGACAGATCATCCAGATTTCCTCGTCTATAAAAAACTGATAGTAGCATCTAGATCGCAGGTAATTATGAAAGTCAAATGAGACAATGCAGATACAGCTCCCAGTAGAATGCCTCAGAGGACAGGTGGTCTTTTTGGTGCCACTGTGTACATCACCGGATGGCAAAATCACAGGCAACCATTTAGTCAGAGTCAGAGTCTCTCCCTCACCCTCCCTCCCACCTTCCCCTCTCTCTTTCCTTCCCTCCCCCCAGCGTTTCCTCCCTCCCTGTCTCCTCTAAGCACCAGGGCCTCAGCTCACTTTCCTTTCCTTTGAATGTTGCCATCCCCCGTGCTTAGGCTCAGGGCTCCCTTTTCCCATCAGCTGCCTGCAGACCACCAGAAAGCCCACCCACCTCCTTGTTTCGTTGTTCTCCACAGAAACAATCCCACTGGCCATTTCAGCACTTTCCTGATAGCTACTTCAGGAGCACAGACTGGCTATGATAATGCCACACATTGGGAAGAGACGTTTCCAGAGGCCACATTCCTGATTCCTCTTCTGAGAGAGCTCTCCCAGAAGGCCCTGTGGTCTCTACCACCTCCCTATAGGCAGGACTTCTATTGTGGGACATCCCCAGAAAGATCCCCTTGTGGGCTGAGAAACCCTCTGACATCACTACATGATGATTCCTCCCTCTCGTGGGAAGCAGATGGAATGAGTACTGTTAATACTTCATGTTGTTCGTAAATGAGTTACACAAAACTGTGTATACATTTTGCACAAGAAGGACTACCTATTGCCATGAGAAATAAGATCACATAATAGCTGTAAATTTTCTCCTACAAGCCTCTGTGTTAAGAGGGGTGGGTTATTTACTACTATCTGCATTGCTATTCAAGAATAATGGGGAAACTTTTGCAGAATGAGAGTCACGGTTGGATGTCTCCGGGGCAAGGTAATAAAGGGTCAGTACACCTCTCTGCCTGGACAGCAGCCTGCCAGGTATGTAAAGACTGCAAAGCCTGGACATTCACCTCTTTCGCCTGCCCCTAATCCCTGAGAAGACAGACAGCTCAGCGTCCTGTTCAGACAGTGGAAGCATCCCACCTCCCAGCCGAGGGCCAGAAGCCATGGGGTAAGAGCTGTGAATGGCCCTAAGCATTGTAGTCAGCATAAACTAAAAGGCTAACGTCTTTATTTAACTAGTATCTGTCTCATTGAGACTAAAGAAATCAAAGTTAGAACAAGCAGAGAGGTGAGTCAGCCTTACCTCTGGCAAGATCCAAAGATTGCTCCTCAGATCTCCCTTACCTGTAAGCTGACATCTTTCTCTTCATCAGGAAGAGGCCATTTCTATCAGGAAAGGCCAAAGGCACAGACTGAGGATCCATTGCTGTGGACCAGGGGCAAGTCAATTCTGCTGAGATGTCAACAGGTCACTGAATCTCTGGGGCCTCCAGCCCAGGAAAGGTCGACTTCAGGCACTTCCTCACAAACCTGCAAATTCCAGAATAGACTCGTAGATTCCACTGGAGTCCATACATGGTTAGCTTACCTAGCCCCTTGGTCAGTTCTCAAAGAGACTAAGAATTTGTAATTCTTAGAACAGGAATCAGGCAACACACCACCGTGTGGTTGTCCTTCCTGTTGTCATCATCCCCCACCCCCCATCTCACCATCTGAGTTGCTATTGTCCCGGCCTCTGAGGTCATTACCTGACCAAGGGTGGCCACGTTTTTTCTTTGATAACTTTGTTTTCAGTTCTAAAGAGTCCACTTTAGTGTCTTTAGATCTGAAGACTCTGCTGTAGGACTTTGGCTTCTGAAGTTCTAAGACTCTGCCTCAGTATTAAAGAGACGTGTGAACTCAACTTCAATGGGGTGTTCTGGTTTGATGTTGGCTTGGCCACCCAAGCTGGGAAATCATTCTTTCCTATCACATTTTCCTTCAGAAAGCTCAGTGGATAATTCCATTGCCTGTGGGTATTTGAGCAATGAACGGGTGGAGAAAGCCCATCACTCACTCCTCACCAATGACTGCCCCTTCGCTTTTTCTGAGAACCAGGAGGTCATCTGGAAATGGGGATGGGGTTCAGAAAATCTGTGTTCAAGTCCCAACTCTGCCACTGATTGAGCGTCAGTCTTGGACCAGACCCTCAATATCTCTGAATCTTCATTTTCTTGTCATGAATTTAATAAGTCTGGTCTCAGTGTAGTTGTGTAGATTATATTTTTATGTAATATCATTTTGGGAACTAAGGAATCTATGCTTCTATTAGCTATTAATAAAGACAATTTAAAGTGTGTGTGTGCTTTTTAAAATTTTTTTCCACTAAGGAATAATGATAAGGATACAAGAATCATATTCAATAATGTTTCAAAGTCCTTTTAGTGACAAAATTAAGAGTGTAGCTTCACCTGGAATGGTGGCAGAGGTCTATTTAATTAAAAAACTAAATATCAGGGACTTAGAAGTAGCTACATATTAAAATGTGAGCACAACAAGCTCTTCATCTGTAATTTGAGATTTCAGCTCTGCCTTCTACCCACAAAGAAAATGAACAGAGAAACACTTATTAGGAAGACAAAGGTGTTTGTGTCTTATGAATAATGTGGCAGGATGGGAAATTTTACAAGTCCTCTGTATAGGTAGAACTTGCTATGTACTTTAACCCACTATGTTCCAGGCAGTTTTCAGAAGAATCTTTGTGAAGTGGTTGGAGCAGAAGGAGACCAGCCATCAGTATCAATCAGGAATTAGCACACCCTTCCTGAACTCCTAGGCCAGTGCTCATGTATCCTCTGCTGCCTCTTTCCTTTCCCAGGAGAAGACAGAGCCATAGTCATGGCCACTGGAGACGTCACCATAGTGCTCTTGGTCTCTGCTACTCTCCTACAGTTGATGGAATTTATACTGCTGAGGTATATCATTTTGTGAACCTCAGCTTTCTTATCTGTAAAATAGGATGCCTTTTTGCAAAGATTTGGTGAGGGTCCACAGATCATGCGTATCCAGTGCCTAGCATGGTGCTTGGCACATAGAAAGTGTTACTGAATGGAAGTTATTGTCATTATTTCCCTAAGACATAGGAGTGAAGGGCTCCATTCAGCTCCTTTGAAGTCAGTCTTAGTAACCACCTTTTCCAACATGACATTCAAGAGCCATCTTGTTAAATGGTCTCACATTGGAAAGTGTAAGGAGTTGAAGGACTCTGCTACTTACTAGCTGTAGGGTCTTGAGACAAATGAGCACTTTTTTCTTAGAGGAGGCAATGATATCTGAATAGAATCTCCAAGGATGGATAGGAACACACTAAGATTTACTGTTCCTCCTTAAAGTAAAAATACTTCAGTTATACTCCATATAATTCTAACTATGCCTCCAATAATTTGGCTGCAAGATGATTTGGAAGTCTCATCCTAGATCCTCCCTGCTGTTTCCTCCCCTCCTTCCAGAGCTGGTCTTCAGCTGGTAGGCACCTGTATGGACCTATATCTATTAGGGCTGATGCTTATTCTGATTGATTGGCAGCACATTCTCATTAGCTAGTTCCCATTGCCATACAGATGAGTAGGTATTTAAAATATCACTTTGCCTCCATCTGTTACCTTATCCCTAGGCTTCCTAGAAGGGACCAGTACACCCCATCCTTTGCTATATCTTCCACCACTATCCCCCCAACCTCCACCAGCCCCCACCACCTCACATGCTTCCTCTCAGGAGGAGGAATCTTTGAGAATAAACATGGCTGCAGAAGTTCTTATTTTTTACCCAGTGTTTCTCCACGTCACAGTATATGCCAGTCATGGTGCCATCCATGCCTAACTTCCCTTCTAGCTGAGGCTAATTCACAAATAGTACTCTGCATGAAAACAGTACCAGACTCTTCTTTGCTCACAGATAGCCACTATTTGGTCCAGGGATGTATGATTGACCCAAGGGTGGCCTTTCCATTGACAGGCCAAGGACCCTTAATGTATGTAGCCTGGGTCAAAAATATGGGCTGGGCCAATCTAATTTCCAAGAGACATAAATAGGAGTTTCCAGGAAGGATCTAGGTCAGAATAATAAATATATTGAGAGCTTTCATGATGTACAGAGGGCTGGGAAAATTTTAGGGACCGCACACACCCTGAAGGCTTGAGTAAGGTGAAGAGGCAAATGCAGCATACAGACAGTGTGGCAGATTGAATTATTGGTTCTAATTCTTCACTCCTATATAGTAGTATCATATATTCTCCTCCATCTCCCCACTTCTCGTGATTAATTTCCCAGCTTATTACTTTGGGTTTGGCTACGTAACTTGATTTGGCTAAAGGAATGCTAATGGATGTGATGCAAGTAGAAATTTGGAATGTAACTTTGCATTTGCGTTTCCCCTCTTGAGCTTCTGACATAATCCTGAGAGAATATATTCTGGGATCTGCTGCCACTGCAACCCAAGTCTGGAAATGAGCCACCAGGATCAGAGTTTCCATAGCCAACCTGCAGCCTGAGCCACCCTCGTCAACCTGAGGACATGTGAGTGAGAAATAGCCATTGTTGTGTACCACTGAGATTCTGCGGTTGTTGCTGACTAATACAGGCAGAGCGAGGTGGATATACCGTGATAGGGAGAAGCTTCTGCTTCGGACACTTCCAAGCTTGAGTTTTCCTGAACCAACAGTGCCCTCATTCCTCCTCTTGGGTTTCCATGGAACTCTTTTTTGTGTTTGTGTTTGTGCAATAAACTTCTTTTTGCTCAAGAAAGGAGTCTTATAAGAGACAGGCTCAGTTTTATGGGGTCTACAGTTTCTACAATTTGGGTCCCTCCTTAAGAAAAATAATACAGAACGTCAAATGCAAAATTAGGTACTAAAGTAAACCCTTATTTATAATGAGAGAAAATATCACAACAGATTACTGGATTTTAAAAATCTTAGCAGTCTTCTACTTCTGGCCATGATGGAGTAACTGATACCAGACCAGCTTTCTTGCCAAAAACAACTAAAAACTAGACAAAGTATATGAAGCTACTGTTTTCAACATCTTTAGGCAGTAGGCAGCACAGGAATTTGATCCCTGAGAGAAGGGAAACACATGAGATGAGACCTAAGATCTCCCTGGCTTTCTGGCTGTAGGAATCATCCGAGAGGAAGAGCTAAAGCAGGGTACGGCAGTCTCACTGAGCTGACGAGGCAGGAACCAGAATTTGGGACTGCTGAGGTGCCTGGAATCTGCAGTGTAGGATTTGGAGAAAAGGGAATTTCCCAGTGAAAGAGCTCCAGAAATCTACATAGCGATCCCCTTAAGCCTTTGCCAGATAACGTGTCATGCACGAGAAGGGTGAGACTCTGATGCCTGACAGAGAGTAGTCACTGGGAATTTATGAGCTGAACAGAGACCATGGATGTCAAACAGAGCTGGAACATACAGGACTTCCAATTAGCCAGAGTAGAGAGACTTTGCTAAATGCTCCAGGCATTCAACTGAGGCCTCCCAAAAGTCATGCCATTGAATTAGGGCTGTTCTAACCCCCAAACAAAGCTTAAAAATAAGGCTATAGAAACAAATCATGCTGGTCTGCCAGTAAATTAACTGCCAGATAGAATAAAACATAACCTCCTATAAAAGAAGACAGTAAAATCCAGACTTCCAACAATGTAACATTCACAATTTCCAATATACAGTAAAATATTGCTATCAGAAAAAATGACCTGAAAAAGAAAAAAAACAGGCCCAGAGATAACAGAGACTTTGGAATTAGCAGGAAAAGACTTCAAAGCGGATGTTATAAATATGTTTAAGAATTTAAAGGAAAAGATGAACACAGTGAGTGAACAGATAAGGGCATCTCAGTAGAGAAGTAGAAGTTATATAAAAGAAACAACTGAAAAATACAATATTGGAAATAAAAAATTTATTGGGCAAAGTTAACAGCAGTTTGGACTATATAAGATCACCAAACTTGAAAACAGGGCAATAGATGGTACATAAACTGAAATATAAAGAGAAAAATGGCTGAGAAATAAAGACAAAGTCTCAATGACCTGTGAGACAATATCAAGCATTTTAACATACAGACAATTAGGCTAACAGAAGGAGAGGAGAGAAAAATATCTGCTACTGGATCTTGTACAATCTTGTTTGCAAAAACAGAGCTTGTTTTTTCTGCATGGTATTCTTCTCTTATTTAATGAGATTCTAGCGGGAGCTGCCATTTTTTTCCAGATCCCACAGCTCTGCACTCCTCCTTACTCTTGATTGGCTCATGAGTAAGTCAATCAGAATAACCTCCCACATGTCCACAATTGAATGGTCCAGGGATAGTCACCTGACCCGAGCTCGGACAATTAGAACTAAAGATTAGGGAGACGATCAGTCCCTTTAATGGCAAAGCTGTGAGATGCCAGCAGACAAAATCATCATCATTATCATCACCATATCTAGACTTTACTGAACCGAGTAATAGTTTTTGTGACACTTTATGAAGTAGATTCCGACATCATCCACATTTTACAGATGGGAACATTGAGGCTTGGAGAGGTTAACAGACCTGCTAGTGGGACAGCTAATAAGTAGAAGAGCTGCGATTTGAGCCCAGGCAGATGACATGAGGACCCCTATGCTTCACCACTACTCTACATTGCTCATTTGATTTCTTGCTGTGGGAGGAAGCTGGTCTGAGAGAGTGAAGCCCACATCCAATAAGACACAAAGATGAGCAGGAGTCGCTCACGCCCAGGTGCATCACTTCCCTTCCTGGGCTGCAGTCCTGGAAACTTGAAAAAAAGTTTGTGTTCCCTGTCGCTAGCGATCAAAAGGGCCAACTAGAGACATCAGCACAGAATCTCTTCTCACACTCTGTCAGGGTCTGTGTGTAATAGGATAGGAGGAAGAAAAGATATGGATCTATTCTGAGATCCTGAGAGCCCAAACATTACCTTTCCTCCCCAACCATCCTTTACTCAATGCATTTAATTACAAAATGCTGATTTCCATTTTGCTTGGTGTCCTATGGCCCTTCCTCAGCATGGACCCTTCACTATCCGGCATGCATGGACCCATGAATTACCAGTTGTACATAGCCAGGGAAACCTTCAGCATCCTCCAGTCCACCCTTTCTGTCTTACAGCTGGGGAGACAGGCTCAGGCAGGGGAAGTAACCAGCCCAAAGTCACACTCTGAGTAGGTGGCAGGATCAAATGAGAAATACCTACCTCCCTAATGACACCAGGTGGAAGGGTCAGGCCTGGAACAGCTCTTAACTTACAGGCTGCTTTGGGCTATAGACTGGCTACGTCTCTAGAGGATGTGGTTGCCAGCTGGTGGGAAGAAGACACAACCCATTTTCCTGATGTCATTTGGAAGTGTGGCACTCTTTCCCGCCAAGTAATGTGATATATTTGTTTTCTTTGTTAACAGCTGGCCACTAAATTTTATGCCCTAAGAATCCTTGTCCAAGTGGAAAATATATATTGGCTTCATAATTCTGGCACACAGACTGTCAGGTATATAAAGAACAAGATTTGTTCCAAAACCCAGATTCGTGCAAACTCCTCGAAATGTCCATCCATAGGCTATAACTCCAAATTTTTAGCACAATCGACCCCACGGGGCTGTGTAACTTGTCAAGCTACAATGAAGATGAAACAGGGTGTGGAGAACATGGGAGGGAGGGCTGGGGAAAAGCCAGCTGAACTCAAGGGGCAGGGGGAAGGAGCTGTAACTTATCAGGAGATTGTATGGCACAGCAATTAAGAGCAAGGTCCTAGAGTTCAACTCTCTAGGCTCAAATCCTATCGTTACGATTCACTAACCAGAAGACATTGACAGGTTACTCAAATTTTTTGTGCTTTAATGATCTTCCTTGTGAAATGAGAGTGTTAACACCAGAGCCTGCCTCATGGGTTCATTGTGAGAATTAGATAAGTTTTCATGTGTGTGAATAACCGAGAACAGTGATTCGCTATTATGATCAAGGACCTGCTATGGCTTCGTGCAGTTCAGGGCCTGATTGAATCTCCATCACACACCCGTGAAGTGCTTCTGAAGTCATATTGATGAGAAAACAGGGACTCAGAGATGAGGTACCTTGCCCTCAATCCCATGGGTAGGTCTTTCAAATCTCCATCATTCACTCTGACCTTTCGAAGCTAGAAGGCTTCCATTTCCAACTTTCCCCTGTAGCTACACAGAAATTATATAGTGGGATGTCTAATAGCTTTGACGGAGGCTCCAAGGTATGACAGATGCTAGATGTCAAAGTGGGTGTTGAGATAACCCCTGGCTCACAATGAGGGTATAAAAGGGTCAAGCATGACCCAACCGTCAAGGGGGATGCTTTGCGGGGAGTGTTTCTTTGGAAAGAATGTTAAGGGGAGTGAGTCCCACTCTCCTAGAGGCCAGAGAATGTCTCCCCATTCACTTCTAAAGGGGGGCTTCAAGGAGACAACTCAGAGGAACGTGGGTCTCCTGGAGGTTGGAATAGGGTAACACAGGGGACTGGTGTCTCTAGGACAAAGGTTGAGCTGACTGACAGTTGTCACAAGCCAAAGGAGCGTGGCTGCACTCAGAGTTTGTCAGGACCAGCCGGTGTGTTTCCCATGGACCACATAAGTGACCCTGGAGTGAGAGAGACAGGGGGAGCCCATTTCCAATGCTGCCCAAGAAGACCACCTGGAGGGGCAATGGACCCCTACAAAGGGAGCCTTGTGGAGCTAACTGCCAAAAACAGAGGCTGGGGACAGCCAGAGGAAGATGCACGTGCTCTGGTCCAGGGAATGGAGTTAAGAGGTCCTTCACATTGGGGTGGAACGGGGTCTCTGAAGAACCCACAAAAGTGCCCTCTGGGAGGAAGAATCAGCTTTAGACATCTTCGGGGCTCAGGGAGCATAAGCCAGCTGCCCACAGCACTGGCTGAGCATGGAAGAAACAGTTTCAAAGGCCAGGACCAGTTTAGGGACAAACAGAATGGTGCAGTAGCCCAGGGCTAGTAACGGGGCAGAGCTGTTACACCCCAGCCTGAAGGCGCAGAGAAGGGAACGGTCTCTAGATCCCAGATGGGGTAGCTGTAGGATATGCCTGCTTCACAGGAGCGTGGGGACTCGGCCAACCCAGGCAGTGGAGCAGGGAGGGAGCAGGTAAAGGGGGTGACGCCCCCTCCTGACTCCCTGGTGTCCTGCTGGAACTTCCCATTGAGGGGACCAGCAGGTAGCCACAGGACAATGACACTATTGATGGTCTATGCAGGTCAGCAAGGGAGATGGCTGGAGAGCAGATCTGGGGGGCAGTTGGAAGATTCCAGCACACACGACATCCTGCATGGGCCTGTCAAGCTGCCACCTCTAATGCCAGCAGAGTTTTGAAGTCCCTGTGACTGAAATAGAAGCTCCAGGCGGGGAGAGACTTTGAATGCCTGGTGCCCACTGTAGCCCCAGCACCAGAAACAGTGTCTGCCACACAGTAGGCAGGCGGTAACCATTGAATGAATGAATGAATGAATGAATGAATGAATGAGTGAGTATCTTCCCTCTCTCCTGGCTCCTACTCCAGCTCTCTGGCTGGGGAGGAAGGCCTGCCTCTCTGGACAAGGGTGGGAAGAAAGAACGGTTGTCTGAGCACCGAATCTGTACCACGCTGTTCTCAGCACTTATATTCTTACATAAACCTTGCAACAGCCCGGCTGTGTAGAAATTATTATCCCTGTTTTTCAAATGAGGAAACAAAAACTCTGAAAGGCTGATAACTTGTGGAGGTCACATGGTTTGTAATTAACAGACTTGGACTCTACTGACAGCGGCCCGGCCCCGTCTTGCCGCTCCTCCGGGCCCCCTGACCACAGCTCCAGCACGCTTCCTCAGCTGTGACCTGGTTTAGGTGACTGCAGGGCTGGTGGATGGGGTCCTGAGGTCACTTCCTGTCTCTCCTCCTCCCTCCCTCCCCTTCAGCACAGATCCATCTCCAAGAAATAATGGCAGACTTTCATTAGAGCCTGTTGTATGCCGGGAACAGGACCAAATGCTGTTTACACATTCATCTCCTTATTTGAACCTCACGACACCCCACACCCAGCGGTTCTTCCTGCCATTTTATGACGGAAAAAAACTAGAGGTTTTGAGTATCAGAGCGACTTGCCCGGGGCGTAGAGCCAGCAGATCCAGGATCCAAACCCAGGTCTGCTTGACCTCAAAGCCACTTTTTCTCCTGCCCCAGGTCTCCCCACTTGCCCATCAGATAGTCCCTGGGACCTGGCAGCATCAGCTGTTCTTTTAGCCTGCCCAGCCTCCACTTCCTTTTCTTCTGGAAACAGAACTTAGTTCCCAATCCATGACGTTTGTGTAGAACTGACCTGGCCCCAGGGTGGGAGGCTCAGGGACCAAACCTGGCCCATCGGGGCATTACATTCTCCTCTTACTCCACATACCTGCTACAGTGTTTGACTCAGGACCTCCTAAATCTAAAGTGGAAGGGGCACCATGTGGAGGAAGCCTGCTAGAAAATGATCTCATTTGAACCCCTTGATCCAGCCACACCTGATGGCAGTGTGCTTCTGATTTTCAGTTGCAGGAACTGATAAATTCTTTTCTTTAATTAAGCCAATTTTCAATGGATTTCTGTGTGTCTTTTTTTTCAAAATCTAGATTCACAGCGGCATTCCTGGAAATGATGATATCTCCAACTCTGAGATGGGACCTGAGATCTTTTCAAAAATTCTCCAGGTTCTGTGCTGTCGTTCCTGGGGACAGGAATGGAGGAATGCTGAGAAAAGAAAGCCGGTCACCCACAATGGCTCCTTCATGGTCAGGACTGCCAGGAACCAGGTTGTTTGTACGAGTCAGTGTGAAGCTCACTGTAAAGTAAAGCAACCATGAATGGGATTCTGGGTTTCCTTTCACCTGATTCAATGCAGCAAGCGTTTATTTAGCACTGACTGTGTGCAGGACATTGTGCAACACACTGCAGAGTCGGGTGGGAGTCATAGTAATGAATAAGACACAGCCCCCGACTCCCAAGGTTCTCTCTATGGTGGAGGAATAATTCTATATCGAGGCAGCCTGGGATTCAGACCACGAGAGGGAAATGGAGACTGCAGGACAGGATGGGGCGGGCAGGGAGGCAGGGAGCAGGGGATGGGGTGGGGGACGTGGTGTGATTCTGTTCCAGGGGAGAAGGACAATCACAGGTGCTGCCAGGCGCCACGGGCAGCCGAGCCCTCTCATTCCTTTTCTTTATGGGGATGCCACGAGGAATGCTTCCTTGTTTCCATCTCAGCAGAATTTACTGCTGCGGGAGGTGAAGAATGCTCATTCCCTTTGCACAGGGAAGGCACCTGGAAGGCTCAGCTCCGGGCTTAATCTCTAACGACAGAGGAGCCTCCAGCCCTGGGTGCAGGAGGAGAGTTTGTAGAGCCCCTCCTGTGGGGCCAGGTCCTCCTCTCCTCGGGGCCTTTGCATGTGCCCCTCCTTCATCTGAAGCACGCCTGCCTCTTCTCCTCCGCCTGCTAATCCTGTATTTCTAGGCTTCATTATTTTATGTGTCTCTAAGAAAGAAAAAAATGCTGCCCATTATTTATGGCTTGCCATCATTTGTAGATGCGTCGCCAGTTTCGAGAAGTTATAACGCAGAGAAATGAGCCACTTAGAATGGATGAAATTTGGGCAAGTTAACACCCACTTAGCCTCTCGCCCATGCTAAGACATCATGTCCTCTGAGAACCTTCCCCTGCCCCCCAACTCTTTATTGGGGGACCCTCTTTGATGCTACCATAGCCCTCTGTGCCTCTGCGACAATTGAGAGCTGGGCTCTGGAGTCAGAAGAGGCCTGGGATTACATCCACCTCCACCCGTTCTAACTCTGTGACCTTAGTGGAGTGTTTAACCTCCCTGTGCCTCAGTTTCCTCATCTCTGTTATGCAGATAGTAGTACCCAGCTCCTGGGATGCTGAGATAAAGTGTGCTGGAGGTTTCAAATAGCAAGTGATAAGCAACCTTTAGATGCTAGTCAGACGAGGTTACGGACCTGTCTCTCTCAGGAACCTTAAGAGGCTGGTGACCATGTTTGTCTTTTCACCATTTTATCTCAGTCCTGGCACAGGGCCTGTCACCTCACAGGCACCTCACAGATGATCATGCTGAGAGCTACAGGTTGCCCTGTGACAGTAAGTGCCAGCTGCTTTCAGGAGCATTGTCCTAATTGGTCCTCATAACAACGTTATGAGATAGGTGCTGCTGCTATCTCCATTTTACAGATGGAGAAACCGAGGCACAGAAAGGTTAAAGGACTCATCAAAGGTCACACCGCTAATTCTTGGTGGAAGTTGGATTTGAGTCTGAGCCATTGGACCCTGGAGCCCATGCTCATTAACTGCCTTGCTGCCTGGGCTGCAGACCGGCTTTGCCGTTTCCAGTCTCTTCCACACTTATCCCATCTTGGCCTCCACCCCAGGCTGTTCTCCCCAACGCCCAGCTCTGATCATGTTGATTTCCTGTTTCTAAAGCATCAGTGATGCTAAAACCCTTGGCCTGGCATTCAAAGTTCTCTGACATGATGTCACCCATCTTCTTGCCCCCTCCTTCCTCTCTGGAGCCCCTCGGTGCTCTCTCTATGCCTTCTGGGGGGGACGAGCAGTAGCATCCTGCCTTGGTCTGTCTGGACTTGAGGACTCTCCCTGGTCTTCATGAGACTGAGGTCTCTGTGGGCACACCCACCCCAACTTCCCTCTGAGGCCCTCGATTCCCAGCGTGGTGCCTGCCACATAGTCGGTGCTCATAAGTGTTTCTTGAACAGAATTTCTCTGAAACAACCCCTGAGAGAAATCCACTGCAGCCATCAGGCATCAATCGATTTCCTTGCCCTGCTCATAAATTAGCCTTTCGCAAAAGGAGAGCTCCTTCTGGGAGGCAGGAGCAGACACACCCAGCTACGTATGTGTCTTAAGCCTTCTGGGTTCCTCTGCTAAGGGCTCATGCAAAGATAAAATATTAGGATTGCATTAAATAATTCCTGCCTTGTTGAATTTTATTTCATTTAGCAAGCATATCCTCTTGCTTCAAGCACCCGAGAGACAGTAATCAGATTTTCAGCATGTTAAATCTTGATGCTTACAAAGCTTCAATAGGAAATAACTTGGGGAACCCCTCTTCCTCTAGAAGGAAGCTAGTTCTGTCTTCTCCACTATTAGATGTTACATTGTTTAACCATGTCAGTCATCAAAAATGGCAGGATGGGGGGTTTATAAGAGATATCATAACCAGGGATCTGGAGAATCCTCAGAACCTGTGCCAAACTGCAGCATCCCCACTCCATGAGATTCATAAAGGGGATGTAACACAAAGATTGATGCCAGATGGGAAGCAGAAGTGGCAATTTTGAGACCCAAAACCCGACGCAGAAGATAACATTAATAATCGCAGACACTGACATGCACTTACTTTGTACCCAGCGCTGTGCTAAGTGCTTTATGCTCATGATCTCACTTGAAATTACGAGCTCCCTGTGAGGTGGATGCTTTCTTCATCTCCAGAAAAAGAGACTTAGGTCATGCAACCTGACCAAGGTCATATAATTCATAAGCAGCAGACCCAGAATTCAAACTTTGCTCTCTTACCCAAACTCTGGTATACTAGTCAGGGTAACTGATGCTATCTGCAGATAAAACCCAAATGCTTCTTGGCTGAACACAATAAATTTTCTTACTTCCATCATGGTCCAAAGTAGGTGCTCCTGGTTCCATATGGTCATTCCAGGATCCGGCTCCTTCTGTCGTGTGGCTTTGTCCCTCTCTTGGTCCTGATGGCAGTGGCAGAAAGAAAAAGAGTGAGGATTGTGTGCGGGAGGACTTTGTAAGCCAGTCCTGGAGGAGGCAGGCATACAGTGACATGCTGGTGCATGGTTTAACAACAGGCTCTCCCGATAAAAAAAAAAAAAAAACCCGACTTGTAGCATTTGCCAATTTTCACAGTATAAATCCTCCACCATGGTTGATGTCAAGCTAATAACAATTTCACAACCAGCTCACAAAATTCCTGAAAATTTTTTGCCACATCAATGCACAATACCCGCCCACGTTCCATGGGCTAAAAGGCAGCCCCAAGTTCACATCTCGCTGCGAGGGAGTCGAGGAAGAGCTAACTGAGGATGTGACCAGGAGGGAAAAGACACGGTTCAGGTGAAGGGTGGGTTGGCCCTATCGCCTAAACACGTTAGTCTCAGCAGCTTCAGGTCAAAAGCCAATACTGCAAGCCTGTTGGAGCTGAGAGACTGTAAGCAGAGAGTGCATTTATTCAAGTTGGCCGGGGCATCTAGGCCAGTGGTCCAGTTCAATTGCCCCATGGGAAGAAGAGAGAGATGCCAAAGAAAGAAAGCAAAGAAGCTGACCACTTGGGCTCCAAGGAAGTGAGGCCTTCTCCCAAGACCACACCAGACCCTGGGATGGAGTGGAAGCCACACTCATGTGCTGATTTATCCCCAGTGTCTCCAGCTAAAAACAGCCCCATCAGTGTTATGGAACCTGAGCAATCAACTGGTGAAGGAGTGAGGACAGGGCACAGAAAGAAGGAAACATAGAGCTTTACTCACTTGTGGGCCTCAGTTACCAAGAGTCCCAAACCAAGAAACTATATGGGCCTGGATACAAAGACTACACAGATGTTAACCCTGCCCTCAAGGTGCTCTCAGCCTAGAATGACAGAGAAGACATAATTAAGTAATCGTAGTAAGAGGTAAAGAGGATGATGATGATGATGAAGAAGATGACGATGGTGCTAGTGGTGGTTGTCTAAATTAGTTTGAGCTGCCATAACAGAATACCACAGATTGGGTGGCTTAAACAATAGACATTATTTCTCACAATTTTGGAGGTTGGGAAGTCCAAGATCAAGGCACTAGCAGATTCTATGTACGGTAAGGGCCCTCTTACTGGTACATAGATGGCATCTTCTCACCATGTCTTCACATGGCAGAAGGGGTGAGGGATCTCTCTGGGGTCTCTTCTATAAGGGCACTAATCTCCACCCTTATGACCTATTCACCTCTCCAAAGCCCCACCTTCTAACACCATCACATTGGGGGTTAGGATTTCAACATATGAGTTTTGGGGGGACACAAACATTCAGTCTATAGCAATGGTTGTGGGGATGGTGATGATGGTGGTGTTGTGGTATGTGTCTCACAGAGAGTAACACAGAACAATCTTAAGGGTCAGAGGAGGGAGAGATGACGTCTAGTTCGTTATTATAGAATTGATTCTTGAAGCCCTGGTTGCTCTTGATGGGGCCAAGGGTACCCCAGGTGAAAGGAGCAACACAGGGAAAAGCTCAAAATTGGGGTAGGCACAATTACACAGAGAACGGAGAGATTCAGTTCTCAGAACATTGGGTGAGTGGAGAATGTAGTGCAGAGTAAAGAAAGTCGGAGCCAGATGTCAGCAAGCATTGAAAGCTATCTTAGTGTGCCTGGGCTCAGCTCAGTTGGGAAGGGGGGCCATTGGTAGATTTTAAGTAAGATAGGGCTGGTCTGAACTGTGCTCTAGGAACACAACTCTGGCTGGAGTGTGGGGGATGGATTGAAGAGGTCGAAATCAGGTACAGGGAGGTAAACCAGTTCAGGACTGAGGTTGAGATGAGAGGCAGTGGGGACATAGACCAGTAGCAGCACAATGAGAAGGGAAAACAATGAGGGAAGTGTAAGAAACATGTAGTAGCCTGTTGGCTGAAACTGTGGTAATCTGCTGGAGAGCCCTCTACACAGTGTCTGAGCAACAATATCACAGAGTCCTGCACTTGGCATTACTGATTTTAGGCAAAACAACCTAAAGAGAGAGAGAGGAAACATGATTCACTGTTGAATGTGTCCCCGAAAATTTGCATATATCATGTCACTTAAAGCATACAGTAGCTCACAGGGCTAGGTATGATTATCCTCATGTTACACACAAGGAAACTGAGGCACATAGAGGGTAAGTCACTTTCCAAGTGAGTGACAAAGCTGGAACTTGAACCAGGACTGTCTGACCCCAAAGGCTTTGGACTTTGGCTTCACATTGCTAAAGAATTCCACTAGTTGTTCCCTAGGATGAAGTGTAGGGATAGACCAACCTCATGGGACTAGAATCACACATGAATTCTGGGAAAAAACCCAGTATTCCAGTGCACATATCTCTTGCATCATTATTTGCCATAATCGGGCACTCAGAATTCCAGCTGATGCTTCCCACTGCACCCACAGAACAGGCGCAGCAGCTTACAGTGGAATTTCCCACAGAACTTCAGTGAGCCCTTCATCCAACACTGAGGATAGCTTCCTTTGAAACTGTGGGATCTACTAACTCGTTTATCCATGCATCCGATATGTGTGGAGTACGTACTACGTTCCAGGCACCATGCTAGGCTAGTGGCTGCAGAGATGATTGTGACATGCTTTCTGACCATGAGGAGAAGCTAATTTCCAGTCTGGTGGAGGAGACAGATAGGTAACTATCCTATTACCCAAGATGCTTCACTCTGCCTGGAGTGAAATGGAAAATCATGAGAGCCTTCCTAGAAAGGGCGACGCTTGAAGAATGAGTAGAATGTGGTCATGTGGTTAAAGGTTGAGGATGTTCTAGGCAGAGGAAACATCAAGTGCAAAGGCAGACCGTTGGCACATACGCCAGAACACATGCCACTGTCTAGTAACAGTGGGTTGTTCCAGAACCTTATGTTTTGGTGTTTTTAATCCCAAAATGTCCTCAAAGAATGGACTTTCAAATTCCAGGCTCATATGATTCTTCCCAGAGTCAATATTTTGTGGTCTTACTGAGCTGCTTTCAATTGGATGGATGCCATCAATGTTCATAAATGTAGCATCATCTTGATAGCCAACTTAAACTTTTAAAATATTTATGAAACATGGCATGGGGCCCTTATCCACCATCTAAAATATTTAGCTGGTCAAAGGTGAACCAGACCTACAAAGAGTGGGTTGCGGCTCTGGGCTCAGATTGGCTCCATTCTGCACCAAAGCACTCTTAAAACCAGCTCTTTTGTTAGAAATCAAATATTAATATGGAGGGTGAATAATTCATCGATGAGGCTGAGTGCCTGAGAAGCTCAGTGGAAATCCCCGAGAGGAGGTTTTGGTGTACCAGTGACTCTATAGACTCAGCTCTTTCCATCAAGTTCAAAGTGAGAGGTGCTGGTTCCTGGCATTGGCTCTGGAGCCAGGCTGCCTGGAGCTGTCTGCCAGCTCCACCACTTACTAGCTGTGCTGAATGTCTTCTGTTTGCCTCTTCAGACAACTCTCTACCTTTCCCCCCTCTGCTTTGTGCTCCAAGATGCTGAACTCTATGGACTGCAGCAACAGGCAACCTTGACCTCTGGCTTCCAGTGGGTTCAACCAATGGGGACCCCCAGTAGAGATTGAATAAATGGAGAAGAGGCAGGTTGAGGAATTTGCTCCCCCAGCTCCCTCCTTGATGGATCACTATGGGCTCATCCAAAGGCCACATCTCCTCTCGGGTGCCATCTCCATATGTCTCTCTCTCTCTGGGTCCTCGTGACCACTCCCTCCTCTCACTCCTAGTGGTGGTGACAGCTAACCCTGAGTACTAGCCCCGGGGTACTGCATCATCATTTATTGTTTCCCCTAAACTCTGTCCTTACATTTGTATTAGGTTTAGTCTTACAAAACTGCCATTTTTAAGGTCAAAAATTATCAAATATTGGAAATCTCATATGCTTCAACCTAACTAATTATTATCTTATTAAGCCTGCCTCAACTTAGCAGTTTTTGGGTGCTATGTATTTCCTACCATAACCTTGACTGATACAAAAGATATATGACCTTGTACAAGTTACTTAACTTTTCTGTGCCCCAGTTTCCTCACCTGTAAGATGAAGATGATTCTAATAATAGTACCTACTTCAAAGAGTTGTTCTAAGGATCAAATAAGGTAATGTACACAAGGGGATAAAATAATATCCAGCAAGTAATATGTTCTCAGTAGATGTTGGGGAAAGGGATATCCATTCATTTGATATAGAAAAGTCAGGAGAATGGACTCATGACTTGAGGGTCAACTATCTAAGTAAGAAGTAGATGAGATCCTCTGCAGTCTTCAGTGGAGAAGAATGGAAATAATTTACGTTTGTGTAGTTCTCTACTGCTTAGAAGGTTCATTCATATGTTCTATTTTATCTATTTAACTAAAAATCTATTGAGCGCCTACTATATGGCTACCAGGCACCATGAAAATACAACAGGGAACCCATCGGGGACCCTCGTCCTCCCCAGCCCCATCTCCTGGGAGAATACAGACAAGGAAGCTGAAAATTACACTGCAGAATACTAAGAAATGCAATGAGGTGGGAAATCAAGAGTGACGTGGGATCCGAGGAAGCACTGACCCCAGATTCAGGAAGTTTGAAGATGACTTCCCACAGAAGGAACTCTCTGATCTCCGACCTGATGGAAGAATAGGAATCATCCAGGCAAAGGACCTAGGTGATGGAGGTAACAGTATTCCCACAGAAGGAACAGGATGTCAGAAAGCTAAGTGAGAGAGTATAGCATAGACAGGGGAGTAAAGAAGTGTGGCTGGAGAATCTCCTTGGTGCCTAGGTCAGTCCTTGGTACACAATAGGTGCTCAACAATTAATGAAGGGACACAAGTTACAGCCAGATCTCTAAGACACATACACAAGTGGAGTACTTTGTCTCCCCACAGGTTTATTGAACACTGTTGCTCATCTCATGAAGGATAGCTCCCTGTGCCCTTGGGTAACCCCCTTCTTTCCTGCCCACTCACCCACCCTGCCTTTATGAGAATTTCAGAAAAAAAGAGGCAGAATCTCTGGACTCAGAATGCAGGAGAAGGAGGATGGCAAGAGGCTGGAGGACAAACATTTGAGGAAGAGCCTTTGAAGGCAATTCACTCGTTCGTTCATTCACTCACTCATTCACTCCTTCAACAGATACTTGTTGAGTGCCTGCTATATGCTGGTACCTAGCTGGGGCTACACCAGTAAACAGTATAGATATATGATCCATTCTCACGGAGGGCCATGTCCATTAGGATAATCCCAGGAGAGTGGCCAGATAGGGACAGCAGGAGGGGAACCAGTGAAAACCCCTGTTTGGGTCAGACAGCTCGGGACAGGTTCCTGTGGGGGTGGAATTGGTCAGGGAGCCAGGGTGAAGCCTACAACTGGCTTCCCAGGACAATTTGAAGCATCATGATCTAGTGTAAGAAGCAGGGAATTTGAAACCAAAAGACCTGATTTAGAGAACTTTGGCTTCTCTACTTACTAGCTGTGTGCCCAAGAATAGGTTGCTTCACCTCTGAGATTCAGTCTTCTCATGTGCAAAATAGGAATAATCACACCCATCTTGCTGGGTAGTTGTAACAATTAAATAAAATCAGTTATGCAAAGTGTGTGGCACACAGAAGTCAATCCATAAATTGAAGTACTTGCCATTATAGAACCAGAGTTTTAATTTCACTTCCGTTAACCACAAGCTCTTGTTCCATTTGGGGGACTGGAAAGAGCTCTCCATGGTGCTGATCTTTATTATGACAGCTGGGAGCTTCTGTCCTCTGTCAAGAAGATAAGTCTTTGCAGCAGCATCTACAGTTGGATGGAACACACGTGTCCCTGACAAGATGCTCCATCAAGGATTCTCCCCATTACTCACTGCTTACATGGGGGGAGTACACCCAAACTGCAAGAAGAAAACTGCAGGGAAATATTAATTACAAGAAGGCTATTCTTGAAAAGCCCATCACTGTGATGGGAAGCATCACAGTGAGAATAATAATAGAAAAGAATAATAACAACAATGTCACAACAGTAGGAGTAAGATTAAACAGCAAGAGGCAGAATCATATGGTGGTTAAGAATGCAGTTTCCAGAGGAAGGACGCTTGACTTCGAATCCTAGCTGTGTAGACCTTGCATGAGTCACTCAAATTCTCTGGGCCCCCCGATCCATAAAATAGAGTGAAATAGTACCTCCCTCATAGTGTTGTTGTGATGATTGAATCAATTAATATATGAAAGGTCTTGGAGTGGTATCTGGAACATAGGAAACACTCAGTAAGCATTAGCTCTTAGCACAGTAGTAAGTACCTTTTAGCACAATTGATAAGCAGCACCGAGTCAGATATTTGACATACTTTATTGCTAAACATCTCAACAGCATGAAGTAACCAATTACTAACGTACATTGCACTTTCTACGTGCCAGGCACGGTCACACAATCTTTACATGTGCCATCTCAATTAATATTATAGAATAGATTCTCTTTTATCTTCATTTCACAGATAAGGCCCAGAGAAAATAAATATCAGGTTTTGAACCGAAACCTTCCTGATTCCTGAGCCATTTTGCTAGAATGTTTTGGGCGAAGCTGTTCCTGTCCGAGAAAGGACAGATGCTTCTTGATCCCTTCCTATTCTAGGTTCTGTTTGCTCCTGGGGCATTAGGAGCCCCAGTCCTTCTGCCCCAGTGGACCTCTGACCTTCTATCTGCACCTCCTCTTAGCCCCACAACCTAAAAGGAAACGAGGGTGCAACATCAAATGACATCATCTTACAGATTGCTGGGCATCCAAAGGAGAAGTATTGAGAACTGCCCATACCTCTTCAGTCTCTCCTAGAATCACCCAGCTTCCAACCTGGCACCTAACTCTCCTCCTTCAAAGCCTCCCTTCTACTCCTGGCAGCTACCTCTCTTCCTGCTTCTGCTTCTTGGGCTGGCTCTGCCACTTGCTTGCTGTGTGACATGTGCCAAATCATTTCCCATCTCTGAGCCTCATTTCCTCATCTGTGAATTGGCAACTATGACCATTGCCCTGATTCCTTCTGAAGGTGGTAGTGAGAGGCAAAAGAGGCTTTGGATATATTTTAGTAAACTGTAAAGTTCTGCTTTAGATAAGCTATCATTGTCATTCTCTCCAGTACCATAGAGGAGAAAAGGACTGTCAGAAGGCCCATTTCAACGTACGTTGAGATCCCAAAACAAATGAAGATTTTTTTGTCCCATCTTGGATGCCGCTTGCTGCAAAACACACGCTCTCCCTGGTCAGTTTGCTCCAATCACACTCGCTTGTGTTTCATTTCTCTCCAATAAGCTGCAACTTCAAAAGTGTAGATGCCCAAGACAATCCATTGAGAGGTTGAAAGAAAATTCCTCTATTTTAAAATTAAATTTTATGTATATTTATTGTGTACATAAATGCTGCTGCAATAATGAATGTATACAGTGTGTAAATAATTTTTATATGTGTTAAACAAAAAGAGAGGAGGCACCGCATAGTGGTTTAGAGCAGGGGCTGTGGAGACGGGCTGCCTGAGTTCTCCCCCATCTCTGCCGCGCGCTTCCCTTGACCACATTGTTCAATCTCTGTGCTTGTTTGTTCACTTGTAAAATGGTGATGTAAATGCCTACCACACAGGGTTGCTAGAGAATTAAATAATTTTATAAATGTAAAACACTGAGGATGGAATTTGAAACGTAGGTGATCTGTGTTTGTTCTTTTTTACCATTATACAGTGTGTGCATAGGGTGGAGTTGGCGACACGAGTTTACTTTTTTGTGATTTTGTGATTTTAGGTTTTTGTGGTTATTCCCTTGCCCTGGAATACCCTCCTTTGATGCGAGGCATCACCTCTTCTAGGAAGCCTTCCTTTCCTTCCCCAGGTGGGAGTACGGACCTCTGTGGACTCCCACAGCCCCACACCCACACTGTTCTGGGGTCGCCTGTGTGTAGGTTACCAGCATCTTCTCCTCACTGACAGTGGAGCCCTTGGGACAGACAAGATTTTCCAGACTGTTCCAGGCACAAGACATGGCCCACAGTGGATGCTTTCTGTACGTGGGAGTTAAAATGCGCTGAATTTATCTGAATTAAAAAGAAAACTGCCTTCAGATCCAAAGCAATTTGACAGCACAGCCCAAGTGCCTAGTGGGGAAAGTTTTGCCTGCCATATAGAAAAAAAATTAGCAAGATCTACCCCCCATTCCTTCCGGAAGAGGAGGCCGAGATTCTTCCCTCTAAAGAGAAATTACTTCTGCCCAGAAATAAATCCCCAATGAGCTTCCCAAGGAGCCCATTAGTGAACAACGGTTACCCACTCGCAGGAGCTTCTTCCTGTGAAAGTCCCATTAAGTCACTGCTGAATTCTTTTCTCCTGCGCAGCAGTTTGCCTGAGCCTGAAGGATGGCCAAAAATTACAAGAGAGTAAATATTTCAGCAGCACAGAGTTAAGCTTCTCAACAGCCAAGAGGAAGCTGTTTCTCTTTCCTTTAAACTGTTTATTAAAATACAAGATTAACTCTAGCAAGGGAATACATTTTTCTGCCTCATCCTCCAATTAGCCAGCTATTTCAATGCTGAAGTTTTTCTTCCTTTAGCAAAACCTCTGCATAAACTGCAGGGAGAGTGTTTTTCCCTCAGGGGACCGGGGAGCGGGGGGGGGGGGTTCCGAACTTGAAATCAGATTCGAATCCTAGCTCTCCCATGAGCCAGCCGTGTGAGTTACTTTTCGACTCTCTGGGCTTCAAATTCAAGAAAATGAGGATAGTAATACCAACCTGCATGTTTCAAAGAGGCTACATGATTGAAAGAATATGGAAGTGGCCAGATGAAGGGCTGGTGTACTGCAGGCAATCAGCAAACTTTTGCGGCTCTCCAAAGCCACTTCTCTGCAACAAAGTGCTCATTTTGTTCAGGCTCTGGATGGCCATGGATAAAAGGGACAGCTTTCTCAGCCCAGGACATGACTCCTGACTGATGCATATCATCATGGTAATTCTATTTCCCTTCCATGACTGGTTTAAGAAAGAATATAGGACACAATTTTTTGGCCAATGAGGCACAAGGAGAAATATGCTGGGTGGCAGGGTGCCTTCTGGCAAAGGTACCCTCACTTCCAAAAGGGAAACCTCAAGGAGTGACATCAGCAAGAGGGGTGATCACCAACGTCCCCTCTCAGCCGCAATGTTTTGGCAGCCATTCATGGCAAAAGTGCCTCTGTGGAAGCTTTGGGATCCAGGGAGGAGATTGTGAAACACTGGTGGAGCCCAAGACCGAGAAGGGCCATTTGGAGAAGGCAGATCCTTGCCCAGGCGGCATACTCACACATCATAGTGCCAGCTACAGACCCAGAAACAGCCCTGTCCCCCTTGTGGACTTGGCTACAGCCCCATTTGGTCTTGGTCCTCCACCAACAGCATCTGACAAAGAACCTGACAGGAGTCATGCCCACCTGTTCCCCATGTAACAGACCTACTGACCTCAGTCAGGGCTGTAGACCCTGAAGAAGCCTGTGACCTGGCTCTAGCCCCTCCTCACCACCAATTCTGCCCACCTAGTGACCAGGCAGGAGACATGCTCATCCATGCCCCTGAGCTGAGGCAGGCTTAGCCACCATAGTCCAACTGCAGATCCTGGCATTGTCCCATAACCTGGGTGCAGCCCCTCTCAGCTGCAGGCCAGGAAGACTCCTCCCTGCCCAGGGACCTGCCCAGTGACCTGTCAGGAGCCCTCCCAGGAACCCAGAGAGAGCCACACCCATGTGTGCACCTGGTAACAGGCCCACCATCTGTGGTTCCCTGAAGTAGACCCTTTTCCCAGCACCAGCCCTACTAATCAAGGTCCTGGAGGAAATCCTATCACCCAGGGACCAGACAGAATACACACCCACCCAAACCCCTGGTAACAGGCACACCAACTGCAGACCTCACTGCAGACCCAGTAGCAGCCATGTGACCCAGCTCCAACCCCACACACTGCGGTCCTGGAGACAATACTGTCAGCCTGAGACCTGACAGGAGAGATCTTCACCAGCTGAAACCATTCTATAAAGATTGGAAGAGATGTTTGCTCCTTCAAAGGTACAGACCAAGAAACCACATAACACAGGGCTTAAGTGTGAGTTCAAAGGCACAGATACCAGTGCAAGGCTACATGGATCATGAAGAATCAGGCAAACACCATACCACCAAAGGAAATTAATAAAGCTCCAGTAAACCCAAAGAAATGAAGATCTACAAATTGCCTGACAGAGTATTCAAAATAATCATCTTAAAGAAGCTCAATGAGAAGCAAGAGAACATAGATAGACAACTAAATGAAATCAGGAAGACAACACATGAACAAAATGAGAAGTTTAATAAAGAAATAGAAACTACAAAAAAAGAACCAAACAGAAATCCTGGAGCTGAAGAACACAATGACAGAACTGAAAAATTCAATAAAGAGCTTCAATCGCAGACTTGAACATGCAGAGGAAAGAATCAGCGAACTTGAAGACAAGTCATAAGAAATCAGCCAGTTAGAGGAACTGCTGTGACTTTGTTAAATTAAGATTTGTTAAGCGGAGCACACGGTGCTGGATGGTGAGCTGCAGTTCAACAAAAGACCACAAGAGAAATTGAAATAAAGAAGTTTATTACTCACAGGTCCTGGAGGAAGTACACGGCATGCCTCAAGGAGTCATACGGAGAGGTCAAGGCAGGGTGCAGGCAGAAAGAGAGCAATAGGGCACATGCCTTTATTAGGGTCCATGGGTGGAGTGCTTTGGGGTTTTCCTGCTAAGTCCAGATTGGTCAATTCAAACCCAAAACAGCAGGTAAGCTCCATGCAGATCTTATCTAAGGGGCACACACAGGAAAGGCACTGGGAAGCAGGGGAGACTTGATCACAAGAGCTGTTAGCAAGCCATTTCAGAAACTTACATTTGCCTGTGACTCTGTGGGAAGTTATCTACGATATGTACTTCCATGGTGGCTAGTGTCAGTTTAAAGTCCCCACAGTCCTCTTGGCCAAACAAAATGGAAGCCAAGCCAGAAAATACCATGGAGAAGCTTAGCTAAACTCTTGAGAGGAACAAAAAGAAGTAAGAATGAAAAAGAGAGAAGAAAGCATATAGAACCTATGGGACATCATCAAATGAACTAATTTAATACACATTATGGCAGTTGTGGAAAGAAGAGAGAGAGAAAGGGGAAGAAAGCTCATTTAAAGAAAGAATGGCTGAAAACTTCTCAAATTTTGGGAGGGATATGAACATCCAGATACATGAAGCTCAAAGGACCCCATGCAAAACCAACCCAAAGATTACCCTAGACACATTATAATCAAATTGTCAAAAGGCAAAAGGGATGCCTCAAAAGGAAATATGTACACTTAGCAGGTGTTTTATACTCCCAGATGTTGGTGTCTATCTGTGATGTCTGGAAGTGCTGCAGCCATCTTGTGACCATGATGGAATAAACTTGAAAACAAAAGCTACCACACAGAGATGACAGAGACGGAAAGGAGCTGGGGCCCTGATGATGTCATTGAGCCCCTGACTTAAGCAATACTGACTCCACCCTATTTCTGGTTTCACTCTAATTTCCAGTTATGTGAAAAGATTCATGTCCTCTATTGCTTAAGCCACTTTTAATGGAGTCATCTGTTACATACAGCTGAAATCATCCTAATAAAAACACCCACCAAGAATAAAAGATCATACTTGTGACGTTTTTTATCATGGGAATTTCATCCATTTCTCTACCCAACTAGCCAGCAGCCAGCAAGTCACTAATGAGCACCTACTATGCATGCATAGCTTGCTGTCTCAGGGTCTACAATGTCTTATAAAGTAGAAAAAAAAAAGATACCAGGACATTTTTCTTCTCAACCATTTTAAATCCAAGATACAAACCACAGCCACGATTATGATGATGATGAAATTTTTGCTAATTAGGATTTTTATTTGCAGATAAGAGGGCCCTGTCTATCTAGTTTAAATGGAAATGGAACTTATAAAGGTTGTTAGGAGCTCACAGAATCTCCAAGAGAGCCAGAGACTGGGGCCTGGATGCCGCATGCCCAGGAACAGCATCCAAATCATCTCCCTGCACTGCTCCCAGCTCACTCAGATCTCATGGCCTCGGGGTACAGGTCCCGCAGATGCTGAGCACAGGACGCAGCTGCTGTGTCCTTGGGCTCTGCTGGCTCTGAGAGTTGGATGCTCCCTCTGCCCTCATTCTTTGCCATCCTCACCGGGAAAGATTCCATGTGGAGTCGCTGCCTAAGCATCTTTCTTCCAAATGAAAGCCTTGCCTGGATGCCTCTGATGGTCTGACTCTAGGCAACATTCTTAGCTTAGCGCCTTCCCCACGTGTGCCCCTCAGATAAGATCCCTGTGGAGCTTACCAAAACCCTGCTGTTTTTGGTTTGAATTGACCAATCTGGACTTAGCAGGGAAACTCCAAAGCATTCCACCCATGGACCCTAATAAAGGCATGTGCCCTATTTCTCTCTGTCTGCACCCTTCCTTGACTTCTTTTCCTAGCTAAGCTAGGAAACTGACTTCTATCTTCTACTTGGGGAATAGAGACTCAAAATTTTCCTCAAATACAGGAAAAGTGTTCCAAAATGTTGAGTGATATGACAAAGCCCCATTATAGCATCTATTCAGAACTTTGATTTAGCTGGAAAACTCCTCTGGGACAAGCTAAGAGTTTGGGGGCTTATCTGCCAACTTTGGGGGTAGTAAGTAGCTGGGTCCCCTGACTAGAAATCTGAAGACCCAGGTTCATGGCTTGGCTCCACCACTAACCAGCTGGGACCAATTAACTTCCTGGACTATTAATGACGACTTGGTGAGCTTCCCGGAGACTCAAAGGCGTCAGCCTTCTGCATCTGGATGCCCAGACCCTCGTGCTTCCTGTCGAGGGCTCAGAGTCAAGGGAGCTGGGTTTCAGTCTTGTCTTGGCCGCTAACTGGCTAGATGATCTTGAGAATGTCACAGGACCTTCTTGGGCCTCAGTGTCCATACTCTTTAAATGGTGGGTTGGACCAGCTGGTGTCTGGGGGTCCTGCCTGCTTGATTCTTCACCCCTAAAAATGTATTGTCACATCTGACGACTCTCCAGAGACACTCTGGTTTCTGTAGCAATAATTCCCCATTTCATATTGTTCCCTTTTGCAGGAATCACCAAAAAAGCAGTTTCCCCAAGGAAACTTGATGCTCAGGCATCAGTAGTATTGCACCAAATATCTCCCGAATTAAAAGTGACCCAGAAGTGTTTTTCAAACAGAGCACCACGTCAACACCTTCTGATAATACAACAATCTCTCCCCAAAGACCTGCCACTGACCCGTAGTAGGCAGCTGCCCAGCTGACTCATTTACCCTGGGAAGGCAGACAGCTTGTCCCTGGATGCCAGCCTCTGTCAGCCCCTCCGGCCCCTGCCAGCCTATGTACAACATTCCACTCCACTCACCTCCAGCACGTTGGGAAATGCTGTCCACACCAGCTCCCAGTGAGGGGGGTGACTTTTTATCTCTTGCCCTGGAAAACTCATGCACTGTGAACATAGCAGTCTGTGTCTCTGGAGAACCTGACCCGGCCTTGCGGGTACAGAGCACAAAGACTAACACCCCCATTCCCACTTTCAGGACGAGAGCGCTGTCTTTCCAGACTTCGTTATGTCCATCCAGTGGCTGGAGCTTGGGTGTTAACACTGACATGCCTGTTTGACTGCAGACAAGCTTCTAGCTCTCTTTCTGAGCCTCAGTTTCCCCATCCTGCAAAATGGGGATAAAAATACCCACCACAAAGAGTTAGCAAGTGAACGTGTGTAGAAGCTCCTGGACGGTGCTCAGGAAGTGTACCTTCTCTTTCTTCTTTCAACACCCTCTTGTTACCTGGATCCCCCTCTCTTTGCAGGGGGCTCCCAAGTAAGCCCCGCTCCTCACGTGTAGCCCTCCCTTCAGACCTGTCTACTGGAACCTTTAAGGTTCCTTCCAGCACTAACATTCCAGGAATCTACCCTCACACCTGCCTTTTGTTCTATCCCCCGGAACCCTCGCCCTGCCTGTAACCAGAGCAGTGAACTGTTTAAATGAACTAAGGAGACAGTGCCAGCTGATTACTGAAGTATGACAGCATGAATGAAGTACATAATGAATTAGGATAACTTTCGTTGACAAAACTTTGACTCAAAGGAGGTGATGCTGTGGGTCACCATAACAGAGTTCTTTGGGGTTATGGCTCCAGTTAATCACAATCCCCTCCCCAGATGGGAACACCCAGAGAGCTGGCAACGTGCCCTTTGTATTCTCGTTACTCAGCTACATGACCGAAGCTGAGCTCATCATGGATGAGGGTCTGTGTTCACTGGATGCGAGTCAGCAGCCCCACTGTGTGGTGAGCATCAACCCACCCTGAGAACCAGGAGACGGAGTCCAGGCCACTGCCCTGCCCTAACTTGCTGTGGGCCTTTGGGGAATCGCGCCTCCTCTCGGCTTCCCTTCCCTCTCCTGTAAAATGAGTGTGTTCAGGAAAATGGCTAACATCTGTTGAGCAGGTGCTATGAGTCAGACGCTTCAGTGGGTTCTGCATGCATTATACATTCAGTCATTGCTACAGCCCTATGAGAAGGTCCATGACCATCCTCATAGCAGGGGAGGAAACTGAGGCACAGCCCAGGTCACACAACTCCTAGGTGGTGGGGGCAGGATTTGACCTTCAGCACCTGTGGATTACCCACCCACTGATTCTGCCCCCCTTCCCCGCCCTCACTGTACATGACCACGTGGACTCTGAGAGGAGAGGACATTCAGTGCCTTCCAGCCACAGGAGCAAATGTCTTTACATGACACAGTTCTAGAGATCGCACCCTGAAAGTGTTACTTGAGAAGAAAAATGAAGCATAATCATAGTGGCTTCCTACCAACCTATACAGGGTTAAGCCATGGAAATGTAGCAGAGGGCTAAGTCACAGGCTTTGGGGCCAGACAGACCAGGTGTCGATTCTCCTCTGTCACTGTGCTCGCCCTATCTGGAGCTCAGTCTCCCCATCTGTAAAATGGGCCTGATCCTCTATTTTGATGGCAACCCTGCTGAGGATTAAACTAATCAGGACTGCTGGGTAGCTACTGCAATTCTGGACATTGACTGCTCCCCTCAAATCATCAGACAGGCTCAGCTGGTCTGCTTAAAAGAGGATGGATTTCCTTACAGTTTTAAAGCTGACTGTTGCTCCCCCCTGCTCCTCCCTCTGTTCGGCCCCTCTTCCCCACTACCTCCTTCTCCTCTCTCTCCTTTCCAGAAAGAAAGCTCGTTCTTTAAAAAGAAGAAGAAAGAAAAATAAAGCTGCTCTGGCATCCTCTGGCTCCCTCTCCCACCAGCTGCTGTTGCCATGGTAACCAGGGGCATCTGCCCACCTCGTTCAGCGGTGCCTCCTCCCCTGCATATTGGGAGTGCGGCTGGTCTTTCCCCTGCCCCAGGAGGCCCCAGAAAGCCATGTTTAGGGTTCCCCTGTTTATTCTTAAATTTCCAAGCCAGCTCCCCATCTTTCTTGCTGTCTCTGCCTCTTACCTTAAAGAGATAGAAATTGCCATTCCAAACAGCTGCCCCTAAAGGGGTTGACAGCATTCATTCATTCACCCTGCAGATGTCTCTGGCAGGCCTGCTCTATGTGGGAACTGTGTCAAATAGAAATTTATCAGCGCCAAAATGGATGGAGAGGACACCTCATTTTACAGATGGGGAAACTGAGGCCCAGAAGGGGGAGGCGATTGCTCAGGTCATACAGATGGCAGCAGACTGTCTCAGAAGCTGGTGTTCAGGTGCCCAGGTGAGTACTACGCTTTTGTTTTCAACAGCCTTCGCCAACGACCAGCCACAGGCAGGCCCAAGCTCTCCGTCTGCAAATGCATTGGAATTTTGGAGCCACAGGTAATGGGCAGACCTGGCCAGTCTTCCCAAGATTCCCACTTACTCTGGCCGCAGCGGCAGGGTTAGGGCCCAGACTCCTTAGGAATGTTCTTTTGGCACAGCTAAGGCAAGCCTTCCGCCGCCACTGCGGCAGACTTCCAGGTGTGCGTGGAACCTCCCCTGCTCCCCCCACCCCGCCTGGCTCCTCATCACAGCCACAGCTGGAGTGGTTGTGGCTGCAGCCAGCTCTGCTCCACTCACCTGCCAGCCCATCTGTGGGCTGACGTCACCCGGGCCAGCTGCTGTTCCCCTCGGCGTTCTCTGCTTATTGAAACGCACATGCCGTCCTCCTCTCCCGCACCGTTAAGAGGTTTGCTCAGCACACAGACTCAACCTGTTCTTGGGAAGCAGGGAAAGAGGGAGGGCGTCCACACACTCTAAAAATCAACGTGGAATGAAACATCAGCTCTGGCTCCCCATGAGGTGGCTGGTTTGAGAGGGAGATGGATACTAAAAGGCTTTGATCACTTAATAAGGACTCCTTAAAAAGGAGCACCCCTTGCTAATTACTCGACCTTCATGGAGGGAATGAGACAAATCCTAAGTGAAGACCTGCTATGGGTCAGGCACTGGGGGCATCAAATCCATCACCATCATCATCATGACCACCACTTACTGAGCACTTACTATGTGCCAGGTACCTGACAGGCTTACTCAATCTAGTTTTCTTTATTCATGCTTTCTGCCGTCTCCACCCTCTTGTCCCTTCTCTCACTGTCCTGCTCCTCTGGGACAGCCACTTGCAATCCTTTTTGCTGATTCTTTTTACACTCACTTCCACATCTATAGGGGATAGATTTGCATGGGCTGATTTGGGGGTGTCATCTATTCACTTTCCATTATGGAATTCAACCTTCTTTCACCACCTTCCATACCCACCTCATACACACTTCCCACCTTCATCCTCCCATCATGGTTATTTCGTCATTTTATTTAGATCACAGCCAGTATTTGTATTATAACAACGATGTGAATGCAAAAACAATCCAAGCCCCGCAGCGTGTGTTTTGTTTTCCTTGGTTTGGTGGCCTCGAAAATGCACCCAGGGCCAGCCCCGTGGCTTAGCGGTTAAGTGCGCGTGCTCTGCTACTGGCAGCCCGGGTTCAGATCCTGGGCGCGCACCGAGGCACCGCTTCTCCGGCCATGCTGAGGCCGCGTCCCACATACAGCAACTAGAAGGATGTGCAACTATGACATACAACTATCTACTGGGGCTTTGGGGGAAAAAAAAAAGGAGGAGGAGGATTGGCAATAGATGTTAGCTCAGAGCCGGTCTTCCTCAGCAAAAAGAGGAGGATTAGCATGGATGTTAGCTCAGGGCTGATCTTCCTCACAAAAAAAAAAAAAAAGGAAGAAAAAAAAGAAAATGCACCATCCAGATCTCTGGCTGCGGAGAGCATAACTGATTGACAGCCCAGCTGCTGCCCCTCTGGGTCCATCTCCATGTTCTCTCCAAGGCCACATTTCTGCAGCCTGATGACTGAGCACAGGCCCATTCCTGCGAGATGCAGTACTCCTCCGACAGGCATCCTTGGCTGGAGAACTCCCTCATCATTCCTGCTGCTCCTTTCTGGGAACTGCACAGAAGTCCAGACTCTTCCTACCCAGCCTCCTCTCTTCCCTCTCTCCTTCACTGGGGTCTGCACTGCATGCCCTCTGAGGGCTCTCCCGCCTTCTCTGCCCCCTCCCCTTTGTCATTCACAGTATTTCTCCCCGGTCAATCTCTTGAACATTTAATTCCATCTCAGTGTCCTTCTCATCAAACCTGAACTGTCAATCATTGTTTCTCCCCCACACTCTTTCTTTAATTTTTTTATGTGCTTGTCACCAATTCACCTGAACTCTCCTGGTATGTAAATCTCCTTCTCATGTGTGCAAACATAGCAGATGATCTATCAATTTCATCTCCAGGAACCCTTTCCCGGAGCTTCTGACCTGCCCTGATCTGGACTGACCTCTCTCCACCCACCACCCAGCTGACCTCTCAGGATCTTCCTTTACTGCATCCTGGGGATGGCCCTCACATCTTCCTTTTGTGGCACCCCACTTTCCTGATTTGCATGCCTTGCTCTCCTATGAATCACCCCCTCATTTTGGTGTAGCACATCCGCCAGTAGCTTCCCGAGGTGGAACGCCAGGGCTGTAAATTCTACAACTGTAATCTATCCTTATCCTTCAATGATAGTCTGCCTGGGCATGGAATTCCAGGTGGAAACCATTTTCCTTTGGAATTTGGAAGGCTTCGCTCTGCCATCTTTGCACACACAGTGTTGGTGTTCAGAAGCCTGAAGCCATTCTGATTTTCAAGACTTTGTGTGAAAATTGTTCTCCCCCTCTGAAAGCGTGTGGGATTCCTCCTTGCCCACAGCATTCTGAAATTCCACGGCAATGTGCCTTAGTGTGGCTGGGTCTAGTTTCTTCCTGGGCCTTGGTTGGTCTCTTCAGATGAGAAATTCACCTCCTTCAATCCTAGGAAAGCAACTAGAATTTTTTATGGATGGATTTCTCCTCTCTTTTCCTTTTTTGCAACTGCTTTTATGTAGGTATCGGACCTCCTGAACTGGTCCTCATGTTTTCTTATCATTTACCTCCTATTTTCTCATCTCTTGTCTTGCGCTCTACTTTCCAGGAGATTTCTCAACTTTATCATGCTACCCCCTTTATTGAATTTTTCATTTCTGTTATCATATTTTTTAGTTCCCAAGAGTTCTCTTTTGGTCTTGAAATGGCCCTTTTTGTGGCATTTCCTGCTGTTTAAAACATTCTTCTCTACAAGAGGAGATATTAATGATACTAGCTGTTAAGACCAGCAAGGATAATTTATTTGACGTTTACTCTTTTCTGCATAGATTGCATCTCTTTCAAGTGGCTTTCTGTTTGTTTTGATAACTTTTGTCTTGAGTGTATTCCTAAATTTTTTGGCTGATTGGTGGTATTTGTAGGTAGTCATTACAAAGCTGACTGGAAGTCTAGGCAAGGTGGTGGCGGAGCTTGCCGATGGTGCACATGTTGGGCAATTTCCTTGGGAAACCCCAGATCTTAGTATCTTTGGTTCTCTTCTTTTGGGCTGGTTACATTTTCCTGAAAGACTCCTAATCTCTTTCTAGACGCCAATGGAGGAAGATAATTGGAATTTTCAACTTATAGCAAAGCCATGCCCAGCCTCTTTCTAGAACAGATCATAGTTACAACCCCCCCATGTGAAAAAATTATTTTCAGTAATAATAATGTAAAGATCAGTATTAATAATTTTTAATTTCTTCTTAAACTTTAAAACAAACTATTGACGGTTGAAACAGAAAAATAAATTTCAATTTTAATGATATGCAAATTCAGTAAAATATTTCATGTAAGAACTAAAATCTGCACTTAGCAAACAAAAGTAGTGCATTCAAGTCATACTCTGATTTACCGATTTAAATTTTAAGCATTAATAAAATTCCAGTGGTCACATAGAATGACAAGGCTGTGAAGGAACTCAAGTTCTGTGCATTTGTCTTGACAAGCACTGAGCTCTCACGGTTGATTTTGAGTCTCTTCCACAAATGCAAGAATGTGTGGAGAGGAGACCCACCTCACGCCCCAAGAAACTGAAGCTGGAACAGATCTGAAATGTCAGCAACTTATACTCAAACTACGCACGTTGCTGAGTCCGCATGTGGTGGGGGTTCTTCTAATTAACTTCCATGTGGAATAAAATGCTAAAGGGTGAGCAATAAAAATGTGCTGTTTTGAAGCTTACATTTATGTTATTGAAATTCACTGATAACTACACAGATATCTAGAACACAGATCAACAAAAGATATTTCCTTTTTTTAGCGATAGTCATTCTAATATGTGTGAAGCAGCAAACCAACTTTTAATCCATTTTCTAATTTCTATGAAGTTCTGTGCAGACAATGTGTGTCCTTGTTGCCTGCACCCGAGGCAGACCATTCCACCACCTGCCCTTGGTACTTGGCGGACCTCCAGCACGCAGCGCTCACGGAATCCCCTGCCTCCCAGCAGGGCGCCCTTGGTGTCCCGAGTCCAGAGTCCCTCTCCTTACTCTCCCCAGAGAACAAGTTTCCCATCTTCTGCTGGAGTGGGAAAGGGGCATGCCTGGTGACATGAAGTGGCAGAAGGAAGCTGGAAGTCTAACTGCTTCTTGACTTTCAATCAATCCTCGTGTTTCTAGCCCCAAATCTCCCGCACTTCCAAAAGTACAATACTTCTGATCTGCTCAACCATTTACATCTTGTTCGTTTGTTTTCCAGCTTCCAACGCCAGGTCCCAAATTTGCTGCTGTCTCCCCACCTTCTTTCTTTGGCCTTGAGGTCCAAGCCTTCTTAAAAATCCCTTTATGGTAATTTTGATGGGGTTTCACAAGGGAGCAAAGCTAAATACATGTATTTAATCTGGCATCTTTAACCAGCCTTTACTGGGCTTTTATATGCATTATTTAATTTAAATTTTCCTACTAAAGGTGAGGAAACTGAGGCCCAAGGCCACACAGCACTAAGTGGTAAGGCTGGGATTCAAAACCAATTTAGGGCTCACTGCCCTGCGCCACACTGTCTCTCAGATCACACAGCTGGAGTCTGAGTCCTGGGGGCCCAAGCAGTACCAGGAAGGTCAGGAGGATGCGGGTGCCCTGGAGGATGAGTCCGGATAGGTCTGCTAGGATCAAATGGCCAGACTGGGGCTCATAGCAGGCAGGACCTAGAGTCTAGAAGTTCAGGGAGAGAAGCGCAGACACTGTGCTCATTCTCTTAGAGTCGAGGCTCTTGGCTTCTGCCACCCAATCCAGTAGCGGTAGCCTGGGGCCATAATGATTTGGAGGGTCAAGGAGGAAATCTACAACTTCATTCCCTGCCAGTGTAGACAGTCCTATGCTCACCCCAGACTTGCAGGGGCCCCCACATAACCACAGCTTCCTCCAGCTCTGCCTTCACCTACCGCACCACTGAATATACCCAGACTAGCTCTGCCTCATCATTATCAGCTACACTCCCCACTCACAGACCCCACTTGGCCATGTTTCCAAGGTCCTTCTGGCTCCACTGGGACATTTAGTAGCTCTCACCATGTGCCAGACCCCACGTGAGTGCTGGTGAGCCCCCAGCGCATCACACCAGCCCGGGGATCTCCCCTTGTGCCCTTGGATCTCTGAAACTGCCCCACCCAGAAGTCATGTGCTTTCTGAGGCCAGCCTCAGACCCTGATGGGGCGGCTCTACCATCTGGCACCAGCTCACTCTGCTTCCAAATACTTGTGGATCTCCCAGACTCATCTGATTCTCCAAGGGGCCCTTGTGTAACAAAAGCACCACAACCTGACCTCCAAAAAATCACTGGAAGGTCCCTCCCTCCTCCTCGAAGTGTGGAAGGTTATGTAAGGTCATATGGAAGATGCTAGCTGATGAAACAGCGAGATTGTGTGGAATTCACTGTCAATGACAGCCAAGCCTAAGACAGATAATCCTGGGGGAAGCATCAGAACTGACTTCAATCTCTGCCCACAGAGAGGGGATCCAGAATTCAGAGAGTGACCTTGAACAAAACTTCAGTCCCCTCCTGGACTGAGCATCAACTCTGCATAATTAATTGGGAATGTTGTCCTTATGACTGACAGGCTGGCAGTAATTAATTATCTTAATATTTGCTCCAGGTTTTCAGGATGTGCAAAGTGATTAAAGAGGGGTTTTGGAAACAGTGACTTGTTTGTTCTCTGTCCCCTAATTGTTTGCTAAATGATTCACCATAATTACATGTAACATCTCCCTGCTCCCCCAGATAATACTTGCATAACATGGAAGCAAAACTGAAATTCCTAAAGTGCAAACACAGTGGAAGTTGGAGGCAGGCTGAGAAATCCCAGAAGACATCACATACGTGACCTGCCAATCCAAGGCTCCTATCTCATACATTGCCCTGATTTGTACACTAACATGAAAAGAAACGATTCACACGGAGCTTTGGAGCAAGGTTGTTTCAAAGTAGGATAGCCATGAGTAGTTAAGATGCAGGTATGTGACAGTGGGGTAAGGCAATGAGTTAGCTTCAGTGCCACCAGGATCCCTGGGTTCTAAACTGGGTATTGCCACATTGTCCCTGAGTGTAGGAAAAGAATCTGAGACACAGAGAGTCCGACTGAGCCACCATGGGTCTTCCTGAGCCAAGTGCCCTGACCCAACCCCCAGGTCTCTCAGCTGCTGGACCCCAGGCTTCCTTGCACAAAGAGGAGAAGTAAGTCCTGGGCCTGATCTCCTCTTCTGATAGGCAAGGGGAGTCACAGCCTGGCACTCACCCTCCAGCCTCCACTGCTCTCCCATCCCAGCTATTGCTGGGCTCAGAAGAGGTCAGTTGATTGAGATAGGTAGTAATGGAGAGCATCCAAGACAGATGTTGGGGCTCCCAGATTCCCAGAAACCTTGATCCTTGCTCAGTTTTCTTCACCAGTCAGAACCAAGGACAGTGACATTTCTGGCTCTTTAAAGCAGAAATCAAAGACTTGGAGATACAAGATCTGGGAGGGCCTGAAAGGTCATGGAATCCAGTGCCTTACACATGAGGACTCTGTGACCCGGAAAACAGAGGGACTCTCCCAGCGTCAAGCTAATCCAGTTGCTCAGGACTAGCAGGATCTGGCTGCTCATGCTGCGTGCTTCGCCTGCAATGCTGCCCCTCTGCCTGGAGTCTGGGAACCCTCAACGCAGGGGCTGTCCCTAACTCCTTTGAATCTCTGGACTCAGCACAGGCCAGCCACAAAGAAGGTGCTCAGTGGACACAGTTTTAACTTCCCTGTAGATCCAAATCCTCCCAAGAGCATCACCATAGGCCAGGCCAAAGAACTTCTCCCTGGGGAGATGCCCAGCCATGGTTGAGAAAGTGCCTATGCTTAGAGCTGGCATCATCATTTCACAGCAGTAAACCTTCTGTAGGTTCTTGTGGCTTCTTTCCAACTCTGTGAATAGTCTCCGCAATAAGACTGAGAATTATGAATTCATATTCTCTGAATCCTTAATAATGTCTGTCACAGATATTTGTAAGGTATCCACAGGAAGTGCTACCCCAACAGAAAGAGACAGAGAAAGGGGGAGAGAGGGAAAGAGAAGGAAACAATTGGAGGGACAGAGACTTAGAGAGACGAAGACACTAAAAAGAAAGCAAGAAGAACACTATGCATCACTGAGTCACTACTACTGTTCAATGGTCCACAATGCAACAGAGGACCCTCTGAGCTGCTAGGGCTCACTGGTCAGAATGAAGACTGTGCTTTATTTTGTCTGATAAAGAGAAGGAAGCAAACATCATGACTCACTGTTGGTTTAAAATTGGCTCTCTCACCCCCAAACCCAAAACGCAGGACAAGTATTGATTCTATTAATCTTCCCTCCAGTGTACGCTCTGGGTAACACCCTTGCATCCACACATTAGTCACTGGCTGTCACCTGCCTGCGGTGGAGGAACATACTGCTAATTAAAGCTTCATAGCCGGAAGCTTTACATCAGGTTTGCAGAAGCATCCATGTGAGTCACAGCCCTGGTGCTCTTCCAGATAAACTACCAGGTGGACACGTGCAAGAGGGGACCAGTCAAAGGACAATAAAGTCAGAAGACGTAAGCCCTCCCCCACCTTTAGGACACTCCTGCTGGGATGGTCCAATAAGTACCTCCAGGCTTTAAAGAGGGAGTGTGGTTTTGTAACCACACTGATCCAATCATATTTGGTTACTATTGAAGACCACCATGGCTCTCCTTGGTTCACCAAATCAAGCCAAGGCTGCTTAACCAGAATAGAGAACACCAAGTTCTGGGTCATCCTGCCACTTTAGACTTGCCTTCTACCCCATCCTAACCCATATCCTTTGCTCTAGCTCAACGAAACTGCTCAGTTAGGCACATAGAGCATGGCCATTCAAACTTCTGTACCTTTGCCTCTGCTCTTCCCTACTAGGAATGCCTTTCCACCCTTCTCTGCCCCCCTCAAGCTCTCCACTCAGCTGGGGACTCCCAGGCATCTTTCAGGACCTCAGGCTGAGTCATCCCTCACTCCTCTGTGCCCCAGATGTGGGCCTCGAATGTCCCTCCACCAGCTCCATTAGAGTGATTTACTTACTTTCTCCATTAAGTTGTGAATCCTGAGGACAGAGAGTCTGTGTGATGAACACTGCCACTGTTTACCAATAGCCCCAACATTCCCCCACTGTACAGAAAATTGAAATTTGAGAAATTGATTCCAGGTCCAGGGGTGGGCATGTATTAGTCCAAGCTATTGTGGTAACCTCATCCTCATTAGTGGTGATTGGTCACGAACCCAGGGCCAGGCCAATTGACGCATTGCATTGCTCTGGAGATGGTTGCCGGTTCGGGGCAGGCACAAGAACTGGTTCAATTAAAAGGAAGACAAGAGCTCTTTACCTGTAGACCTGTAGAGCTGGCAGAGAAGATCTCTCGTTCTCTCTCGTGATCCCTCTGTCTCTCCCCCACCCCTCACTGGCCATTAATGAGGAAGAACATTGGCCCAATGGCTCCTTGACCACAAGGAAAACCAGCCTCGGTGTGTGTCCAGCATTGTGGATGCCAGAAGAGAGAGATGGGAGAAATAACCTTGATGACACCACGGAACCTCTGGATCCTCCAATCACTCTCTAGGTTTCTAACTCTGCCAGCAGTGCATTTCCTTGTTGTGTGAGCCAGTCTGGGTTGGGTTGTCTCTCATTCATAGTTGAAACTCCTGAACTGATACACTGTAGTCATCTTTGGATCCCAGTGCCCAGCACCCTGCAAGCAACATGGTAGCTCAAAAATGAAAGCATCAGCATTGGGTACTCAAGCTCTGTTGCTGATTAAGAAAAGAAATGAGTGAGGAAGAGGAGAGAAATTAACTGAGTGCAGTGAGTCCATCAACCACCAGGTTGGGATGGATCAAGGGCAGGTAACAACAACCACCTCACGTAGATTCAACAGTGGAGCCAGCACTCATCCTGGGTCTCCCTGGCTCCAAGTGCCTGGCTTATTTCTACCATCAGTCCTGCGTGGTGACCCAGATTCCACGGAGGGCATTATTAGGATGCACTGTGTATTCCATAGTCAAGGTATTTTATCAGGAAATGCCTTAAAGATGTGTTTCAATACTGCCCCAAATAATATTATTTCATATTATTCTTTGTGCATCAGCACTACATAAAAATATAAAACTCTGTTATCTTAACCAAACAACCAGTCATATCTCTTCAGGGCCTCTGCTGATCATTATCAACTTGTCAACATTGCTTTTATGCCTTTGTAACCAATATCCCTTCCTGCTTCTTAAGTTTTTTCACTTAACTCTTTCATTGACAGGCAGGTCTCTCCTTGTCTGTAAAATCATTGTATTTATCATTTTAAATGTCTGCATCCCATTCCACCGTGGTAATAGCTTGACTTCGCAGCCTCTGATGGTTGGGAGTGTGGACTGCCTCTGGTTTTTCACTGGAATAATCCAGATGTATTGATGGAACAGCTACTGCCTTCAAGATGCTAACCAGTCAGTACTTTTTTTTACTGCCAGAGGGTAGAATGAGAAGTAGGGTCCTGGGGCCCTGCCACCATTGGTTTCAATCAGGATGCATTTGTTTGCAAAGACTGAAACTCGCTCAAGCCAGCAGAGGTAAAGACAGGGGGAGTTTAGTGTAGGGATAGAGCAGGACACTAGGAATTGAGAGAGAGCCGGCCTCAGGGGAGCAGCTAGGAACCTTCTTTCATTCTGTTTTTTTCTGAACATTTTTTCTGTCCTCACTCTGCCTCTCTCTCTCTCTCTCTCTCTCTCTGTGTCTCTCTCTCTCTCTCCTCTTTGTTCCTGTCTGTCTCTCTCTTTCTGTCTCTCTCTTTGCCCATCTGTCTCTCTCTCTGTCTGTGTCTCTCTATCTCTGTCTCTGTCCATCTCTTGATGAGTCTCCATTATCACCAGGCACCAAATCCACACTACCCTTCCAGGTCAACGTCCATCATCAATTGATCTTGGGCTGAAATTCCTAGGGGATTTTGTTCATCTGTGGCCGGATGTGGGGTGGGGGGTGTCATGTGTTATAAACCTACCCACTGACTTCTGTCTCTTCAACCAGGACTAAAGGCAGGGCAGTTTCCCTTAAAGGCAGGCCTTTGGATTGAACCTGGCTTCGTCACCCACTGCTTTCTGACCTCAGGTAAACTGTGCCTCGGTAGTGAGTTTCCTGTCACTGGGTGTATTCAAGCCAATAAACATCAAGTGACTGCACTTAGCTGACATTAATTGAGCATTTACTATATGCCAAGCACAGTATAAGCACTTTATATGAGTTAACTTAGTGAATCTACACAACCTCATAAGATGAGGAAACTGAGGCACGAAAAGTTTAAGTAACTAGTTCTGGATCAGGCAGCTAGTGTCCAGTATTCAGGGAAATGCAAATCAAAATGAGATACTGCTTTCCATTCATCAGATTGGCAGAATGAGAGCGTGGGTGGTACAAGCGCAGGCACGTGACACGTGTGGAATTTGGAATCGTCTTTCTAGAGAACAGCAGGCCGGAGGTGTTATCCTGGATGTGTTTCTATTCAATGATCCAGAAATTGCACCTTCATGTTCAAACCCTAGAGAAATTCTCTACAGCCACCCAAGGAGGCATGTGTGAGTTATTCATTGCACCGTTGTTTATAGTAGGAAAGGACTGAAAGTGGCCTAGGCCACCATCACCGGGGATGGGAAGAAAAGGAAGAGTACATCTGCATAGCAGTCAGCTTGATTTCTAAACCAGAATGTGGGGTGAAAAACGTGAGGAAATCGGAATCTAATTTATTCTCCATTTTATAAAGATACACATATATTCCCAAAACAATGCTACATAATTTCCTTGAGACGTACAAGTAAGCAAATGTTTGGAAGGATGTACAGCATGTGAGAATGAATGTATGTGGAAGAGAGCACAATTCGATTGGGAATAATTGGGAGAAAAGGGGAAGAAAAATTGAAATGGAATAAAACAGAACCAGGAATCACCATTCCCAGGACTTCTAAGAATCAACCTGGGCAGGTGCAGAGAACCACTGTGAACACCAGATCAGTCTTTCTGAGGTGGAAGAGAGGGACTCTGTCCAAGGCCTGGCTTCTCAGGGCCCCCGCCCTGCCATCCTTCCATCCTCCTCTGAAGGAGGCATCTCCAAATCTATTTGCTATGCTTGGGTGCTACGTCATATTATTTCTGCGTTTTTACCCTTGTTTGAAATATTTAACAAACACTTAAAAATCCACTTGATAGTTCAGAAAGGATGGAAGTGGCTCATTTTTCACATTTTATTTCTCCCCCAAGTCTGATGGGAATAGAAGCCTAAGGGGAAAATGGACCGTTTGAAAAAGAATCTCTAGAGAGCTTTGTGCTGCTCACACCCAAGGGACCCCTGACACTCCAAGGAACATTGTTGTCAGGATGCACCTTGTTCTCGTCCCCCAGGAGGCAAGGCCTGGCCCTGCCCTATGGCCCTGCAGCATTGCATTAGCACACACAGCCCCTGGTCCTGTCCTCACGTCATGGCTGGTGGAAGTTGAGGCCCAGAGACGGGATGGGAATGCAGTGGGTTGAAGGGTGACCCCCTCCTCAAAAGATACATCCACCTAGAACCTGTGAATGTGAGCTTATTTGGAAAAAGAGTCTTTGAAGATGTCATTAAGGATCTTGAGATGAGATCATCCTGGATTAGGGTGGACCCTAAACGCAATGATAAATGTCCTTATAGGAGACAAGAAGAGAAGAGAAGATCTGTAAGGGGAAGTCCACATGAAGACAGAGAAGAGATTGGAACGATATGTCTACAAGCCAAGGAAGGCCAAGGGTGGCTAGCAGCCACTGCAAGCTGGAAGAGGCATGGGGGAGACTCCCTCAGAGCTGCCGGAAGGAACCAACACCTTGATTTTGGCCTCCTAGCCTCCTGAACCGTCAGAGAATAAACTTCTGTTGTTTCAGCCCCCCTAGTTGGTGAAACTTTGTCATGGCAGCCCTAGAAGACTAACACAGGGGTCTACTCATCAACCCGTTCCTGACCGCCTGTTACCCTCTAGCCAGGGGCTGGTGACTCCAACCAAGTGAAACAAAGGACTTCATCACGGGGAGCGCTCAAGTTAGGGACATGAGTCAGACACATAAGTGACAGAGCGAGGTCCCCGGGGCCTGGGTCCCGAGGGAGTGGGGCTTGGCCCAACCCAGAGGACTCAGAGGGCTTTTTGGAGGAGATGATACCTGGGCAGGAAGAGAATTCCAGGCAGAGGAGACTGAGAGCCACAGCAGGGTCTATGAGGGAACTGCAGGCCATTCGGTGTGGCTTAAGAATAAAGCTTGAGGGGGCTGGCCTAGTGGTGTAGTGGTTAAGTTCGCGTGCTCTGCTTCGGCAGCCTGGGCTTCACGGGTTCAGACCCCAGGTGTGGACCTACACACCACTAATCAAGACATACTATGGTGGTGTCCCATATACAAAATAGAGGAGGATTGGCACCGATGTTAGCTCAGAGCCAAACTTTGTCACCAAAAAAAAAAAAAAAAAAAGAATAGAACCTAAGACAGGAAGCAGTGGGAGCAGTGGGGAGGTAAAACCAGGCCCCTTCCTCAGAGTGTAACTCACTACACCTCAGGAAGTGACAGCCATGTCCCTCACTGGCAGATTCATCCAGAGCCTTAGGGGGAAGGGGTCCTGCTCCTGGCTTCCTTTCCGTGATGCAGGTGTTAGAAGGGGATGGCTGTGATGGCCCCAGACCATCACCCAGTGCACAGACCATCCATGCTGTGCCCTCTTACCTGTACCCCTGCCTACAGTCTGAGCTGTGAGGGCTGCTACCCTGGGGTCCCAGTATTCACTCCTTACTTAACACAGCATCCAGGACAGTGCAGATACTCATCCAGTGTTTGTTGAATGGATGAATAATTCCTGAGGATTAAGTAAGATGCTGTTTTAAACATTTCTGAACGCCACTGTATTCTTATCTGTGAACTGATGGTATCAATAGCCCCAATCTGGTTCGCTATAAAGGTGAGAGAAATCACACATCACTGACGTGGCAGTGTCAAGCACAGAGTCAACGCTCAGTAGATCGCACTATTATTTTTTATTTTTTTAAATTTTGGTAAAAAACACACAATGTAAAATTTGCCATCTTGACCAAATCTAAGTGTACAGTTCAGTAGTGTTATGTGCATTCACCTTGTTGTGCAACCAATCTCCAGAACGTTTTTTATCTTGCCAAACGGAAGCTCTGTCTCCATTCAACACTAACTCCCTATCCTCTCCCCCCAGCTCTCATCATGTGGCCATTAAGGACCCCATTGCCTGCAGACAGAGTCCAACCCTCAGCCTGGCATACGAGGCTCTGCTGACCCAGAGACCCCCAAGCCAACACCCATCTCCTTGCAGATTCTCCCGAGAACATCGCAGGCCACCCTCTGGCTCCAAAGACAGCTCCGTTTCCGCTGGTCTCTGGGGTCCCCCGTTAAAAGGGCAAGTGCCCCAGAAAGAGAGTACCAACCAGGGCTGGCCCTAATACAGGTGCGGAGTGTTACCAGATTTTATGTGTGTTAGGATCTTGAAGCTGATGGATTACAGGGAGAAAAGAAGGGCAGCTGCTTAATTCCAGTTGTTTTTGGCCCCCGTGAAAGATGCTGCAACAGACATCATTGCCCACATGACCTTCCATGCTCCCAGCTTCATGTCTATGCCATATATTCCCAGGAATGGGATCGCGAGGTTAAGGTTCATATGAATTTTTAATTTTAACAGATGTTGGCAGATTGCTTTCCTGAAAGGTTATAACAACTCTCACTTCCTCCCACAATGCATGAGAGAACCTTTTTTCCCACATGCCCCCCGGCAACAGTTATCACTCTTAAATTTTTGCCAGGCTTTAGGGTATAAAGTGATACATCAGTGTCACTTTAATTTGCATGTTCTTGATTGTTCATGAATTTCCATAAAAATTTGGCCTTTTGGGTTTGCTGTTGTATACATTGCTTCTTCCTATAGGCTGCCCTTTTTTCTATGTATTGTTTGTTCTTGCCAAATTTTAAAGCACTGTGTATATATTATATATATGTTGACTGTCACCTGTGCTACAAATATTTTTATCCAAATCTACCATTAGTATGTTCACAAGATCTTTTTGCCATATGTGTTTTCAAATTTCATATACTCAAATATGTCTACCTTTTCATTCATAGATCAGGTTTCTGGTCTCGGTTCAGAAGGTTTCTCCCACCCCTAGATTATACATACAATTTGTCTTGCAAATTTCTAATTTATCTTTTTTCTAACACAGTCTATAATCCATCTAAATTTTTTGTGTGATCTAAAATAACAATTCATTTTTGTTTCCTTTCAAATGGGTAACCAGTTGTGTCAGCACTATTTGTTCAATAACCCATTTTTCCCACCATATTGAGCCATCATTTTTATTATATATTAAAATCTCCTATTATGTGGGACCTACATGCTCGATTCTGTTTGCCTGATCAATTTATCTAGTCCTAACCCAATACCAGATTGATTTGGTGAGGATGGCTTTGTAAGATATTCTGTTATCATATAAGGTAAGTCATTTATTCTTCATCTACACCTTTGATGTGTCTGGCTCATGGCTTCTTTTTAGGCCCACACTCATTTGGTGTACGTGTGGGGACAATCATCAAACATTAATTTTTTCACATAAATTTATATATTATATTATTCAATAACCTACCCCAGAAAACAAAACAGACTGAAATTCTAATTGAAATTTTTTCCCTTTATTGTGAAATTTTTGTTGTACATTATTGTCAGTCACCATATAAATCTAATTGAAATTTTATCTCATGCACATATTTATTTTAGGTGAACTGACATTTTTATGAGATATCCTTTCCTAACTCACTGTGTTCATTTGTTCAGACCTTAGTTTCCTAGCCCTCAATGAGATTTTCTACTCTTCTCCATATTAGTCCTGTCTTTTCTTATTATATTTATTTCTAAATATTTTAGAGTTTTTATCACTACTGCAAATGAGATATTTCTCCCTATTTCCATTTCTAGATGCTTATTATTGGAAGAAACAAAGCCTACTGATTCTTGTATTTTTATCTCGCCATCTTCTTTATTGTAAACATTTATTACTGTCTTAAGCATAGCTTCTTGAACACAGCACGTGGTTGGATTTTTTTTTTTTTAACCCAGTGTGAAAGTCTCTGCCTTTGAGTAGGAAAATCCAACCATTCACATTTAGTGTAACTGCTGATAAACTTTGTTCTATTCTTTACAATTTATTTCGTGTTTATTGTTTGTTTCACCGTTTTCTTATCTTAGGCTGCAAGATCAAGAAGCTATTATTCATCTTATCTCTCCCCATTGTTAATTTAGAGGCTCTCTTGTCCTTTTCCCTTCCATTAGTGCTTACTTTCCTTTGTCTGCTCTCTTCATCAGGTACGTATCTTGGTACAAATATTTGGAACTAAGATGTTAACTATTTTCTTTCCCACTGAAGAGGCACTGTGCCCTCACCTAGATGCTCTATGCCACCCGTACTTCCTCCTCACCCAGTAAGACGGGTGCTGGAGATGCTTTCACCTTCCTCTGCCACTTTGCTTCTCCTCTTTCCACCCCAGATAAGACTCTGAGGATGCTTTTACAGTCATGCATTGCTTAACGATGAGAATGCTTCTGAGAAATGCATTGTTAGGTGATTTTGTCATTGTGCAAACATCATAGAGTGAACTTACACAAGCCTAGATGACGTAGCCCACTACACACCTAGGCTATATGGTACTAATCTTATGGGACCACTGTCGTATATGCCATCCATCATTGACCAAAATGTCATTGTGCAGCGCATGACTGTAGTTTTCCCCCTCCCCCCACCACTCACAACTCTTTGGTTTCGCTGAGTTGATTTAATAGCCTTTCAGTTGTGAACTGTGTGGGATAGTCTGTCTCTTCTATTTCAATAGTCTTTATTGAACAAACATAGGCTACCCCAGATAGCCTAACCTTATTCATTTGTCTCTAACTACACACACATATGTACATATAATATATTTTATTACACATCACTACTCACCATTGCTTCCCTCCTCTTCATCTCCCCCATCCTGAGTTCTCTCTTTGGGTTCATTTAATGAGCATTATTATCAATTCCTTTTTGAGTTGGATCATGTGGGTATATACTTCTGGTGAAGGATGTCTTTGGATGATCTAGGATTTGATGTCTCAATACTTTTCACTCAGCTATCTGTAGACACTACTCCACTGTCTGCAATCTTCTAGTAGATGCAGAGGAGAAGTGCAATGGCAGTCTGATTCTTTCTCCTTTGTAGGTAATTTGTTATTTCTGCTAGGAAGCTTGTAAGAGCTTCTCTTTATCCTTAGAGTTTGGGGATTTTTAGCAGGATATGCCTAAGTCTGTGCCTTTTCTTATTAATCCAATTTGGAACTTGGTGAACACTTTCAATCCACAGACTCAGGTTTTTTTTCAGTTTGGCTCATAAAAGTTGTTTTCTGTTCGTTGGTTGGTTATCTTTCCTCTATCTGTCCCTTCTTTGTTTTTTGAAAGTTCTACTGTTCGTGTGTTAAGTTCCCTGCATCTCTCCTCCTAGTCTCTTATCTTTTGTCCTATGATTTCCAAGTCTTCGTAATTTTGTCCTGAGATTTCAGATATTTCATGTGCTTGCCCCTCTGGGCCACTAACTTGGGTCTCAACCATGATCAACATCTCTTACTTGTTTTCTTGAGCTCAGAGACCACACTCTTCAGTCCAGAGAGTCTCGTTTGTACTATTACTTGAACCACTTTATGTTACTCTTCTGTTTTAAGATTTAAGTTATCATCTGTCTCCACCAGCCCCTTATTTCCCCGGGCATCTACTCTATGTATCATGACTTACCTCTCTCTCTCTGGCTCTGGACTGCCTACATAGGTTATTTTTTGTCACCTCTTTAGGGCTCCAGTCTAGCTTGATTATTAACATGTCCTAAGCAGCAGAAGTTTCCCAGGTGAGAAGCTAGAGCTGGTGGTAGACCGACCAATGGGCAGTTCCCTGCTAAGGCTTCTGGCCAGAGGAGCCTCCCTGCCCTCAAATCATCATGTGCTATTCTGGCACCAAAGGCGGGGGTAAATCAGTCCATTTTTTCATCAATTCTTCAGCACTTGATGGCCAAGGGGATCAGGCCCACACATGTAGGGGGGTGTTGGCCTTTCCTTCATCCTTCAAAGGCCTCAGGTCTCTGAGGGCCAAATTCTTCCCACTGAGCATCTTAAAATGCCAAGTCCTCACCCTGGAACTCCCAGAAGGTGGTCTCCAGGTCTTGGCTCAATCCTACAAGGGATAACACTTGCAATTGCCACAAAGCTCAGGGTGCCACTGGAACTCAGCTGTCCCTGGACCCCACAGGTAGGGCAAAAAGAATGGAGAAGGGAGAGAAGGGCTTGATCCAGTCACGTATTTCCAGATTCTCCCTCTTTATCATGATTTGCATTAAATACTAGAAGGAGGGAGGATGTGTGCGTATACACATGCACACATACACACAAGGCACACACACAAACACACATGCAATGCACAGTTTTATACTTCCTACAACTTGAATAGTTGCTGGACTCTTTCCTGGAACACCTTTAACAGGAGATGAGCAAAAAAGGGGAAGCATTTTGCAATTCCTCAAGATGTAAAGGAATTTGGGACTAATATTTATTGAGCACCTACTATGTGCCTGCAGTCATACATGAATGCTTTTGTACATTGTCTCATTTCATCCTCCCATCAACCTTAGAATCAGATAGATTTATCCCCAATTGTCTTAGCCGGCTTGGGCTGCTATAATAAAGCATCATAGATTGGGTGGCTTAAACAACACACATTTATTTCTCACAGATCTGGAGACTGGAAGTCCAAGATCAAGGTGCCAGCCAATTTGGTTCCTGGTGAGAGCTCTCTTCCTGACTTGCAGATGGTCGTCTTGCTGTGTCATCACATGGCAGAGAGAGGAAGCTCTGGTGTCTCTTCTTATAAGGGCACTAATCCCATCATGGGGGCCCCACCCTCATAACCTCATCTAAATCTAATTACCTCCCAAAGGCCCTACCTCCAAATCCCATTACATTTGGGGTTAGGGCTTCAACATATGAACTTTAGGGAGGACACAAACAGTCAATCCATAACACCAAGTACAGATGAGAAAACAGTTATCGATGAGAGACTCAAGAAGACTAAATATTTTGCTCAAAATCCACCAGGTAGAAACGGCAGGCATGAGATTAAAACCGAGGCCTCTCTTATTCCAAAGGTCATGATCTTTGTACTACACCATGCTGAGCGGAGACATTCTTTTAAAATTTTTCTTAAAAAACAACCCACTCCATCCAGGAGTGCCTGGTTATTTTATAAGGCTTTATAACATTTGCTTCTCCCTGTGGTGACACTACTTGGAATGAACTCGCTGTTCCTGAGCAGAGGCAGAATTCATTTTCCTCCTCTAGAATCTGCCAGAGCTAAGAATAGGCAAGGGACGATCTGTGTATTTAATAACACACTGAGCCGGGAGTGCCAGCCTAGTGAAGCGTCACCTTGGCTAATGGGATGAGACTGGAGAAGGCAGACAGAGAGAGAGGCCTGTGGCCTCTATGCTGAAGCAGGGCCGAGGATCACCTCTTCAGAGCAGCCTCTTAGAGATGCTGGAGAGGCACACACACATGTATTTACACACATGCATATACACACATGCATGCACACATATACACACATGCATACACACATGCACACACAATGCACACATATATACACACATACACATGTATGCACGCACATACACCGATATGCACGTGTGCACACATATGCACATATACACCTGCACACATACACACAATGCACACACACACAAACACACAAGCAATGCACAGTTTAATACTTCCTCCAACTTGAATGTATGTTGAACTCTTTTATGGAACAGCTTTAACATAGGATTAAAGAATAACAACTTTGTAACACTTTTGTATTTAAAAAAAACTAGTCTTTTTTGTCACTCATGATTTTTATATATTGCACAAACAGCTTTATGCCAGCAATAAAAAAATGAGAAAGAAGGGGAAACGTTTGGCCAGAATCCCTTGAGTCCAGCCTAACACTGTCTTAATTCTCCCATGTTCCTCTGGCTCCCTTGTTCAGATGAAGAGGTATTTTTACAAAGCTCCGAGCTTTATTCACTTGGTCTTTTCCTGTGTTGAAGATTATTTTCAGAGTTATCGTTGTTATCAGTCAGGGTTTATTCCACTGAGTGGAATTTCCTAACTTACTTTGTTGTGTAAATCTCCAGACTGCTGTATCTTTTTAGTTGTGTGCAAATTTTTGCCACCATAAATAACAGCACAGAGATCCTTTTTGTGAGGAGGGGCTCTGTTTTGGAGTATTTCCTAAGGATGGATGGATGAGTCTCTGGGGGGGATGGGAGAAGTTGGGCTAACGCTATGTTTTACAAGCTTCATCTTTGTGGGTCCCTTGGGGAAACCCAGAGATGGTACTCGGTGCTCACAGAAAAGTGAGAGACCAAGAGGTGGACAGGGCTGAGAGGGTCCAGGCACCCCCAGCTCCACTTTGGTCAGAGCCTTGCTTTCATCTCTTATACGTCAGACTTCTGCAAACAATTTCATTTCAATAAACAGAGGCGCTGCTAACACGTGTTTGAAAATAAGAGGTCAAAATTATTCCTAAGAATATTCCTATCCAGCCCCCATTTGTTCATCAATGCATATTTTCATTCATTTAATGGTCCATGAATGGGTTTTTTCACTTATTTAATCAATAATTCAGCACTTTTTGAAGATCCTTTATGTGCCAGGCTAGATATCAAAGGTAAAAATATGAACAGTGAGTCCTTGCTTTATAGGGCCCCCAACTTAGTAGGGGACAGAGGTACCCGAATACTGATCATGATGAGAAAACTCATGAGTCACCAGGACATTTTCTCATTTAGTTCTCACAACGGCCTTCTGGGGCACTACCTGTGATAGCCCATTTCACAGATGAGGAGATTGAGGCTTAGTGACGAGTCAAAGGTCACCTGGCTAATAAGTGCGATGCTGGGCTCAAACAGAATCTCTCTGCCCAGAGTGGGAGCTGTATACCGCCACACACCCCTGCATCTCTTGGACAGAGGACTGGTCCAACCAAGTGACAACTACTATACTGTATAAACAATGAGCTAGGGGAGCTCCATGAGGAAGGGCAGGGGTGAGTTGGGGGGCCCAGAGAGGGTAAGTGGCTCCAGCAAAATTGCACAGCTAAGGCAGGACCCAGGTTCCCTGACTCTCATTCCAGTGCTCCTGCCTCATCAGCAAAGGAGAGGCCCCTGGCTCTTGTGACCTCAGGCAGCGTGGGAGGAGAACTGCGACGGTTCCTGAGACATGATGGGCTGTCCAGCACAAGGACAGCAGAAGCAACAACAAAGGGAAATTTCCCGGACGAGGGACTACAGAAATGCGGGATTTTAAGCACAGCAAATCCTCTCCGGCTCTTTGAAAAACTGGGTCAGCTCCTGATGCCGAGCGCCCTCTCTGCCTGGAGTTTTCTACCTGGAGCAGCATTTCAGGCACCATGGACGTCATTACTGCCCCCCAGGGGACTGAACGGTCTGACAACGCTCCCCGAAGTTAATGACCAAAATTATGCAAAATCTCAAGGAAAAGAGAATCAGGGAAAGTGTCCCCCACTCCGCACCACCCTTCTTCCGTCTGGGGCTGAAGTTCTGAGACATGAAAAACAACCCACTTGAACACCAGCCCATCGCTTCTGCACATGATGAAAGGCTGCTCTGGAGAGGAGATGAAAGGAGGCAATGTGGGCTCCCTGCTCAGTGTTCTCGCTACCACAGATCTCAAGAAAGGCTTCACCTGGGGACAGGAAAGAGCCTCGGACTGGGTCAGGTTACCTGGGATCTAGCTACCAGCTCAGTGTGACCTTGGGCGTGTCATCTCCCCTTGCTGGCTCTTAGTTCCTCCTCTTGGGTCACATGAAGGCATTAGACCAGGTGTATCAGTCAGCGTTCCCCGGAGAAACAGAACCAATAAGATATACGTATATCAGATATATATGTATATTTTGTGTATATATATGTATATATAAAATAAATATATTTATTTTTATGTATATTTATGTTTACAAATATACCCTTATATATCTTTAATATATCTATATGTAGATATCATATATATCCATATATATCTTTATATATCTATATCCTTATCCATATATATATATATCCTTATATATCTTATATATAGTCATATATCTACATCATTATATGTGTCTTTATTATATATCTATTTATACCAATATAGATATACAAAGAGATTTATTTTAAGGAATTGGCTCTCATGGTTGTGGGGTTGAAATCTGTAGGGCAGGCCAGCAGGCTAGAAACTCAGGCAGGAGTTGATACTACAGTCTGAAGGCAGAATTTCTTTTTTCTGGGTGACATCAGTTTTTACTCTTTGGGCTTCAGCTGACTAGATGGTATGATAAAGACGATGGGTGATGATGATGAAGGGATGATGACGATGGTGCTGGTGGTGGGATGATGATGATGATGATGATACGATGATATTGATGGTAAGATGATGGTATGATGAAGTGTCTACATATGCATGGATGCTGCTCTAATAATACCTAGTTTTCCCAGAAGCAGAGATGTGCAGTAAAAAGGAGATAAACTTGATGTGATCACGTCTGAGTCCTCATCCCAGTTCCATCATGTTATAGAAAGTAGTTTAACCTACCTGAGCTTCACCCATCCAAGAGATATAGACAATATCTACCCCAAGAACCAAGCGATAGTCAAATTCTGTGTCTGACTGGCTACCACCTGTCATGAGGTCTCTGAGGGAAATTTAGGCTCAGAGGACAAGCAGGCAGAGAAGCCTTTATGACCAGCTGGAACACTCATGAAGATGGCTAGTACACCCATGCGCACCCAGTGAACTCCTTTCCTGAGCCAAGGTGTCTTGACTGGCCTTGAGCTGACATGGGCTGGAAGGCCTGCTCTGCTCCCACACCCCCAGGCTGACCATTTGGGTCTGGGCTCACTTTTCTGCCTCCCCTTACCTGCCCTGAGCCCCCACCCCTCTGAGAGCCCACTGCCCCACCCCGCCACCCCATCCTACCCACCCCCCGTTCTTCCTCCGCTTCCCCCGGCTTCTCAGTTTTCACAGACATTGCCCGGAGCCCTTACATTTCAATTCTTTTCACTTCAGTTCCTACCTGGTTTCCCCTGCATGTATACTTTATTTTAATTACAGTGAGCTTAAGATTTTGAATCCTACTCTTCCACTTAATAGTGTGCCTTCCACATTATATTTAGTTGCTGCGTGTTCTCCTTTTCCATACCCACAAATCCCGCCGCGAGTGGGCCAATTCGATCTTCCATCATCACACCCTCACTGAGCGTCGGAGTTGGGCCCTGTGCTGGGTCCACCTCGGCTTCCAAGGAGCTTGCAGCCCGGCTTCACGATTTCGTGCCCACATATTCAGATATTCCCTGTTATTACATGTTTTGGGATTGTTCCCCTTTTGTAAATGATTCTAGGGTTACTATCTTTGGGCGTAAAGGTTTCCCCAATTTTTGGATCCTTCATTTTTTCGACCATTTATGGAGCATCTCTACACCATCAGGTGGTCTGTTTCAGCTTAGCAACATCCCGACCCCCTTCCACCTTCTCCACTGCCTTGCAGAGGAAACACACAAAACCAAATTTCCCAGAATCCTCTTCCAGTATGGTTCCCGTTTAGTTTCTGCAACTGAGAGGCCCTTGCTTGAGATATGGAAGGGAAAAGAGAAGAAGCCATTGTTGTTTGGTGGAATCCGGAAGCGGGCAGCTGGGATCATCAGTCCAAGTCTCTTCACTTCAGGTGTCCTCTGGAGTCGGCCTGCTCCAGGGCAGCGGGCAGTCAGAGTCAGTGATGGTGCCTTCTCTGTAACACCTGGACCTTCGTGTCACCTCAGGTGGACACTCTGGTGTCCCCCACAGGTCCCCTCTTCAGGGATGATATACACATCCCCTGGCTGCTGATAGCTCACAGCTGCATCCCTCACCGGGAATTGCCCTCCGAGTGCGGCAAATCCACACCCAAGGTTATGTCGTCTCTAAGGGGATGGCCATAGCCAGCAACTGGCTGATGCCTGGATACAAAGGCTCTCTTGCTCCAGTTTGAGACAAGACTAAAGGGCCCTCCCAGGTCCAGAGCTCCCCCTAGGATTGGCTGAGGCCTCCAAGCAACCACACTGCAGGTCAACTTCTCCGTCCACCTGACTATTCCGTCCTCGTTTCCTTACAGGTGTATCTCTCAAGAACGCTCTCCAATAAACCTCCACACACAGCTCCTTCTCAGAGCCTGTTTCCAGGAAACCCAATCTAAGACGTTGGTCTTTGCTGCCCAAGCCCTTACAATAGTCATGTAAGCCGAGCAACTTGTCTCTTGTGGTGACTGGCACTAATTATCTGAACCACAACAGAAACTGGGCCTGGCAGTGGAGTTCTGCCAAGCAATAATCCTAAAATATGTGACACATCCTTAGTGATAAAGTGACAGGCATTGAGGAAAATTAAGACTTAAGATGGAAATATGTCAAGTCGTCTTATTATAAAATAGCACAACATATGGTGAAACTATTGCCTGTAGTTATTTGGGTGGCAGACCATGGGCTTAATGAATTGACCACTCTAGGGTAGGAGTTGGAGAATTAGCATTAATGGTGTGTGTTGTTACTGTTGGCTGGATTTGATAGGATAAAATAAGAAGAGATGAGCTCAGTCCAAAAAGGTGGAAATAGAGAGTCCAGAAATTTGGGGCCTTGCAGGGATGAAAAAACCAACTCTTTCTAGATCCAAAATAGGAAGAGATGGGATCAAAAGGTACTTTGAAGTACAAAGTCCAGCCAAACTTCCCAATAAAGATCAAATTCACAACAAAGATCAGAGTAAGGGTGTGGGTACCAACCTGCTGCTCCAGAGAACCTCAATGGGGCCTCCATTAAGTTGGGTAGGCCATGGGGCAAGGGAGCAAAGGAATAATGCAGATCGGGAACTAGTTTCAAAACAAGCTTTAGGTGCAATTGCTTTAATGCATGGACCCAGCTGGAAGCAACTATATCAGAAATGTACTGTTTTCGAGGGTCATCTTACCAAAGAAACCACATAACCAGGCTGAGCAAGGCTTTCATTGTTCAAGACTTAAGACAATCTTTGCACCAAACTTCCAGAACACCAAGCGGGCCAAAGAGCCAAGCAGTCCCCAGAGAAGGCTTATTCCTCAACGTCCACTTTGCCTGCTACCAAGAAGGCTCATTAAAAAGGAAGAAACTCGGGGGCCGGCCCAGTGGCGCAAGCGGTTGGGTGCACGCGCTCCGCTGCGGCGGCCCGGGGTTCGCTGGTTCGGATCCCGGGCGCGCACCGACGCACTGCTTGGCAAGCCATGCTGTGGCGGCGTCCCATATAGAGTGGAGGAAGATGGGCACAGATGTTAGCCCAGGGCCGTCTTCCTCAGCAAAAAAAGAGGAGGATTGGCGGATGTTAGCACAGAGCTGATCTCCTCACAAAAAAAAAAAAAAAAAAAGGAAGAAACTCCCAGAGGGTGGAACCAGGATTAATGGAGAACAATGAGCAAGGGAGAATCTCCCAGACAGTGATGATAGGACCTAAGCGTGGACCCTCCCCAGCCCCTAGGATAGGAACTTTGACAGTGTCTGCCCGGTGTGATTTCAGAACCACGATGGGTATAGAGACTGTTGTGTATCTCCTATCCTTATTCCCTCCACATGGGAGTACTTATTGAGGTCATATTTGCCCAGCTCCATCATTATACATTGGAGGAGGGGTTGGCAAGTGACTTGTTTTTTCAGTTCAGACAACCCTGGACCAAGAGGAGCCATGTAGACCCGATGGGAAGATGGTTGAACATCATCTGGAAATCCTAGATTTGAAACTAGATATAGCAACTGGAAGAGATTTTGGAGGAGGGGTCAAGTAAGCTGTGGTCAAAAGGTCATTTGGAGCCCAGGGGGCATACTTGGTAGAGACGGTACTTGCCAAGTACTCTCTGTGCTTCCCTGCACTTCCTAGCCTCCCTTACAGTTAGGTTGGGGCCATGTGACTAGTTCTGGCCAATGGTGTGTGAATGAAGTGACATGTGTCTTTCTCTCTTGCGGAGGCAGTATGCACCAAGTGATATAGCTACAAGGTACAAGAGGGCCCCCTGAGCCCTCTTCAGGGCTCTTCAGTAAACACTGAACTTTACATAAGAAAGAAATAAAGCTTTATTACATTAAGTCATAGAGAATCCTGGGTTTATCTGTTTCTGCAGCAGAGCTTAGCCTGTCCTGACTAATATTCCTACTGTGTGCTACTTTTCCTCTAGTCACTGAATAGAAAAAAGCATTGGGTAACAAAGTAACACATTTAGGTTGTTACAAAAGTTCCCACAATCTTGTAAAATTCCGATACTGTTGGGCCCTGGACTTCTGGAACCTCTGCTGCACCAGTCTACCAGTTTGGTTAGACTCATTGCTTCTGCCGTTATTTCTGGGGTGTGAGGGGGAGGCTGGAGGACTCCCTGATACCACCTCTCCTCTTTCTGCCTCCAACCCTTCAGTAAGATGTATGGCCCAGACTCCCCTATGAAGGCCCCTCTCCCACTGCTCATCCCACCAGGAAAGAGTGATGGGTGCCCAGCAAATGATCTTCACCCTTTCTGAAGACTGTCAACCTAGGGGACAGCCCCTTCCTTGGGTCCCCAGCCCTGCCCAGAGCCAGCATCTTGGAACATTTCTTTCCACATCATGAGAGATTTTTTCCAGTGCATTTAGGCCAGGAGAGTCTTAATCTTTCTGGGCACAGAGCTCTTTGAAGAGCATCTCTTCCCCATTCCAAGGATGTCTTTACCTGAAGTTAGGAACTTAGATTTAGATTCTGAAGCTTGAAAGCCTGAAGGTACATGTCCTTCCCATGTCTGGTATTTAGGAGTGTGGAAAGCACAGGGAAATTTGATCCAGGTTCAGCTCCAGAGAGCGCCCAGGTCAAGATCCAGTCTCTGTACCTGCTGTATCTGGGTTGAGATCCATCCATTTCTGTGAAAGACATTTCCCCCTGAAGCCAGCCATCAACCAGCAGGCAAACAAGACTTGCTCACTCTTCTCTGAGTAAACTCTGGCTTTTAAAAATATAAAATCATCTAACTTATCCAGTAACCTGCCTTCAGTTTCAGGATGTTCAAAGGTCCCCTAAAGCCCAAACTTGGGCCTCTAAGGGCTTAGAATGTCTTGCCTAGAGGAGGAAACACCTCACATTTTAGGCTATTTGATGTATAATAGCTCTTCCAAAGACCTTCCTAATGATGTCAACTTTTGACTATCCTCATTATTAAGTACACAACTTTCAATCCATTGAAAGACTCAGAATCACAGCATTTCAGTGGTAGAAGAGCACTTAGAGATCAACTAGCCATGGGCCATGGGGGTGTCCTAATGAGTCGCAGGGACCCCACAGCCATAATGGAGGTACTGAGTAGGCTGGATGCCCCATCCTCTAACTACTTCAAACAACTGATTCATTTTGATCTGTTTTATATTATGGAGGCCCAAACAGGTTTTTTGAGGCAGGACTGAAAACACAGTTTAGCTTCTAAGACAATTAAAATTACTGATCTCATCCAAATAACCTTCAGGTTACTGATGGAGAAACTGAGGCCCAAACTGGCCTCTACGATAAAGTAGGCCTTATTTTTTTGGCTTACTTTATTTTATACTTTTATTTATTATAAATACTGTTTGTTTACATATAACTAAATGTACAAATTTATTTACAAATACCATTATTTTCAAGGACAAACCCAAACCATTTTTCACCACCCTCTCCACTCCCACATTGGGTTATAGCCAGGTCTGAGATTTCCTGTGGAACCAGGTTTTCTCATTCTTGTGCTATTTCCTCTATCCGGAACACCTTTCCTGACAGGCCCCTCCACACCTCCCCTGTGTCCCAAACTCACTTGATTCACATCTCTCTGTTTTTCTAAATTGGGCTCTCTCTGTGCTCCTGGATAGAACAGACCACCTCTTCCTTGGTGAGCCATGGAGCCTTCTGCACACCTGGCTCTCATAGGTCCTGTTGGCATTTCCCACCTATCTTCCCTTGTCAGTTGTGAGCTCCCTGAGCCCGAGAGCCACGTTTCACAGTCTCTGTATCCCTTGCACCAGAATATCTCATTTTGAGTTATTTACCAGTCTTGGCTTGCATGACTTTCCTTTAGGAGGAGGAGCCCTTGTGCCTTAAAGGTTCCTGCTGTGCTGAGAAACCATGCAAAGTGGGGAGCTGGGACTATACTGGTCCTCAAGACTGGGCAGCCAACCACCCCCTCGTAAGTCTTCCTGGTCTCAGGACCAGAGTCTTGTCCTTGAAAGTAAGGGAGCGTAAACAACACACTTCTTAATAACACATGGGTCAAAGAAGAAATCTCAAGTGAAATTTAAAAGTAAAAATTTGACCTAAATGAAAATAAAAACACAACTTATCCAAATTTATGGGAGGCAGCAAAAGCAGCACTTAGAGGAAAATTTATAGCATTGAATGCACATATTAGAAAAGAAGAATAATTTAAAATCAATAATCTAAGTTTCCACTATAGGAAACTAGACAAAGAAGAGCAATTAAATCCAAAGTAATGAGAAGAAAAGAAATTATAAGAATTAGAGCAGAAATCAATGAAATTGAAAACAAGAAATAATAGAGAAAATCAATGAAACCAAAAGCTGATTCTTTGAAAATATCCGTAAAATTTATAAGCCTCTAGCCCGCCTAACTAAGAAAAAGAGAGAGGACATAAATTACTAATATCAGAAATGAAAGAAGGATATTACTACAGATCTCATGGACATTAAAATGATAATCAAGGAATACTGTGAACAACTTTATACCCACATATTTGATAACCTAGATGAAATGGACCAATTCCTTGAAATATGCCATCTGACGGAACTCACACAAGAAGAAATAGGGAATATGAATATACATATATCTATGAAGGAAATTGAATCAATAATTAATAACCTTTCAAAAGAGAAAGCTCCAGGCCCTAGATGGGTTCACCATCTAGGTGAGCTCTACCAAACATTTAAGGAAGAAATTATACCAATTCTCTACAATCTCTTTCAGAGGATAGAAGCAGAAGAAATACTTTCTAACTCATTCTATGAGGCCAGCATTACCCTATTACCAAAACCAGACAAAGACATTACAAGAAAAGAAAACTACAGACTAATACATCTCATGAACATAGATGCAAAAATCCTCAACACAACATTAGCAAAGAGAATCTAATAATATATAAAAAGAGGTACACACCACAACCAAATGGGGTTTATCCTAGGTTCAATATTCAAAAGTAAGGGAGCCCAGGAAGAAAGCTGGGGAAAAAAAGCTAAGTACTGAAAAGGAGGATTCCCTGAGTGAGCTCTCTCTTTGGAAATCTTCACAGAATAGGACAGGCCCTGGAGGACATTAACACTGCCAGGATCAAACATGTGAATGTGTTGGGCAAACTAGATTCACACTCTAGTTGTCCCCTGTTGTTCCCCCTAGATATTCAACGAACTCTGGAACTTTTTATGGTCTCAGCTCATGGATCCAAGGGCAGAAGCTTGGTCCTATGCAAGCTCCATTATTCAAGGGTGAAGGTATCCAGATGGGAACCTCAATAATCAGAGGGAAGCTTCCAGGGATGGAGAAATAGCTGCTGTCACCAACCCACACCTGCGGGTTTAAACCTTGGGAATATTTCAATAAGGAAATCTATTGCCCAAAAAGCTCTTTCATGGCCTGGATGTATACTGAGCAACGACCACCTCGTGTATGGAATCTCTAACATTTCTCCCTTACGTTTCACAGACAGAGGAGGCTCTTCACAGGAACCTTACATAATAGCAATAGCTACTGTTTACGAGCCCCCACTCTGCGCCATGCACTTCATAAACATATTCCAATCATCCCAACAGCTCCTCACGGTTCAGGTCCCCACCTCTGTTTACACAGGAGGAATCCAAAGCTCAGAGAGGTTTAGTGACTGGCTCCAGGTCCACAGCAAATAGCAGATCTGGGATTTGAACCCAGGTTTGTCAGATTCCAAAGCTTATGCTGTTTCTACTTCCAGTCTAGCTTTGCACCTGCTGCTTTGTCCCTCCCCTGTTAGAAGTCAACTGTGCCCCATTCCAATTTCCCCACTCACTCAGCCAACATGGCCGCACTGCCCACCACGTACCAGGCAATGTGCTAGCCATCGAGAGTCTGAGACGACCAAGGCATGTGCCGTAAAGAACAAGAAGACCGGCATCCTGGAATGTGCACCATCCAAATTGCCAAGGCTGATCTCAGTTGAATGTGAGACAAAGGCCTGGATGGTCAACGTCCCTTTCCCACTGCAGCTTCCTACTTTCCCCGTCATGCAACCTTCCCCACCCCATTTCCTGACACCGATTTCTTTAAGGTGCCCTGCAGGATTCTCCACCATCCTCCAGTAAGGATCTTACTCTCCTTCATCAAAGTTGGCCAATTCAATGCCTATTCTCCCAGAACTCAGCTGACTACACACCGAGGTTTTTTTTCCTCAGGAGCTCTGTAAATGACAACTCATTCATTCATTCATCCAGCAAACACTTAAGTGTCTTCTAGGTGCCAGGAACTCTTGGGTAAGCCCTGGGGTTACAGCGACAAATAATACTGTGGTGCTACCTTCATGGAGGAAGAAGGTGGACACACAAGGGCTCCCAAGTATGACAGGTGAAGTGACAGGAGTCAGGACACGGTACAGCATAAGGGATGGTCGAGTCCATGTACTCTGAGGACAAATGCTTCCAGAGAGGCTTCAAGGAAGAGATGACAGCTCCAATCAAGCACGAAGCATGAGCAGCTGATCTTGGGTTTCCAGGAAAAGAGGTAGGTTGGGGGGTTGGTGTAGGAAACAATGTTCATGAGAAGGAACTAGCAGGAGCGAAATCACAGAAGCATGAATCACCAGCGACATTCCCCAAATTCCAAGAGATAGGGGATGGCTGGGTCGTGGTGTATAGTGTGTGTGTGTGTGTGTGTGTGTGTGTGTTGTTGGAGGAAGTGTGCACAGGGAGGCGCACTAGGCAAGGGCCAGATTCTGCAGTGCTTGTAAGCTGTGCTAGAGAGAGGCTAGACTTTATCTTGTGGGCTGTGGTCACACTTCACTGTGCACCAGAATTCCCCAGGGGCCAATTACATGCAGGTCCCTGGGCCCACACCAGCAACTCCAGTTCATCAGGGCTGGGCAGGGGCCTGGAGTCTGCGTGTTTGACAAGCAGCCAGATGATCCCAATGTATGTGGTCCTAGGACCCCTGCTTGCTACAGGAGAGGTGGAGCCTATGGGCAACACCTTGACCCGACCCGACCCTGGCTAATGAGACAAGAGCCAACCACATCATAGAGCTCCAGTGTCCTCAGTGGCATTCACACCACCATCTCATACAGTCAAGATTCAGGGCCCCTAAGAAAATAAGGGCTCGGCTCCTGTTCTGCCCTCACTCACAGCTGAGGCTCGGAGAGGGAAGACGCTTGCCTGCGCTTGCAGCCTGTGTCCACTAGAGGCAGAGCTGGGATTAAAAGCCACGCTCCTCCCTGCCCACGGGGCCATGGCCATGGCCCTATGTCCACAAAGCTGTTATTGCAGAAAAGTCATCTCCAGCTCTAAGCTGACCGTCAAGGCCCAGGACTGGTCAGCTGATGGAGCCCCTGCTGTTCCTCCTGCAGAGCATTTTAAATGAATAAGGCACTCTTGGGAGCCAGGGGCATGAATCCCTGGTGATGTCAATGCAGGTGCCATGACAAGACAGAGTTGGGGACAGGTAAGGTCCTTCTCCTGGGCCTCGAATCATAGCACAAAAGAGTTGCTGGGTCACTGCTGAGAAAATTTCATCAAAGGTCATTCAGCACTCTGTATTTTATAAATTCCAGTACACTAGCTTATTTAAAGGCATCTGGAATGTCACTGATGGTCAGACTTCGAGTCTCTGGAAGGCTAACAGAAATGTTTCTGGAGCCTCTGTCTGTGCCCTTCCAGCAAAAGGAAACTCACTTTTTAAGACCGACTATCCGACTATTCTGTGTGGGGATGCTTGGGAGTAGAGTTCCATCTCCTTCTCCACCAGACTCTTTAGGCACAGGTCTCTACACCATTGACAGCAGAAAGAGGCCTCAGCCCCGTGGGTCCCAGCCAAGAGCTGGGGAGAGTCTAGCTCTGCCAATTTCAGAGTTCATTTTGTTCAGAGAAAGCAAACCATTTGCTGGGGGGACTTAGCCAGTCGGCAGAAGCCCATTTCTTATGCACCAGAGCCTCCTGCTGGCCACATATGAATCATGATGGTCCCGCCTAAATCAGACCCTCTACTTTGGAAAGCTCCCAGTTTAAGACGTTCAGACTTTCACTTGTGAAATCAAATCACACGCCACTCAAAATCCATGGAGAAGAAGGTGGCTTGTTCCACAATGAGTACCAGGGGTCCACTGTATGTGGGGAGATTTAATTAGATTCCACTTCACACGTTACACTGGTGTGAATTCCAGATGAATTAAAGAGTTACATATAAAAATGTGGACTACTAAAAGAACTAGGAGAAAATATGAGTGCACATTAATTTAATTCATGGTGGAAAATACTTTATGAATGTAGAACCAAAATAAGATTTTATGAGCCAGCCCTGATGGCCTAGTGGTTAAGTTTGGTGCACTCCGCTTCGGCGGCCCGGGTTCGGTTCCCTGGTGTAAAACCACACCACTCATCTGTGATGGCAGCTCACATAGAAAAACTAGAAGGACTTACAAGTAGAATATACAACTATGCACTGGGGCATTGTGGGGAAAAGAAAAGAGGAAGATTAGCAACAGATGTTAGCTTAGAGCGAATCTTTCCCTGCAAAAAAGAAAAACATGAATAGATTTAACAAGAGGAAACATGTTCATTTCCTCATGGCAGTCATCTTAGATGGAAACAGACATAGGACAGAGATTCAGGTGCAGGAGAGTTATTGGGAAGAGCTCTCACACTAACACCTGTCAGGGAGGGAGAGAAGCAAGACCACACAGGGAGCTGGGATAGACCTCCAGCTGTCCTGAATCAGGCTTTTGTGAACCCATAGGACCAGTCATTAGATGTGAGATGCCCGAGGGAGTCAATTCCCAGGGAGAGACTCAGCTGTGAGCCGTCCATCAACCAACATTCACGGCAGCTGGAAAAATAAGTGTCTCTGTCCTTCAGGGGGAATCTGGGTGGCACACCGCACCATCCACTACACCAATATTTGCGTCCATTTCATCCTACCCTTGGCAACATCAACAGTTGATATTTTTAAATCTTTGCCAGTTTCATGGGTAAAAAAATTGAATAGTCTTTTAATTTGTTAAAGCATCTTTTTTTTCATATATTTACTGATTTTTCCCAGATTTTGTGACATGCCCAGTCGAATTCCTTGCTCCTTTCTCTACTAACTAAACTTGGCCTCTCTATAAAGTGAAAGTTCAGATAACAACTAATCTACAAAGGCAACTGGCAGCAAATTACGAGTTGAAGGCTTGTCTTCTTCTATAATCATAATTATAAAACTTTAAATGTATTCTTAAGAACTTAAAAACTTTTACATCCCAATTTATTCTTACCCTCCATTCCATCCAGCTATATTTTACTGTAATTCCATTCTCTTCCTTTTTCTTAAAAGCCTGAAGGCGACAACTTTGAAGAATGCTGGCTGTCAACTGCTAAAATGATAATCAAGTTCTTTCGAGAGAAATTTATCTTCTAGCAAAAAGGCATTTAGCTGCATTTTTAGATGTTCCCATATCAAGATATGATTACCGAATCTTTCGTATTCTAAAAAGTGTTCATGTGTACTAGCTTCTAAAAAAAAAAGCCATATTTTTTCAAGGATCACCTTCTGAAAAAACATCATCATATTGTCAAGACAAGAGACTTTTTTTTGTAACGAATATAAATTTCACATGTTGGTATAGTGAAAGTGTTCAGAGAAATGCTATTGTTAAAATAGACTTGGTGAGGCTAAAGCTTCGAAAATCATCTCTCTCTAAGTAAAAGACGATAGACAATTCAAGACAGAAATAATGAAGCTTCCTATGGTTCGCACCCACTTAATTCAATTTCACCAGTGGCTGTTGAATATCTACCCTCCGGAAGGCACCATAAGCTTGGGTGATTTACGTCCCTATTCCTCAATATGGCATTCAAGGTCCCTCAGGAGCTTGCTCAGCCTACCTTTCTAGACACTTCTGCAGCCACGCCCACCACGCCCCTTAAAGTGCACCATACAGGACCCTGGGATGGTCCCAGAACGTGTGTCCCTGCCTCCCATCCTCTGTACTTGCTGATGACACTCCCTCTTGTATGGTCTTTCTCCACACAGGGAACTGCTGCAGCTCAAACCCTCTTTCTGTGTAAGCTGCTCTCTTGTCTGTCCCCAGCGAAGGTCCCCTTCCTTCTCTAGGTTCTCACAGTGGTTTGTATGACACTGACCACAGACTTTCTGTAGTTTTGGACAGTTGTTCTCTTCCACCACCTATGAGGCCACAGATTCTTTAAGGGAATGAGCTGTGCCCTTCAATACGTGGCTGTAGACGTCGTTAGCAAAGTTTGTGAACAAGCAAATGAATAGATTTGGGAAGCAGTCAGCAGTGTACAGAGCATTTACACGGACTGGAGGTGATTTAATCATCACAAGCGCCCTGCAGGCTTGATACTGTTTTATTCCATTTTTTGTTGGAAATGAAGCTGAGAGAAACAGACAGACAGAAAGAGAGAGAGATAATTAAATAAGTTCCTGCCTTCAAGGGGTTTACAAGCTAGTGGGGGAAACAGAGATACTGTAAGGACTTGACAGACATTGCAGAATCAGTCTTGGAGACCAAGAGGTAAAAGAGATGAATTCCAATTTAAAGGGAAAATAAATTATGTTCATTTTGATTTTCCTATGAGTTACAAAAATCCTAGCAATAACATAAACACACCACACAGGGGCAGAAGAAGCTCATTATAATTAGGATGTAATATACGTTAATGAGTTTGTGCCTGTTTGTAATTCTACGCTGGGTGGAGACAGAAGGAAATTAGGTTCCTCACATTGATTAAGTGCCCACTATGTGCCAGAAAGTTTACATGGGTGAGTCAATCAATTCTCTGGTGCAATTAACCCTGTAAGGGATTCTTATCTGCCCCCCAAACCTCCCCACCTTCCCCATCCCTATGCACCCCTCAACCCCAGGGGTAATGTGACTTGTCCAAGGTCACATATATGCTCAGCAGTGGACATGGGATTCAAACCCGTGTCAGATTCCAAAGTCTGTTTTTATTCTTTTCATTTCCTATTTCCTTTTCACACACTTTAGAATACACAAATAAGACAAAAATGCATTCTCATTGTTAATAAAGAAATTAAAGATAAAACATACATCATCCTTGATTCCCACCTAACTCCACTCCTCTCTCAAGGGTAAATGCTGGTATCAGTTTGCTGTGCCCCTTTCCAGATTTTCCTCCATGCATTTGCAAATGTACAGATATTTATTTGAACACAAATAAGTTCACATTGAGTTATTATTTCACTGCTATGTTATATTTACTGACTTAAAAGATGTCTTATAATGACATATTATGTTTGAAACTTGATGTTATATACTATTTCCTGCAAGACAGTCTGCTAGATGAAACAAGAGGGATCTTGGATTGACAATTATTATAGCTGGATGACGGGGTTCGTTGTACTCCAATTCACCATAATAAAACAAATTTTAGATACTCATAGATTTCCACTGCATAGTCTCCACTTAGGATAGAGGAAAATGAAAAGAACACTGCTCCCACCTTTACAACAACAGAATTGCCAGACAAATTGTAATTTGTAACTTTTCTTGAGCCGTCAGATAGCTGAGGTCAGGGGGCAAACAATCATGCCACAAGACAATAAACCCTGTCACCCTCAGGGTACTAGTGAAAACCCATTACAGATGGGAGAAAGGGACCAAAAAATGTTCTCTACTTTGGGGGAAAATGCAGGGTGACTGTCCACTGACCAGACCTCCAGTTGGAAGTGGGCAGGATGGCTGAGAAGGCCCTGTCTCCAAGACCCAGCGACAGAGCTCTTAGCAAAAACAGAGGCCGAGTCAGAACAAGAGAGGATGTTTCCACCCCCAACCCCCACCAGAGGCAGATGTGACTTCGTGTGCATGTGCCCTGTGCAGGCTCACAGGGCCCATGCTCAGAAGGGTCCTGCACTTGGTTTAACACTCTGCTGTTGCTGTCTTAACACTTTTAATAATTTTGACCAGGGTGCCCCACATTTTCATTTTTCACTGTGCCCTTCAAATTGTGTAGGCAGTCCTGCCACCAGGCTAACAAGTGTAACGAGTAACCAGCAGAAGAAAGAAATAATAAACTTCAAGATAGTTTCATTGAGATTATACATTCTGAGGAACAGAAAGAAAAAATAATTAAAAAAAAAAAAAAGAATAAGGTAAGTGAACAGAGCTCCAGAGACCTCTGGAACACCATCAAGTGTGGCAATGCAGTCACGTGTTGCATAATGACATTTCAGTCAATGACAGACAACACGTACAACCATGGTCCCATAAGATTAGCGCCACATAGCCTAGGTGTGTACTAGGCTATACCATCTAGGTTTGTGTAAGTAACTCTATGGTGTTTGCACAATGATGAAATCACCTAATGATGCATTTCTCAGAACAAATCCCCATCGTTAAGTGACACGTGACTGTATACACATCAATGGGAGTACCAGAAGGAGAGAAAAGAAAGAGAAGGACGTAAAGTATATTTGAAGACACAATGGCCTAACACTTGCTAACAGTTGATGAAAAACATTAACATGTACATCCAAGAAACTTAACAAACTCCAAGTAGGATAAACTCAAAATTTTCCACACCTAGACACATCATAATTCAACTTTCAACATCCAAAGACAAAAAAAGAATCTTGAAAGCAGCAAAAAACAAGAGATCCATCCTGTACAAGTGATTCTCAATAAGATTAATAGCTGATTTCTCATCAGAAATCATGGAGCCCTAAAGGCAATGAGATGATATATTCAAAGTAAAGAAAGCGAAAGACAATCAGACAATCAACCAAGAATTCTGTATCTGGCAAAACTATGGATATAGTTTGCTATAAAATCCAAAACTATGGAAATTGAGGGGGTGACGTCAGCGTCATGGAGGAGTGAGCTTTCCTGTGAACTCTTCCCCCGATAAGATACAACAAAAGGAACAGTCACAGACCAACAACGGAATCCCAGACAGTGAAAAACTAGATGGGAAAGATCCACACTGCCGCACATCTGAGAGTGGAACGCGCTGGGCCCCTGGAGGAAGTGAGGAGAGGTAGGGAGAACTCCTCTCCCTCCCCATCAGATCAGTGATCCCCGTCCAAGCGGCTCACAGAAAGGGGGGAGGGGCGGCCCTCGGCAGGGAAACTGTAGCTCTTCAGGCTCTCTCAGCCAGTGGGAAACTTCCACACAGAGGACTCAGAAGAGCCACAGGGCTACCATCAACATCTGAGCACCCCAGAGAGCACATAACGAGGGGCGAACGAGAAGCCCCCCATGCCAGGGACCCAGAGGGCAAAAGAGAGAGCCCCCCCCGCCCCCGCAAACCAGACCCTGCAGCTCAACCGACCAGACCAGACCAAGCGATCTGCAGCAGACCAGATCAAGCCACCCGACCTGCGGATCACGGGGGGGCGGGGGAGCGGGGGGGCGTTGGGGGGGGGACGACTGCAGATCGCAGCAGAAAAACTGCGGCAGAGCACAGGGGGCTTAGACTACACAGCCCTTTACCACCACACAGTGGTGGCGGGTGGAAATTGCAACCAGAGATTTCCAGGATGAGGAAAAACAAAGCCAACACAGGAACCACAATGCAAAGATATATGAAATCACCAGACCAGAAGCAAAATGACAAGCACCCAGAAACCAACCCCGAAGACACAGAAATCCATAATCTAAATGACAGAGATTTCAAAATAGCTATCATAAAAACACTCAACGAAATACGAGACAACACAGACAAACAATTCAATGAGATTAGGAGTTTCTTCACAAAAGAGATTGAAATCATAAAGAAAAACCAATCAGTGCTGATGGAGATGGAGAACACAATGGAGGAGATAAAGGAGGATCTGGAATCTTTAAAGAACAGAGCTGACAATATGGAAGAAAGAATTAGCCCTTTAGAGGATAGGACTACAGATATGCTCCAGATGGAAGAGGAGAGAGAACTAAGACTAAAAAGAAATGAAGAAAGTCTCCGAGAAATATCTGACTCTATTAGGAAATGTAACATAAGAATTATAGGTATTCCTGAGGGAGAAGAGAGGGAAAGAGGAACAGAGAGCCTATTCAAGGAAATAATAGCTGAGAATTACCCAAATCTGGGGAAGGAGCAGGAAATACCAGTAAGCGAAGCCAACAGGTCACCTAAATATATTAACAGACAAAGGCCTTCACCACGACACCTAGTGGTAAGGCTAGCCAGAGTCAACGACAAAGAAACAATATTAAGGGCAGCTAGACAAAAACAAAAAATAACATACAAAGGAACTCCCATCAGGCTCTCATCGGATTTCTCAACAGAAACTTTACAGGCTAGGAGAGACTGGAATGATATATTCAAAATACTGAAAGACAAAAACTTTCAGCCAAGAATACTCTATCCAGCAAAAATATCTTTCAAATATGTTGGAGAAATAGTAACTCTCCCAGATAAACAAAAGCTAAGGGAGTTCATGGCCACGAGACCCCCACTACAAGAAATACTCAAGAAGGTGCTCAGGCCTGAAAAAAAGAAGAGAAAGGGAATACAAAGTTTGGAGCAAGGAGAAAAATAGGTAGATAAACTCAGAAATATAGTAGATCTTTACCGGAATAGGTTAGCAACCACTTAAATACTAAAATCAAAGATCAAAGGAAGGAACTCACCAAAAATAAATCTAACCTCATCACTGTAAACACACAGCCACAACACAAGATAGAATAAGGTATAACAAGAACGACTTAGAAGGAGAAGAGGAAAGTGATTGAATTGACTTAGTATAAGGAAATAGGAGGCCATCAGATAATGGACTATCTCATACACAAGATTTTTTACCCAAACCTCAAGGTAACCACTAAACAAATAATCAAAACAAAACCACATATGATAAACAAAGAGAAAACTAGAAGAGTCATAAGACAGAACAACCAAACTGAATTGGCAGTCCGAAACAAATGGGACAAGAAACAAAGGAAATGCAAAAGAACCAGGAAATAAGGGACAAAACAGCAACATTAAGCCCTCATATATCAATAATTACCCTAAATGTAAATGGGTTGAACTCTCCAATCAAAAGACACAGAGTGGCAGGATGGATTAAAAAGCAAGACCCAACAATATTCTGCCTTCAGGAAACACATCTTAGCACTAAAGACAAGCACAGGCTCAGAGTGAAAGGATGGAAGACAATACTCCAAGCTAATGGCAAACAAAAGAAAGCAGGTGTTGCCATACTCATATCAGACAAAGTAGACTTCAAGATAAAACAGGTTAAGAGAGACAAAGAAGGGAAATATATAATGATAAAAGGGACACTCCACCAAGAAGACATATCACTTATAAATATATATGCACCCAACATAGGAGCACCAATGTACATAAAGCAACTATTAACAAACCTAAAAGGAGGCATTAACAACAACATAATAATAGTAGGGGATCTTAATACCCCACTTACATCAATGGATAGATCATCCAGACAAAAAGTCAATAAAGAAATAGTAGACTTAAATGAAAAACTGGATGAGATGGACCTAGTAGACATATACAGAGCACTCCATCCAAAAACAGCTGACTACACATTCTTCTCAAGTGCGCATGGAACATTCTCAAGCATAGACCATATGTTGGGAAACAAAGCAAGCCTCAATAAATTTAAGAAGATTGAAATCATAACAAGCATCTTTTCAGACCATAATGCTATGAAACTGGAAATGAACCAGGAAAAAAACTGGGAAAGTGACAAAAATGTGGAGATTAAACAACATGCTACTGAACAACCAATGGATCATTGATGAAATTAAAGGAGAAATCAAAAACTATCTGGAAACAAACGAAAATGATAATATGCCATATCAAACCATATGGGATGCAGCAAAAGCGGTCCTGAGAGGGAAACTCATAGCGATACAAGCCCACCTTAACAAACAAGAAAAAGCCCTAATAGGCAACCTTAAACTACACCTAGCAGAACTAGAAAAAGAAGAACAAACAAAGCCCAAAGTCAGCAGAAGGAGACAAATAATAAAAATCAGAGCAGAAATAAATGAAATTGAGACCAAAAAAACAGTAGAAAGGATTAATGAAACAAAGAGTTGGTTCTTCGAGAAGATAAACAAAATCAACAAACCCTTAGCCAGGCTTACTAAGAAACAAAGAGAAAAGACTCAAGTAAATAAAATTAGAAATGAAAGAGGAGAAATTACAACAGATACCACGGAAATACAGAGGATTATAAGAGAATACTATGAGAAATTATATGCCAACAAATTGGACAATCTAGAAGAAATGGATAAATTCTTAGACTCATACAACCTCCCAAAACTGAACCAAGAAGAAATGGAGAATCTGAATAGACCAATCACAAGTAAAGAGATTGAAATAGTAATCAAAAACCTCCCAAAAAATAAAAGTCCAGGACCAGATGGCTTCTCCAGTGAATTTTACCAAACATTCAAAGAAGATTTAATACCCATCCTTCTCAAACTATTCCAAAAAAAAGAGGAAGATGGAACACTTCCTAAATCATTCTACGAGGCCAACATCACCCTGATACCAAAGCCAGACAAAGACAATACAAAGAAAGAAAATTACAGGCCAATATCGCTGATGAACATTGATGCAAAAATCCTCAACAAAATATTGGCAAACCGAATACAACAATACATTAAAAAGATCATACACCATGATCAAGTGGGATTTATACCAGGGACGCAGGGATGGTTCAACATCTGCAAATCAATCAACTGATACATCACATCAACAAAACAAAGAAGAAAAACCACATGATCATCTCAATAGACACAGAGAAGGCATTTGACAAGATACAACATCCATTTATGATAATAACTCTCAACAAAATGGGAATAGAAGGAAAGTACCTCAACGTAATAAAGGCTATTTATGACAAACCCACAGCCAACATCATACTCAATGGGGAAAGACTGAAAGCCATTCCTCTGAGAACAGGAACGAGGCAGGGCTGCCCACTCTCACCACTCCTGTTCAACATAGTACTGGAGGTTTTGGCCAGAGCAATTAGGCAAGAAAAAGGAATAAAAGGAATCCAAATAGGTAACGAAGAAGTGAAACTCTCACTATTTGCAGATGACATGATTGTATATATAGAAAACCCTAAAGAATCTGTTGGAAGACTATTAGAAACAATCAACAACTACAGCAAAGTTGCAGGGTACAAAATCAATCTACAAAAATCAGTTGCATTTCTGTATGCTAATAATAAACTAACAGAAAGAGAGCTCAAAAAGATAATACCATTTACAATTGCAATAAAAAGAATAAAATACCTAGGAATAAATCTTACCAAGGAGGTGAAGGACCTATACAATGAGAACTACAAGACATTATTGAAAGAAATCCAAGATGACATAAAGAAATGGAAAGATATCCCATGCACGTGGATTGGAAGAATAAACATAGTTAAAATGTCTATATTACCTAAAGCAATCTACAGATTCAACGCAATCCCAATCAGAATCCCAATGACATTCTTCACAGAAATAGAAAAAAGAATACTAAAATTTATATGGGGCAACAAAAGACCCTGAATAGCTAAAGAAATCCTAAGAAAAAAGAACAAAGCAGGAGGCACCACAATCCCTGACTTCAAAACATACTACAAAGCAATAGTAATCAAAACAGCATGGTACTGGTACAAAAACAGACACACAGATCAATGGAACAGAATTGAAAGCCCAGAAATAAAACCCCACGTATACGGACAGCTGATTTTCGACAAAGGTGCTAAGAACATACAATGGAGAAAGGAAAGTCTCTTCAATAAATGGTGTTGGGAAAACTGGACAGCCACATGCAAAAAAATGAAAGTGGACCATCTGCTATCACCATTCACAAAAATTAACTCAAAATGGATCAAAGACCTGAAGGTGAAACCTGAAACTATAAAACTCATAGAAGAAAATATAGGCAACACACTATTTGACATTGGTTATAAAGGAATCTTTTTGGATGACATGGCTACCCAGACTAGGGAAACTAAAGAAAAAATAAAGAAGTGGGACTTTATCAGATTAAAGAGCTTCTATAAGACAAACAAAACCAGAATCAAGATGAACAGACAACCCACCAGCTGGGAGAGAATATTTGCAAAACATACATCTGTCAAGGGGTTGATCTCCATAATATATAAAGAGCTCACACAACTGAACAACAAAAAAACAAACAACCCAATCCAAAAATGGGCAGAGGAAATGAACAGACACTTCTCCAAAGAAGATATACAGATGGCCAATAGGCACATGAAAAGATGTTCAACATCACTAATCATCAGGGAAATGCAAATCAAAACAACACTAAGACACCACCTCACGCCCGTTAGAATGGCTATAATCACCAAGACAAAAAACAAACAAGTGTTGGAGAGGATGTGGAGAAAGAGGAACCCTCATACACAGCTGGTGGGAATGCAAACTGATGCAGCCTCTATGGAAAACAGTATGGAGATTCCTCAAAGACTTAAAAATAGAGATGCCCTATGACCCAGCCATCCCATTACTGGGACTCTATCCAATGAACCTGAAATCAACAATCCAAAGAGGCTTATGCACCCCTGTGTTCATTGCAGCATTATTCACCATAGCCAAGAAGTGGTAGCAACCTAAGTGTCCTTCGACTGATGATTGGATTAAGAAAATGTGGTATATATATATACAATGGAATACTACTCAGCCATAAAAAAAGACAAAATCGTCCCATTTGCAACAACATGGATGGGCCTGGAATGTATTATGTTAAGTGAAATAAGCCAGAAAGAGAAAGACAAACACTATATGATCTCACTCATATGTGGAATATAAACCAACACATGGACAGAGAAAACTGTACTGTGATTACCAGGGGTAGTGGGGGTGGCAGGTGGGGGGTGGGCACAAGGGGTGAAGGGAGTCATATATATGGTGATGGACAAACAAAAATGCACCACCCAAAATTTCACAATATTAAAAGCCATTAAAACATCAATAAAAAAAATCCACAACTATGGACATGGAAGTTAAGATATTCTCATATAAACAAAAACTTAGAAATTTAGTTGCTAGCAGACCTTCCCTACAAGAAATGCTAAGGAGAATCCCACTGGCTGAGAGGAAAGGACACCAGACAGTAATTCAAATCCACGTGTCCACAGGAAGAGTAAGTATAGAGATGTTATAAATGTATTTTTCGTATGCAACTCTTTTTTCCCCTTCTATCTGATTAAAAAAAAAACTACATAAAGCAAAAAATTATAAATCTGTGTTTATGGGCATAAAATGTATAAAGATGTAATTTGTATGATAATAATAGCACAAAGGAGGGAGGAGTGAATAGAGCTATATATGAGCAAAGATTTTGTGTACTATTAAAATTTAAATTGGTGTTAATTTGAACTAGATTATTATAAATTAAGATTTTAATTATAATTCCCAGGACAACCACTAAGATAATAAGTCAAAAAATGTATATATATTTCACATCCACTAGGATAATTAGAATCAACAAAACAGTGTTGGTGAGGATATGGAAAAATTGGAACCCTCATATATTGCTGGTGGAAATATAAAATGGTGCAGCCACTTCGGAAAACATGGCAGGTTCAAAAAGTTTGGCAGGTTCAAAAAGTTAAACATAGAAATACCATAGAAGCCAGCAGTTCCACTCCAAGAAAACTGAAAACATATACCCATACAAAAATTTGTACATGAATGATGAAAGCAGAATTATTTTTAATAGACAAAAAGTGAAAACACCAAATATCCATCAACTGATGGATGGATAAACAGAATGTGGTATATCCAGACAATGGAATATTTTCAGTCATAAAAAGAAATGAAATACTAACACATGCTATGATACTGATGAACCTTGAAAACATTAAGCTAAGTAAAAGAAACCAGACAAAAGGCCACATATTGTGTGATTCCATTAATATGAAATGCCTTGAGTAGGCAAATTCATAGAAAGAGAAAATAGATTAGCGGTTGCCACAAGCTGGGAGGAGGAGGAAATCGGGAGTAAGTGCTAATAGATATGGGGTTTCTTATAGGTGTGATAAAAATGTTCCGGAATTAGATAGTGGTAATGGTTGTACAATTCTGTGAATATACTAAAAACCACTGAACTGTACACTTTAAAATGGTAAATCTTAAGATATGTGAGTTATAGCTCAATTAAAAAAAAACTACATGCATGTTTATAGTGGCTTATTTGTAATTACCAAAAAGAAAAAGAAAGAAAGGTAAAGAAACAACTTCAAGTCTCTCCAGAGGGAATGGATACACACACTGGTCCATGCATGCAATGGAATACACCTCAGCAATAAAAAGAGAATGGATTACCAAGTCACGCAAATACATTATACTAAATGAAAGTAGCCAGACTCAAAGGGCTACGCACTGTATAATTCCATTTCTATGACATTGTTACAAGACAAAATTATAGGGATAGATAACAGATCAGCAGATGCTGGCAACTAGGGAAGGGGGAGGGGTTGACTACAAAGGAACATGGCAGAAGGTACTCTAGGGAGGTGATAGAAGTCTTCTCTATCTTGATAGTGTTGGTGATTACAGGACTGCCTACATTTGTCAAAACTCACAGAATTGTACACTAAGAAGGATAAATTTGACTTTATGTGTCTCATATCTTCATTAAAAATGTGGGTAATTTTTCTTTAACATCTTAAACATCTTAGAAATCTTAGATGTCAGTGCTTGGAATATCACCTCATTTTTAGGCTGCTGCAGAACATTCCACACTATGGATATATCCTAGTTTATTTATCCATTCCTTAACTGGTGGTCACTGAAGTTGTTCCTTTCTTTTCCTTTCCTTTTCTTCCTATGGTAGCGTTGCTTCCATAAATATTCCTGTACTTGCTTCCTTCTGCCACGGGTTTTTATTTTGGTAAGACATACATCTACAATAGAATTCCTAGGTCAAGGCCTCCCCCCAGTGTTCTGCTGAACATGGACAACCCTCAGAGATTCTTCTGCCAGTTGGCAGACTGGAACCTTCCCTCCACCGCCCAATGTGGGGCTGATTATTGAGCATTGGGGCTCCGAGTTTCCTTTTCTAAGGGTTGGCTACTTTTTGATTCAGAGACTTGTCTCCAGCATCATTGCCCTGTTGGGTGGATTGAATTGGCTGATATATATCCCTTCTGTGGCTCATTTATCTTGCTTTCCAACAAGCCTCTCTTTCAGGAGGTGGCTGATAGATGTGATTCTAAAGCTACACAGAATTTTCTTGGCAGCAATATTGATTTTCTTAAAGCAATGCGAGACAGCTTCAATTACCACAATCGATGGCTTTCTTTACTATGCACAGATGATTCATGCAGGGTTTTTTTGTGTCTAATTGGAAATCCCTAGGAAGTGTTGGTTTCCCAAGGTGATGTAAATATCATGTTTTTGTTTTTTTTTTTACATATAGTTAGCCATGGAGTCTTGAAACTTGGAGGGACCCATACACCCAGAGGGGAAAGAACTGTGGATGAAGTTATTCGTCACGGAATACTCAGTGTCTAGCATGGTGCCTGGCATGTAGTAAGTGTGTAAATGTTGAAGATAAAATCTCTCCAGGGCATTCGGTGGAATCCAGCCAATCTATTTGAGTATTTACACTCACAAGCTTTGGAATCAGACATCGGTCTGCTGTAGGCCTATGCTTCCAATATCTCTTTCTCCATCCCAGGGTTCCTTTCTGAGCTCCAGAGCCACGTGTCTGTCTGCCTACTAGGCATCTCCACTGGGGTGGCCCGTCCACATCTCAACTACAACACGCATCAAACGGACTCAGCTTCCTCCTCTCTGCTCCTCCCCCAGTGTCCTCACTTCAGGAAATGGCAAAAATACCCACTTGGTGGGCCAAACCAGAAACCTGGGCATCACCTTTCTAGGTCGCTCTCCCACACCCAATCAATTTCCAGTCCTGTTGATTCCACCTCCTAACTATCTCTCATAAATGCCTTTGGAACCCACTGATTCTATCCATCCCATCATCACGGCCATGTCCAGGCTGTGCCCTAGAATGACTATAACCCATTCCCAACTTATCTCTTAACCTCTGTGTCCTCCCTCACACTATTCTCCAATTGGCAGTGTTATCTTTTGAAAGATGCCTGGTTAACACCTTTCAATATCATCTTTAGAATAAAGTCCCAACTCATTCATGTGGCTTCCAACTCTGCCATGATCTGTCCCTTGTCTATTCTCCCGCCTCACTCTTCACTCCTCTGTCCTTCCTTCCTCCTTCTCTGCCTTCACCTTACTAATTCCTAGTCATCTTTCAGGTCTCAGTTAGATATTTCTTTCTCCCAGAGACCTTTGCTGTCTCCCCAATTCTGGGTTATTTGCCTGTCCTATGTGCTCCAGTAACACCTGGCACATTCTAGCTCTTTTCACAACATATTGTAATTGCTTGTTTCATTACCTGGCTTTTCCACTTGACTATGAACTCTATAAGGGCAGAGAGTACAACTGTGTTTTTAATCATTTTGTCTCCAAAAGTTACTACAATTCCTCTAAAGTAAGTAATAATAATGTAATAATTGGAAGAGGAAGATAAGAAGGAAGAAGAGGAAGAAGAAGGAGAAGAAGAAGGAGGAGGAGGGGGAGACAGGGAAGGTGAAGAGAGAGGAGGAGGAAGAGGAGGAGGAGGGAGGGAAAAGAGGGGAAAGGGAAAAGCTGCCTGTCTAGCCCCACACACTACCTCTGAGCCTTTAGCCACCACTGTGGCAGTTGAAAAATAGTTTTCAATTGAGTCCAAGTGGTGTGATGTAGACAGGGGCCCTCAAGATCATTATCTTCTGCCTCATTAGCTGCAAAACATCCCCTAGGGCCTCATCCTGATACCTTCCAAGACCTCCCCAATGTGGAGTGGACATATGTGCTGCCCGGTTGCAGGCCCAGGAAGGCACCCATAATGATAATCCAGGCTCACTTGGATTGAATGCATCAGCAGATCCCCAAAGTGATGATTTTCAGTTTGGAAAACAATTACCTAATTAGCGTGTCCATTACTGGAAATCAAAGTCATTATCCTGGGATTCTCTTCTGCTTCTAGGCCTCCTGGGGTGCGCAATGCTGAGAAAAGGCAGGATGCCCACAATACCCAGCTGTGCCCCATCAGGCAGCAGGGAGCTCTTCCCAAACTAACGCAAGGGGGAGCCTTTCTGGCAATGCAATGGCTCAAACATACATGCCCCAGCCCAACCTTCTCAACTGGTTGATGTGAAGGTTGATTGACACGTGTGGAGTGAGACGAGAGCTCCTTGTGGAGGAGCAGAAGATGGTAATGGTTTATGGTGGCCTGGGCACTGACTTAGACGTCTGTCCATAGGACACTCTAAGACCAGGAAGTGGTAAAGCAGGCCAATGCTTTAAGGACAGAATAAAGAACAGGACCCGGAGCCTCATGAATGAGCCAAAAGGTAAGTTAATTAACCAGTAAACTAAGAAGAATAGCCTATTTTATTGAGCATGTCCTATGGGCGGGTACTGGGCCAAGCACTTTCCATGGAGCATCTCATTTAACTTTTATGACAACCCTGCCACGTCCTATCATTGGTCCCACTTCATAAATGAAAAAACTCTTGAGATTCCAAGTTCTGAGATGTTTCTACTGCAACAGCCAGGGCTGGACATGGTGACGCCACATGTCAAATCTCAGCATCGAGTGTTTAGAATATCGAAAATTCCATATGCTTTTGGATCTCTCTCATCGACAAGAGAACCCTCCTTTTATCTGTGTGCCAAGTGTAAATAGCCTCCTAGCCAACACATATAAACACAAAATGCCACATTTGAAAAATCAAATAAAAAAATCAAATTATATCCAGCTCTGAGTTCTTCTCATAAAAGTTTCCAAGAAGTCCATATCTAACCCTGGTGGACTCCCTCCCACTCTTTTCACTTAGAAAGGTTTCACCAGAAATCCCAAGGTTTACTCAGACCGTAAAATTGGGAGAGAGACCTGGCTCTCTCCTTTGTTCACCATCCCCATCCATGTGGCCATTTGTGGGAGCACAGCCCAGGCATATCCACCCCAGAAACATGCAAACTCTGCCCCTTTCCAAGCTCGGGACCACTCCATAGCCCTCCTCAGAGCTCAGAAATAAACAACTCCTCCTCTATGAGAAAAACCAGCTTAATCATGAAACACAAAAGCTATTAAATCCTCTTTGTGGCAAGAGAGCCCCCAACTTGGAACTCAAAGCCTGGCTGTCCATCTTATTGGGACAGGGGAGGGGACAAATCCCTTTTCACCCGTACTGAAGTATCCTCAGCAGCCAAGGAAACCAGACACCAGTTAATTTCTCAAACACTCAGTCTGTCACATCTGTTTTACCCATTGGGCATCTTTGAACAAAGCATACCATAGCTAAAAATAAAGTGGTTGAAACAACTGGAAAATGTTTGCATTTTACAGATGAAAGACCAATAGTTTCCCCAAGGTCTGCGAGCTTCCAGAGAAGGTCATCAGAGTTTCAAATGTTGCCCCACTGAGGGTTCAAAAGACCAATGACTACTAGATCTTGATTTCTAAACACTGTGTCTCAAAAGTAAGCAAGTGCTCAAAAATAAATAAATAAAAACATGAGAAAGGACACAGAAACCAACTTGAAGGGGCTTCCAATGGCCAAATCCAAGACAATGTGAGCGTCAAAATAATGTAGTTGTTTTGGGTTAAATTTTATCCCCCCACAGATTCGTGTGTTGAAGCCCTAAACCCTCATGTAATGGTATTTGGAGTTCGAGCTTTTGGGAGGTAATTAAGGTTAATGAGGTCATGAGGGTGGGGCCTTCATGATGGTATTAGTGTCCTTGTAAGAAGAAACACCAGAGAAAGCCTGTTCTCTCTCTCCCCCATGTAAGGACACAGCAAGAAGGCAGCATCTATGAACCAGAAAGCAGGTCCTCACCAGGCGTTAAACCTGCTGGCACCTTCATCTTGGACTTAGCCTGAAGAACAGTGAGAAATAAATTTCTGTTGTTTATAAATCACCCAGTCTATGATATTTTGTTATTGCTCCCCAAACAGACTAAGACACCAACTAAGGGACATTCTGCAAAACAAAAATGTCGATGTCAAGAAAAATAAAGATAAACTGATGAGCCATTCCAGACTAAAGGAGACTAAAAAGCAATGCAAATTAAATGCAACGCTTAACCCCAAAATTAAATCCTGAATTAGAATAAAAATGACCGTAAAGGACATTATGGGACAATTGGTGAAATTTGAATAAGTTCTATAGATTAAATAATAGTATTAGATCAATGTTAAATTGTCTCATTTTGATAATTATACTGTAAGATGAATGTTCTTGTTCTTAAAAAATACACAATAACTATTTCTGGGTAAAGATGCATAATATCTGCAAGCTTATTCTCAAATGGTTCAGAAAAAATTAATAATTTGGGTATGTATATATAAAAAATAATAATAAGGCAAATGTGGAAAAATATTAATAATTGGTGGGTGGAGTTATTTATTCTATTCTTGCAACTCTTTGGTGTTTGAAATTATACCAAAGTAAAGAGCTACCCAATAGAGTTCAAAGATAGTTGTATTCACCCATACACACTCCATATGTAAGGGGAAAAAACTAAATTCAGTTGAACAGTGAAGATTTCCATACCTCAATAACTATCCAGGTCCACATTTCTGTTGGGTTCACACAGCTGTGGAAATATTGCAATTGGTGATGCGGAGTTTTCCAAGTCATTTACACGTAATCAGAGGAGAAAGAATGCTGAAGATGAAACTCTTACAAAAATTCCCAGTGCTCTTATATTCCAACCAGCCTCTCCCCAAGAGTCAACTTGAGTTTTTGTATGTCAAGATTCTTTCAACTGCAAATGGCAGAAACTCAATTCAAACAGGCTTAGCAAAAGAGAAGATTTATCGGCTCACTTAGCTGGAAGTTCCAGGGCACCCAAGTGCCAGGGGCGCAGAGGGTGTTGTCCTAAGTCTGTCTCACTCTGTCTTTCTATTCTGATTACCTCTGCTTTCAGGGAGGCTCTCCCTTCATAGGAGCAAGATGCTCCCAGCATCTGCAGACTTGCCCTCTACAGGCTTCACGGCCTCAAGGGAAAGGGAACTTCTCTTTTCCTAGTAGTTCCAAAGTACTTGCTTGACTCTTATTGGGATAATATGTCTATCCCTGGTAGATTGTGGGATGTCATCACTGATGGTCCAGGTCTGGGTCATGGAGTGACCCCTACGGCTGAGAAGTTGGGAGGTGGAGGAGGTGTCAACCTGGCCTAAGCACTCTGTGTGACAGTTGGGAAGATCTGTTCCCCAAGGGAAAAAAAGGGTGCTGGGAGCAGAAAAGGCAAGGATGGGTGCTGGGCAGATAAAAACAATAGATGTCAACTGCATCCTGCACTTTGATACCATCTTCCACATACCACAGTCTTCCCATACCTTCAAAAATGCCTCCACTTAACATAGTGCAACAAAATTACGTACAATCAAACACTACCTTCTCCCCACCCCAAAATGGAGACAGCCTAAAGTCATGTCCATATCCAGATCCAAATCTACCATCTCTGGGTGGATTTCATTAATCTCAATTAGATCTGAGTAGTTTCTAGAAGTCCAGCAACATATGGCTGAACGGTAAATTAACTCTCCTTCTAACACATCTCTTGTATAATGGTGGAGAAAAAAAAGGAAAATTGCAACAAAAATACCTTTGGGAAAAGAAGATAAGGAGAAACAATACAAGACTGTCACTCCTCCGTGTTATTTAGCTTATGAATAATAGCAAAGACTCCCTCCTGGCGACAGACGAGTTCCTTGATCCGCCACTTTTGGCTGCCCCTGCTCTGCTCTCTGAGAAGATCCCCCTGGTCTGCTGACCTTCCCTGCTGGATCATGAAGGATGCTCCTTTGGAAGCCACACATCTTTGGCCATCCAATTCCTGTTGGTGTAGGTTCAAGGCTTCACCATTCCCTCAGGGGCTGAGCAACGCAGGCTTTTCGTTTTCCAGGACTGGGATTTCTCCAGAAGTTCAGTGACCTTACAAGCTCATTAGGATCCCAGACTACTTGTTTCAGGACAACTCCTTGGACCAGCATCCAAAGCTAGAGCTCTGCTTGAGGGGGTAGTCCTGGCATCCAGGCCACAGCTTGGGAAATTGTACAGATTGGAAACAGGCCTCCCTCTGCTCTCTTATCTGACTCTCAGTCAACTTGGATTATTGACCACAGGCAGAAAAGCCTCTTGTAGGAAAGCCAGATTTTATTCTAGCTCATCACTTGGATGGGCCAGCTTCCATCAAAGCTTGTCTCTTTCTAGTGAGAACTTACTGAAGTCCACAAGAATCAGCCAACATGCACCAATATGGCTTTTCTTGCCATGTCTCTTAAAGTCCAGTGCCTGTAGGTATGTGGCCCCAGTCCCAAGACAAGCAAGTGACTCGTGGCCAGCTGGTTTCTCCTGTTTAACAGGGACTGCCAACTTCCTTGCTGCAGATGGGCAAATTCTCATTGCTCCACACCATTCACCATTCAGCTGATTTCTCATTTTAGGTTCTGTCACTTGCAACACCCCCCTTCTGCTGCCAATTTCAATATTGAGTCAGATCTTTTGGTTTCAGGAGATAACATTCCAATTTATTTTCTCTGGTAACTGAAAAGTCTACAGGTAGATGTGCCTTCAGGCACCATAGGATCCAGGTGCTCAAATGATGGTATTGGGAACTTTCTCTGTCTCTCAGTTCTGCTCCCCTGTGGTTAGCTTTGGTAGAAAGACGGCTACTAGCAACTCCAGATTTACATTCTACCAGCTTAGCAACCTCACGGAAAGACAGCTTCTCTTTCCAGTCAAAATTCCAGAGCTCACTCTCATTGGACCAACTTGGGGTTACATGTCCATCCCTGAATCAAATTCCCAGGGTAGTGGGGTGTAGAATCAGCCCCAGATGAGCACATGGACAGAGAGCTGAGGATGGAGATTATCCAAGGAAAATTGGGGCACCATCACCAGAAGGGGGAAGATGGATGCTGGAAAGACGCAAACAACACACGTCCACAGTAAGTTTCCAGATGTAAATGGCAGCTGTACCTGGAGAGTACAAAGAAAAGGGAATGAACAATTCTGGATCATCTACTATGTGTCTTTCATCTGCTTAGTTTTTCAACATAAATTTTTGAGCACCTATCATTATAAATAATAATAACAGCTAATTCTTACATAGCATTTATTGTTTACTAGGCTTCACACTGTTAATTCATTTAGTCCTCACAATTCTACAAGGTAAATACTAATTATCATCCTCATCTTACAAGAAACTGAAGCACAGAGCGAACCTTGCCGTTAGTTGTAGAGCTGGGCATCTGTATGAGTTTCCTACGGCTGCTGTGACAAAGAATCACACACTGGCTGGCTTAAAACAACAGGGGTATATTTATTCTCTTACTGCTCTGGAGGCTGGAAGTCTGAAATCAAGGGGTCAGCAGGATCGCTCCTTGCTTGTCTCTTCCTAGCTTCTGGTGGCGGCCAGCAGCCCTTGGTGTTCCTGGGCTTGTAGTTGCAGCACTCCAGTCTCTGCCTCCGTCCTCACGGGGCTGTCTCCTCTCTGTGTGCTTTTCTGTGTCTCTTCTCCTCCTCCTCTTATAAGGACACCAACCATATTGGATTAGGGCCCACACTAATGACCTTGTTTTAACTTGATTACATCTGCAAGACCCTCCTTTCAAGTAAGGTCACTTTCACAGGTACTAGGGGTCAAGACTTCAACTTTGAGCAGGGGGGGGTCACAATTCAACCCATAATAGCATCCAACTTCAACATATCTTTGGGGGGGACACCATCACAGCATCCAAGCCAGGCCTGGTTCCAGAGTCCTTGATCACCACTAGCCTAAGGTCTAGGAGACGGTTCCTGGGGTCACAGCAGTGAGGTCGCCAGGTGTGTACCCTCCAGGGGCCTTTGCAGTGTAGGGAGGCACAGTCAGCATGGTAAGCAATGAAGGCTCCGATGAGGGTGGGCACTACCCAGCTCCGGGCAGATTCCTGGAGGAGGGGATGTCCGCATGGAGCTGTGAAGGATGAGGAGGACACAGGCAGGAGGGGATGGGGACAGGGCGGGGGGGACAGGGAGTGTGTTCCAGGCAGAAGGGAAACTGTGGGCAAAGGCTGAGGAGAGAAGGAGCACAGCTTCTTTGGATTTGTCAAAAGAGTTCAGAGTGGAGCCAGCCTGGTGGTGTAGTGGTTAAGTTCAGCACACTCCACTTCAGCCGCCTGGAGTTTACGGGTTTGGTCCCGGGCGTGGACCTATACCACCCGTCAAGTTCTGCTGCCACGATGTCCCACATACAAAATAGAGGAAGACTGGCACAGATGTTAGCTCAGGGACAATCGTCCTCAAGCAAAAGAGGAAGACTGGCAACAGATGTTAGATCTGGGCTAATCTCACTCAGCAGAAAGAAGGGAAGAAAAGAAAGAAAGAGAGAAAGAGAGAAAGGAAGGAAGGAAGAAAGGAAGGGAGGAAGGAAGGAAAGAAGGAAGGAAGGAGGAAGAAAGAAGGGAGGGAGGGAGGAAGGAAGGAGAGAGAGAGAGAGAGAAGGAGGGAAGGAAGAAGGGAAGGAAGGAGAGAGAGAGAAAGAGAGAAAGAAAGGAAGAGAGGAAGGAAGGAAGAAAGGAAGAAGAAAGGAAGGAAGAAAGGAAGGAAGAAAGAGAGAGAGAAGAAGGAAGGAAGGAAGGAAGGAAGGAAGGAAGGAAGGAAGGGAAAGAAAGAAACAGAACAGCTCAGCGCGGCCAGAGCAGAGCCATCAAGGAGGGAAACGGGAAAAAGGGAGCTGAAGCGGCCGGCAGGGCAGAGCCAGGCGGGTGTGGGAGCCACACTGAGACGCCCGCACTCTGTCATGGATGTCTCGAGCAGCTGTGGTACGGCAAGTGCGGGGCTCCAGTGGAGGTGCTGATTTTAATCAAATCCTCACCGTCCTGTGAGGTTGGTGACATCAGCCCCATTTTACACAACGCAGAAATCGAGCCTCCCAGAGATCAAGGAGGCTGGATAGAGGCAGAGGCAGAATGTGGCTGGGGGGACGGGGGCGGGGGGTGCCCTTAGGGATACATCTTACTCCAGGGAGTTGGGATATGAGGTGGGGACAGCGGACAGATCGCCAGGCCAGATGCTGAGTCCAAGTCCTGCCCTTCTGCTCATTTGTCATGACTTTAGGGAAGTTGCTTCTCTTCTGAACTGTGACTCTGACGTGCAGACACCTCACCCTGGCCTGAGCTACCTTGCAGGGCTACTCCAGGGAGTGACCAAGAGGTGGGCACAAAGGGGCTTGGGAAATCAACGGCGGGAAAACAGGAGCAGCCTGGCGACCGCGTGATTACTATCATCATTGTTATTGTTGGTGTTACTGGAGATGACTGCATGTGGCTGCCCCGGCAGGCAGAGCTGGAGGAAGAAACATCTTCCTGCGTCACAGCCCTGCCGCCCTCCCCAGCAGACCTGCACGTCCCCACCATTTCTTCCCAATGCAATCAGGGCTTTAATTAAAATGAGTTCATCAGACTCTGGAGGCACAGCCAACAAAAGAAGCAAAAACAGCAATTACTTTCTGGGGACGGTGCCTGGAGCTCTGGAAGTTTCCTACGAAGTGGAGCAAGTGGGGGTGGATTTAGCTGCAAGGATTTAGCTGAGGTTTGGGGAAAGGCAGACACTTCTCTCTGCATGAGATGTGCTAGCAGATGTGCAGCATGGATTTCTTGGGGGGGACACAGGGTTTCTGAGGCTAAGCGTTCCACACCCCAGCCCCCTGTCAAGGTCCCTGGTCTGAGCCTGGGGTGCCAGGGTGGAGGAGGCTGCCATCTTCTCAGATAGCGAAATGAGCGTGTCTAGATTTGAAATGCCTCTCGGTTTTGTCTGCTTGGGAAACTGGGGACTTATTTTGGTTAAAATTGCCTCCTGGCTGGAGTACCTTGTCTGTCCCCCTCTCTGCCCACCTGGCCCAAACCAGCCCATCCTTGAAAGCCACAGAGCCCGCCCAGACCCTCCAGCCCTCCTGCATCCCATCGAGATGAGATTGTGCTCTGAACTCTCTCTGCCAGTGCTCTTCAACAGACATAGAATGCAAGACACGTACGCTATTTAAAATTTTCTAGTAGCTACAGTAAAAAAAAAGAAACAGGTAGAATTGATTTTAATAATTTATTTTATTTAGCTCAATATATCAAAATATTGTCATTTCAACATGCAATTAATATAAAAATCATTGTGCGTAAAATCCTGCATGCATTTTGCCTTACATCTCAATTCGGACTGGCCCTATTTCAAGTGCTCAATAGCCACGTGCGGCCAGTGGCTGCTGTATTGGACAGTGCAGGTCTGGACTGTGTTAACGTCTGGTGATGGCCTTGGTACATTTCCCTCCTAGGAACTACAGCCCGGGGAGGGTGTATCTACCCTCCAGGGAGCCTGGCACCGTGCCTGACTCTTGGTAGGAATTCAGTAATTGTTCTGGATTGAATGAGTAATTGTAGAGGGTGCTAGGAGATGTGGGTCTCTAATTCTCTGGGCGTGGCAATGGCCCAGGAATCCTGCTCCCCGTGTTCTCTCTCCTTCCCATGCTGTGGGAGCCCTGCACCACAGAGGAATGAGTGGGGCCGAGAGGTGAGCTTCTAGCATCAGGCGGTCACTCGTTTTCAGTATCAGCCCCTAAGTGTGTGCTCCAGCAAAGGAAAGCAGGTGAGGCCATCGAGGGCGACAGAGGGAGACGTTTTACTTTCTACATCCTCCTACTTAATTTCATCCCTTCATGTATTCAACCGTAAATGTTTATTAGCTCATCAGTCTGTTCATTCAGGAAGCATTCCAAAGCACTTCATTTAAGCCGGGCGTCTGGTAGGTGCTGGTGCATTTCATGGATAAATAAGAAACCATCCAACCTCTGGCTCTGTAATCCTCTGGTGTCCTTGTTCTAGCAGAACATGTGTTAAAACTAGAACAAACGTAAGCAAATGAGAGATCCGTGTATAAAACTAGCACCTTCCCTTCCCCCCACGGACTTGAACTGATCTTATCCTCTCCTACCATTGACAGCACAGCCACTATGCGTCAGCTGCAGTGCTGGGCACTCTTTCCATCGTCTCATTCAATCCTCCACTTTTAGAGATGAAAAAACTCCGGCTCAGAAAGGTTAAGTAGTGTGCCTGACGTCTTCTAGCTAGCAAATGGCGGAGCCAAGACGCAAACCCGATTCTTCAGCCTCCCCAGACAGAGAGCTTTGGACCACATGGCAGCTCCCTGTCGCCGCTGTTGAAGCTCTGCATGGCTCTCTCGACCTCTTCCAGGCACACGGCGCCCAGCACAGGGCAGGTGCTCAGGAAATACATACTGAATGGATGAGTGGGAACTTGAATTAAAGTGCAAATGGATAAATGAATGAATGAAGTCTTCCTTATTTTATAATTACTTGCTTTTGCATTGGTCTGACTAAAATACAGGCTCCTTAGGGACAGGAACCATAGCATAGAAGACTTGTGGACTTGGAACTCAGCTGGATCTGGATTCAAATCCTGGCTTGGCCCGTATTTGCTGAGTGACCTGAGCAAGGGTCTTAACTTCTTTGAGCCTGTGTTTTCTGGAGTTTAGAAGCAACGCCCTCGAGATGCTGCACCTGTGTGCGGCATAGCATAGGTGCTCGGTAAATGAGCCTCAGTAGCTGTTAAACGAAATGGAATGGAAACACAGTTTCATTACAGAGTCCTAGGGAGGCCTAGAGACGAGAAGGCTTAATTTTGGTTGAGAGGAAGATGAGCTGGCATCAGTTTCCTTTGAGGATCGTGTACAATCCCGATCGCATGGCCTCCTTCCAGATAATCTGATTCAGGACGAATCTGCCTTTTAACCAAGTCCCCTGGTGATCCAGATACTGGTGGTCTGGAGGTCATCTTCTGAGAAACACGAGGGGAGATCCGTAGTAAATGGTCAGAAAAAAACGTGTCTTACTGCAAGAGTTGATAGAGGAGGGCGTGCTGGGCCCAGGCCTCATAGGGAAGCAGGATTCCCTGTGCGTTTTGCTGTCCCCACTGCCGCCCTCAATTTTCTCTGCCTGCTAAAAGTAGGGGTGGGTCCTGGGCCATCTCCGCCCCTGGGATGTGCCTTGAATAATTTATCAATGGCTCTGTGAGAAGCTCATGACTTCTTAAACCCTTTTCAGGGCCTCCCAAGAAAAGAGGGCATCCACTCCAGGGTCTCTGTGGCCCCCTGCCCTCTCCGTCTGGGTCCCAGATGAGGCGCAATGACAGAGTCAGGCCCCCCTGCTGTGGCCTTCAGGCTGAGAGCCTTTTAAGGAATGGAATGTTCCTCCTTGCAGGATCCCAAGCTCTCTGTGCACATGAATTATGTATCCAGGACTTGGCAGAACAGCAGCCTGGAGATTGTCCCTGGAACCCTAATCCTCTAAGTGTACCGTGCAGAGGTGCACCCCCTTCCCCCATCCCCACGCCAAGCTGCCAGGATGGAGAGTGTGCAGGTAGCCCAAAACCTGGGACGCTCAGAGCCCACAGCAGATGGCCTCTCTCAACAAAAATGGAGAAATGTAAGAGAAAAAAATAAAATAAGGTGCTTTTTATTTTAGGGATGGGTTATTTAAGCTAGGGAAGGTCTCCTAGTGGAGGCGGCTTTTGAAGTGAAACCTGAACCGTCAAAAGAAAGATCTGGAGGAAGAGAGTTCGAAGCAGTAGGAGTAGCAAAGACTATGTCCCTGCAGGGAAACGCACTTGGTGTGCCCCTGGGACAGAAAGAAGCCCCATATGACCAGAGCACAGTGAATGACAGGGTCAGTGGGCTGAGAGTGGGTGTAAGGGAAAGAGAAGACTGAAGGATGACTCCTGGTTCTACCAGCCCTTGCGTAGCCTTTGGGGGTATTAGCAAAGGCCCCCCTTCCTCTGGACAGACACAGGCTCTCACCTGAGCACAGGATTCCACCAGAGGAGCATGGCTGGATTTTAACCCCAACTCGCCTCTCTGCCAGGCACCAGGATGCAGTATGCACCATGCAAAATCCTACGTGCAAGACGTGGGTAGTATCGTTACGTGATTGTAATGGAGCCAGGTGGAAGGGGAAATCACAGCTCAGCGCTGGCCAGGTTAAATTTGAGATGCCATTACCACCCAGGAGAAGATGCTGAGCAGACAGATGGATGTACCTGTCTGAACCTCAGGACAGAGGTCTGGGCATCCTCACTGGATCATTGCACACCTGGATGAGGTCACCCAGGGAGAGCTATAGAGAGGAGAGTGATATTTCTAATGTGCAGATCTGCCTGTGAGGTGCTTACCATCAATGGGGGGGCCAGCCAGGTGCCTAGGCATCAAAATTTAAGGAGACACTCACTCTTAGGGTTGCACAAATGCAGAGTTGGCCCCTGAGAGTGTGTGCCACCTTAAATTTTGTGTCTCCTTAAGTTAGGCCTTGTCCTGGGTAATTCAATGGAGAAAGGTTAGTCCCTACAACACATGGTTCTGGCACAATTAGACATCCATTTGGGAAAGGAAAAAAAAACAATCTCAACCTTTACTTCACACCTTATTAAAAAAAAATAGATCATAGACCTAAACATAAAAGCTACAACTATAAAACTTTTGGGGGAAAAAGGGAGAAAATCTTCATGACCTTCAGGTAAGCAAAGATTTCTAAGGTCACAAAAAGCATGAACCATAAAAGAAAAAAAAGGATCAATTGGATTTTATCAAAACTAAGAACTTTTCTTTGAAAAACACCGTTAAGAAAATGAAAAAAAGCCACAGAGAAAATATTTGCAGTACATATATCTGACGTAGAACTTGTATCCAAAACACATAAAGAGCTCTCACAATTCAATAATAAAAAGACAACTGATGCAATCTTTTTTAATGAGTGAAAGATTGGAACAGATCCTTCACGAAAGAAAATATACAGATGGCCAACAGCTCACAAGTAGAAGAGATGTTCGACATCACCACTCATCAGGGGAAGGCAAGTTTAAACCATAATGAAGTACCACTTTACACCCACTAGAATGGCTAAATTAAAACAATGAAGATAGCAAGTGTGAGTGAGAATATGAAGCAACTGGAATTTTGAGACACTGTGGTGGGAATGTAAAATGTACAAACACTTTGTGAAAAAGTTTGGCAATTTTTTATAAACATACAACCAAGCAATTCCGTTCCCAGTCTTTTATCCAAGAAAATGTCTATACAAAGACTTGTACACAAATATTCAGAGGCACTTTATTCATAATAGCCAAAAACTTGGAAACGACCCAAATGTCCGTCAACAAGAGAATGGGTAAACAAACTATGGTACACCCATACATCAGAAAGCCATCCAGAGATAAAAATGGAACTACCGATATATGCAACAATATGGATGATTCTCAAAAACATCATGTTGAAAAAAAGAAGCTACACAAAGAAAAGAGTATGTTTCGTATTATTCCATCCATAGAAAAATCTAGAAAAGACAAATATAATCTGTGGTGATAGAAACCTGATCATTGGTTGGATAACCTATAGGACAGAAACCTGAGGCTGGAGGTGTGCGGTGGGAGTTGACTGCAAAGGGACAAGAGGGAACTTTTAGGGGTGAGTGGAATGTTCTATAACTTGATTGTAGTTCTGTTACGTGGGTGTATACATGTGTCAAGACACTTCGACCTGTACTGTGTATGTAAAATGGGTACATTTATGTAAATTATAAAACAATAGAGTGGTTTACAAATATCTCCATTCAAGCTTTTATTGGTAACTTTTTAAATCCTCTGATCCTCCTTGTCACTCTGAATGTGGTCACTAACATAGGACGTTTTCTTTCTTCAAGGACATTGTGATAAAATAGTTCTGTTCACCATCAGGACATGGCGGGCGTCAAAAATGGACCCAAGTTTGGCAGGTCCATATCTGCCTCTTCTTTTAGAGATGAGAAAACTGGAACCTAGAGAGAAGAGACTTGTCCAAGGACACACAGCTCGGTGTAGGTATTGACTCAAGGTGTCTCTCAGGGAGGTTTGAGTTTAAAACATAAAAGCAGAACAGGCGAACAGACGGACGTCCTCAGCTCACCCCTTGTTCCATCTGTCTTTCTTCAGAGCTGAGTCCTAGGAGAGGTCTGGGTTTCCCCTGAGCAAGGCCAGGCCTGCCAGACAGGTAACCGAGCAAGCCCTTTGTCTCAGAGCACCTTCTAGATGAGACGCCCACTCTGGAAGCACAGTCACCATGAAGGAGCGAGGGGTGCAGGACAGCGAGCCCTGCTTTTCAGCTGAGCCACCTCGTGCAGCTCTTTCCACCTTCATCATTGTCCTGCCTGCCTCCCGGGGTCCTCACAAGGAGCAAATGAAAACACGGATGTCTGCTGTCGCCACTCATACTGAACCTAGTGCTAGAAGGTCTGGTCAGTGCAATAAGGCAAGGCAAGGAAATAAAGAGCAAACAGGTCAGAAAGAAAGAAAGAAAATAGTCCCTATTTGCAGATGATGTCATTGTCCACATAGAAAATCCTAAGGAATCTACAAAAAAATTCCAAGAACTAATAAGTTCTAGGTTACAGGATGCAAGACAGATAAAATAAAACCCATGACATTTCTATATACTAGCAATGGACACAAAAATGAAAAGTTCAATACCATTTACAATCACTAAAAAAGAAAAGAAAAGAAATAAATTCTTAGGTGTGAATTTAACAAACATGTCCAGGACAAGTATGACGAAAACTACACACCACTAATGAAAAAAGTCAAAGAAGATCTAAATAAATGGAGAGACATGCTGTCTTAATGGATTGGAAGACTCACACAGCAAAGATTTAATTTCTCCCCTATTTGATACATAAATTTAACATAATTCCATCCCAGCAGGATTTGTTGTAGACACAGACAAGATTCTTCTAAAATTTATATAGAAAGGCAACAAAACAGTACTAGATTGGCTAAAACACTTTTGAAAAAGAAGAATAAAGTGAGAGGAATCAGTCTACCAATTTCAAGACTTGTCATATAGCAGGAGTAATCAGCAATGGATAGACACACAGATCAATGGGACAGAATAAAGGACCCAGAAACAGACCCACACAAATACGCCCAACTGATTTAGACAAAGGTGTAAAAGCAATTCAGGGGAGGAAAGACAATCTTTTTGGCAAACAGTCCATAAGCAAAATATAAATCTCTACCAAAGTGTCATGGCTGATATAAAAATCAACTCAAAATGGATCGTGGACTTAAATGTAAAACACAAAACTGTAAATATTGGAAGAAAACGTAGGAGAAAATCTTCAGGATCTAGGGCTGGGCAAAGAGTTCTTAGACTTGACACCAAAAAGACAATCCATAAAAGTAGACATTTAATAAATTGCCCTTCATCAAAATTTAAGACAGCTCAAGTGTTCTGGCAGAGGGAGAATTCAACCTTCCTCCTCCTTTTTGTTCTATTCATGTCCTCATTGGATTGCGTGATGCCCACCCCTGTTGGGGAGGGCCATCTGCTTTGCTCAGTCCACCAATTCAAACGTTCATCTCTTCCAGAAACACCTTCATAGACAAATCCAGAAATAATGTTTAACCAGCCATCTGGGCATCCTGTGACCCAGTCAAGTTGACGCATAAAATTAACCATCACGGAAATTAAGTCAGAATAGCATTAACATAGGGACGGATGAGCAGCTGATGGAATAGAATAGACAACCCAGAAACACCCCCACGTCTGGATGGGAACCTGACAAATTTGGTGTTGCTAATAAAGATCAAACAGAAAGGGCTGGACTGGTCAATAAAGAGGCTGGGATAATTGATTATTCATACGGGAAAAATGAAATTGCTTCCTTAACCCGTACCAAAAAAAATAATCAGCTACAAAAGGGCTGAAATATGAAAAAAACTAAAATAAAAGACCACAAGAGAGTATCTTTATGGTCTCAAGTTGGGAAAAGATTTCTTAGACCAGGTTTAACTATAAAGGAAAATATTAATAAACGTCAACTAAATTAAAATGAAGAACTTCTGTTGTTGTGTCTCTTCTTATAAGGGCACTAATCCCATTGTGAGAGCTCCATTCTCATGACCTGGTTACCTCTCAAAGGCCCCACCTCCTAATACAACCGCGGGATTAGAGTTTCAACACATGAGTTTTGAGGGGGACACAAACACCCCATCCAGAGCAGTCGGTAAGGCACTGGTCCCACTCCCACAGCCCCTGCTGGGCTCCCGGCTGCTGGCCAACCTTGAACAAACACTCTTCCATCTCTTTGTGCCACAGCTTAGCCGCCCCTGACAAAGTCTGCAAGTCCCCACCGCCTCCCTCACAGGCTGTTTAGAGGCTCATGATGAGCACGGAGGAGAAGGCCCTGGGAGGGACACGCCTGGAGGGACTACATAAAACTCGCGGAGACCTGTCAGAGCACAACCCATTCCCTACCAGTGAGCCCTTAGAGAAGGGCAAAGCTCCCACCTGCTCTTCCCAGGGGTGTACACACACACACACACACACACACACACACACACACACACAGACAATAGGCCCCTGTAGGCATCTCTGTTGTTCTCATTTTTGCTATGGCATCTGCACAGTTTGGGATACTTGTTCGAGGTAAGGGAAGATTGTAATGGAGCCGCAGGGCACCAGTTGTGCAGGTTGCACACTGTGCAATCCTAGAAGGCACCACTCACAACTTAGTCTCATGTTATTAGCCATGTTTGAGCTCACATTTATCGAAGATACTGTGTGCCAGACACATGATCTCATTTAATTCTCAGGTTCTGTTATCTGCATTTTACAGATGAGAAAGCCCAGGCTCAGGGAGACACTACCTTGCCCAAGCTGCACAACAGAGCAGAGCTAGGATTGGTGGTTACCAGAGGGGAAGGGGGGAGGGAGGAGGGCGAAAGGGATAATTCAGCACAGGTGTGTGGTGATGGGTTGTAATTAGTATTTGGGTGGTGAACATGATGTAATCTATGCAGAAATAGAAGTATAATGATGTACACCTGAAATTTATACAATGTTATAAACCAATGTTACTGCAATAAACAAAAAATTAAAAAAAAAAAAAAAAAGAGCTAGGATTTAAACCTCTACTTGCCCGGTTCCAGAGCCCCGAGCACACAGGACTCTGGGCGCAGAGTTGTTACAGAAAGTTGGTCACTCTGACCCTGATCCTCAGGCCCCTGAGCAAGGCACGGCAGCCCCACGGAAGCACCGCTCCCCGCCCCGCGGGCTGGGCTCAAGCGCACGGGACGAGGCGCCAACAGCGCTGGACTTGAGTTCCAGGCTGATTCCGGCACCGACCAGCTGTGCCACCCCGGGCCTCAGTTTCTCCACCCGGCCCACTCAGGGAGAAGACTGAGAGCACTCCCAGGTTCCGCCCACCCTCGGGGGTGGGGCTGGGAGTGGTCACGTGCAGGGGCTCCGTGTCCCCGAGCCCCGCCCCGGCCCGCCCCAGCGCTCCGGGTCCTCCGCCCCATCGCGGTCTGGAGCCGAGAGCGAAGAGCAGCCGAGGGTGCCGCGTGGGCTCCGAGCGCGCCGTCTCTCCGGGGGTGGTGAGGTTGGCGCCGCCGCCGCGGGGGTCCAGGGGGTGCCTGCTCGCTGCTCGGTCCGCTCCCAGCCAGCAGTGCAAGTGGCTGGACCCGCAGCAGCGGCAGCAGCAGCAGCCGCGGGAGCAGCGACACCATGGATCTGTCCTTTATGGCCGCGCAGGTAACTGGGGCACCTTCCCCCAGCCAGGTTTGGGGAGGTTCGGGGCCACGGTCTTTCCCTCCCTGCCGGGGCTGGGCGCGCCGGGAGGGTTCCGGCCGGGCGGTGGCGCCCGCCGGGATGCATGTCCCGGTCCTTTGTCTGCAGCCGGGCATCCCCACCTGGTGCGCGCGTTGGAGGTGGCGAGCGCGGTTCCCCGGGGCTGGGGCGGGCTGTGGGCCCTGAATGCCCCGGGTCGACCTGTTCCCAGGCTACGAGGGGCCCGAGCCGTGCGAGTCGCCCCCTCCCTGCCCATTCCCCCACTGCCGTCCCCCCTCCCGTGCCCCGAAGCCCTCCAAGGCCGGGCAGCCCAGATCCGTGCAAACCCGGGTGGGCGGGCAACCTCGCTCTTCCCCATTCTTTATCTTCACGAGGCGCCGGGTAATCTGTGACTTGCTGGTGACATCGGGCGTCCCCACCTCACTTCTCTCCTCTTTGAGAGGAGACCACCTCTCCTGCAGCCCGAGGAAGGCGGTGAGACCCGCTTTGTGACCAGCCATGCGCCGAGCGCGGCGATCGTTTTTTCCTTTTTGCTTTGTGCTGAGTCTGTAGCCATCAGTGCCCGTGCGACCATAACTCTTCCCTCCACACAAAACATGTTCCCCATGGCTGGGAAAACTGATGACCCCTCATCTCTTGCTGTGTGCTCCACGAGAATCCCGTTGAGTTCTGAGGTTGAGTGATCTTTGTTTCTGCACCTTAACTCTCTTGAGCCAGAACAAAGGCAAACACATGCTTTCTCCAGCTGTCTGTGGCCCTTTGGAGGACCCAGTGCCAACCAATCTGGCTCGAGGGAAGGGTCGCCTTTGTTCTGGGAGAGTAAGTCCCAAGCTACCAAGTTCAGACTTTGCACCTTCTCTGTGGTTGGTTATGTTGGAAGCCCAGAGGTGGGAAGGCCACCGAGGTTCCCTCTGTCCCCTGGGTGTGTGGCAGCGGTCCCACTCGCTGCTGTTTGATTTTCCAGGGAATGGAGTTTGAGGAAACGTTTTCCTTTTCCCCCACCTTCACTGTGGTGGAAGCTTGTTTAAAAAGTAACAGCAAATCCAGGCTGTAGGGACAGCAAGTCCCCAAACTAACACAGGCATGAAAGGATGCAGAATCCCCAGGCTGGCTCAGAGGAACCCAGATCCCAGCTCTTGGCAGCCTCTTAACAAGTTTCCTGTAATGCTAATTGCTCCCATGAGCAAGGCTGGCCTTTTTTTGCCTAATTTTTCTGTCTCCTATTCCTAAACCCGTGTTTATAAATATTGTTATATGGACATCATTTTAGATAGTGGTGACTTTAGCTACATGAAAACTGAGGAGGATTCACCAGATTTGTTTCTAGAGGAGAGAGGAGCGCACACAACCTCTGTTTCTGCTTCCCTCTGGATCCCACTGAACAGCTGGCGTTTCCTTGGTTACTAAATAAATTGATCAGTGTTAACCCTGGGGCTGGCTGGAGCATCATGAGTTGCTATGGTAACTTGACAAAATAAACATAGAGCTTTTCAGCACCCATAGGCAGAACCTACACAGAGATTGGGTTCTTGATTTTTTTTTTTTCCACAATTCAAGTTTCATGTGGTCAATTTATTCCTGTTGACAGATGTTTGGGCATTGACACATGCTCAGTCCTGAGCTAGCCGCAAAGAGCAGAGACATGAAGAGCCATCAAATGGGGAGAGATGCTAAGGTTTGTTGAGCACCTGCTGTGTGCCAGACGCTGGGCACTTGCATGCTTGACTACAGCAAATCCTTACAAATCTACGACACAGGCACTGTCATCCACATTTGACGGATCAGGATGTCAGACTTCAACGAGATTAAATAATTTGCCCAGGACACACCATTAGTAGGGAGGAGAACTGGGTTTCAAATCTGGGTCTGAGTATTTGCGAAGGTCCTGGATTTTCCATCTTATCCTTCACCTTGGAAACACAATATATGGGACAGGGCAGACATATTTGAAGATGACTCATCTACTCCACCCGGAAGTGGTCTTACCATTGTCTGTTGTACCGTAATGGATTGCTGCTTCCTGGTGTTGCTCTGTCCATCTTATCTCCACAAGGGCAGGAGCTTTTACTCCTTTGTCTGCAGCATTAGCAGTGCTTGGCCGAAGCGAGTGCTCAGCAGGTGCTCTGAGTGTGCAGTGACCACCAGGTGGGTGTGACCGAGTCCCTGTCCCCACACATCAGCAGTGGGCAGATTGATAGAGAGATGTTAGTGCCTCTATCCACTTGTTCAGCAAGTGTTGAGTACTGCCCTTGTGCCAAGCTCTGTGTCAGGCACTGAGACGGGGATGCTCGGGGACAAAGTTGAATGGGATGTAGACTTTCTTTCTGGGTGTTTACAGAGTATTAGAGAAATGATGAGCCAGGCCATTCCCAGCAAGGGCAACCAAGATGCCTGGCACATAGTAGGCCGTCCACAAGTATCTGTTAGATGATTGGATGAGGGCAAGACAAGATGTATGTACATGAAAAGACATTAGCAGGAGAAGACAGTCAATTTGAGGTGTTAAATGCCCTCCCCCTTGAACACTTGTCATCATCAGGACTTTGAGGATGGGGGTTCTGATGGATGAAAACTATAGGCAGATTTCTCCTGGTGGTCCTGGGAATAAGGGCATTCTAGGCAGAGAAGCATGGAGGTAGGGAAGCCCAGAATATATTCACAGAATCCTTCAGGGTGGTGGAGGGTCGGGGGCACAGTAGAACTCAGAGAGAGGCCAGGGCCAGGTTATAGAGGGTACTGACTATTGGGGATGAGACGTTCACAGGTAATCAGTGGGCTGTGGGAGCCGTGGGAGGTTAGTGAGCAGGGAATGGTTTACAGTTGAAGCAGTGCCTTGGGAAAACCCAGCCCCACGAGAGGACAGAGGCTGGAGGGCTGGGTGGAGTTCAGAGTGCACACCTGCTTGATTAATTGACTGAGTGACATAAACCAGTCAATTGTAGTTACCAGTCCTTGTAACTCCGAAACCCAAGTATTTTCCCCTTCATTATGTTGCAAAATGTGATTCTTGTTTGTGGCTTAAAAAGACCCAGGGGATATAAGCCATTTTAGAAAGATATCCCTCTCAAAATCTAAGCACTGAAAAGATACCTTTCTTGGATCTGCAGAGTAGGCATCAGTTATCCCGCAAATCCTCTTGTGCAGACCTGCCCTCCCTGGTATGGGTCCAGGGGCCGAGTGTAAGGGCTTAGAAGAAGCTGTGGGTGCTGAGATGTAAAGCCTCAGTACATAGACCCCACCTCACACCTGAGCCCTGGAGGCCCTCAGCCACCCTTTCCTCCACCCTGCAAACACCCCAGCACCACCCTACATAATCTGTGGGTCCCGGGAGACTCTGGAGGGTTGGACAGTGAACAAGCCAGAGCTGGCCAGGAGGGCAGGGCTACCCAGACCCCCTAGGAGCTGGAGAGGAGGGGAGAATCACAGACTTGAGGACTGAGCCCCAAATCCCTGTGTCATTGGTGGGGTAGCCAGTCTCCAAAGACAGCGCCATCCATTCCTTCCCTCCCTGCTGGACAAGCATGCTGGCCTCCACATGGGGCGGGGGAGAGGAGAGAGGGAATCTGATTCCATTCCCCTTAAGTCTGAGCTGTTCTTAGTGACTTTCCTGAGCAAGAGAATGCAGTGAGGGACATTCTGAGACTTCTGAGATGAGCTCTAAGAAGACTGCAGCTCCTACCTGGGCCTCCTGGAATGCTTGCTCTGGGGGAAGCCCACCATCACACATGAAATGCAGAGACCCTGAGACCTCCGTAATGCGGGAAGAGCACAAACATTTAAGGAACCTACTGTGTTCTGGGCCAGTTTGTGGGATGAACAAGAGGGACGGAGCGCCTGTTCACGTGTTTCTGGGTGGTAACCACTGTAGAACAAGCACGCCTGTGGCATAAGAGCTCGGTCTTACTGTTGTCTTGCATTGTCTCTGCAGTGACTGGTCTAAACCCAGGAGTTCCCAAGTGTTGCTGCCATTGGACTCACGCGGGAGCTTTTAAGAGTCCTGCTGCCCAGGTCCGACCCGACATTCCCATCTGGGTCTGGGGCTGGGAGCAACAGCAGTATTTTCTTTTCATCCCCCAGTTTGTTCCAGTCAAGGTCAAGACCCGGAGCTTAAACCCATACTGTAGGGCTGTCTCCCTCCCCCGTCTCTGGATGAAACAGATCCTTAGATTTCTGGTCCCTTTTGAGTCATAAAAAGTCATGTGGTCACTGAAAGTCACCCCAGTATTGATTTAACAACTTAAAATAGTGAGGCCCAGAATAATATAACCTGGAAACTTGCTCCAAAATAGAAGTTCTCCCTCTGGACCACAGCTGGCCTGGCGGGAAGCCTGTAGTGGGCGTGGGTGCCCTTATTATGCCCACCACACAGACAGGGAGGAAATGGAGAGCAGGGCGGCTCGGCCAACTAGCAGGGGAGCCAGGAGTTGAGGCCTATCTTCTGTCTGACCTCAGGGTCATCCTTCCATGTCATCATGCCACCTGGCAGAGCAGTCCTAGTGCTGGGGCAATGGTGGGGGCGACCAGGGACCCTCCTTGGATCAGCTTCAGGGAATCATTGATCCTTTGAGGCACACAAAATGTTGTGTTTGTGTACATTTTTAAACAAGTTCTTAAAGACATCTGTGTTCGTTTCCTAGGGCTACCATAACAAAGTACCACAAACTGGGTGGCTTAAAACAACAGGAATTTATCCTCTCCCAATTCTGAAGGCTGGAAGTCCAAGATCACGGGGCCAGCAGAGTCCTGGTCTCTCTGAAGGCTCTAGGGGAGAATCTATTCCACGCCTCTCTTAGTTTCATGGTGTTGTCCGCAGTCCTTGGTTTTCCTTGGCTTGTAGACACACTCCAATCTCTGCCTCTGTTGTCACCTGGCACTCTCCCTGTGTGTCTCTGTGTCTCTGCTCTTCTTATCAAGACACCAGTCGTGTTGGATTAGGGCCCACCCTAATGTCCTCATCTTAACTTGATTACGTCTGCAGAGACCCTATTTTCAAAGAAGGTCACATTCTCTGGTACCCGGAGTTAGGACTTCAATATATCTTTTTGAGAGACACAGTTCAACCCATTACAGGGTCTGAAGACCCATAAAGAAGAAGGATCTTGGTTCTTGTGTTAGTGGCCACTGGTCTTCGAGAGGCAGTGGACAGATCACTTCTCTAAACCTCAGTTTCATCACCTGTGAAATGGGCACAAAATTGCCTTCCTCATGGAACTGTTCTAGTCATTCAGTAAATGTGTCCTGTATGCCAGGCCCTCCCTACCCGGAGCACTGGGGAGGAGGGAGTCACAGGCCCTGCCGTGTGATACGTGACAGGGTGGAGGTAAATGGAGGTGCCCTGAGAGCCCAGAGGAGGCACCTGACTCTGCTTTGGAGGTCAGGGGAGGCTTCTGGAGGTTTGAGTTGAGCTGAGTTTGAAGCATGCATAGCTGTTATGTAGACAAAGAAGAAGTGAGGACGTTCCAGGCAGAGGGGAGGGCACGCACAAAGGCTTGAAATGGAATGGGCTCAAAATAGTGTCTCCTGTTGGGGGTGGGGGTTGCAAGTCACCATTTGGTTGGGCCAATGAGACATGTGGCGAGGGAATAGGAGATGAGACCAGGGAGACTGGGGCCGGGAAGGTGACCTTGTGGAGTGGAACAGGTGGGGTGGGAGGCTGTGGTGACCCAGAGGGCAGGGGCCCGGCTGGAATCAGGCTCAAGCAGCGGCCCTGAGCTCCACCTCCTCTCTGTGCCACTCAGACACACGGGCCCAGGGCTGCGGGTGCTTCTGGGTTTTCAAGAAAACTGAAAATCCTGATTCTTCCATGCAGTCTGGATTGTCAACTGTTGGCAACTAATTAAAAATTTTGCACAAGTCAACCAACCGTGTTGTGAGCTGTTTCAATTACTTGTTGCTTATTATTTCAGTTACTTAGTGGCTGAAAGCAATAATTTATTTTGCTCATGAATTTGTGGGACCAGAATTTGGGAAGGGCTCAGCTAGGCATTTCGTTTCTGCTCCTGGAGTCTAGACATCCAGCGTGGCCTCCTCATACACAACTCCATTCAACTTGACGATGCACCCCACTTGCCATTTCATCCTGCAGATGTTTCTTCAGCGGCTGGAGTGTCCTCCCAGTATGGTGGCCTCTTCTTGGGTGGCCATGCCTTCCCCTTGTATAAGCATTCCCAAGTGGAAGCTTCAAAGCTTCCTATGAACTAGTCTTGGAAGGCCCAGAATGTCACTAACTCCTCATTCTTTTAGTCAAGAAAGTCCTCAGGCCAGCCCAGATTTAAGATTTAAGTGGAATCACATTCCACCTCTTGATGTGGGGAGTAGCATGAGCGTCCAGGACGGAGGGAAGGAATAGATGGTGGCCATCCTTGGAGACTGGCTGCGACATGGACCAAACTGAAGAGATGTGTGGGCTGGATTCATCCTGGGGCTGCCGGTATAATATCTCTAGACTGGACAGGTGTGTGTAGCTTGACAAAACCTTGTCAACTGCCAAGCCCAGGACAGAAGTAAGTTATTACTAAGGAGGAAGACCATGATTTTATTAGGTGGAACTCTATGAAGTTGCTGATATTTGGCCATTTTGACCCACAGTTTCATATTCATATGTAGTTCAGTCTAATATGTACTGCCTGGTAAGACAGTAAGTTCCTTGAGTTATGGAGGGAGGATGGGCTGTGGGACGTGGATGGAGGGAGGAGATATGGCGGGGATCGCCACCTGCTGGGGAGATCTGAGGAGGCTCCCCCCACCATCCATTCCCCCCCGCCACTTCTCCTCTCAGCCCAGCTCTTAGAACCTTGGTTGTGCTGGTGGGAGGACACAGTCACATCTGGAACATTACACTGACACTGGGCGGGTCTTTCTGGAAGATGTGTAGTCTAATCATAGCTAAGATGCTGATACAACCCCCACCAGTCCCTCTTCCCCCACCTCTCCCTCCACCTGGCCCTTGGGAGGCTCACAGTTAATGTGCATTTTAATCATTTTCCATGTAGGGGAAAAAAACACAAAAGGCATCTGGTAGTGTTGACAAGGTGATTCTGTTATCTCTTGAAATAGTGGTAGCTACACTCAAGGGCCTGTGGGATCATTCTGAAAGATCTGCAAGAAACCAGGGGAAGTTTTCCCTCCCCAGAGGAACACAGCACTGCCCAGAAAAATAGACTTCTAGGGAGTCTGGCAGTCTGCTGCTTAGAGAATGTTTTCCCCAGCCGGTGACTGCTCCTTTTTCATAAGGCAAGAATTATCATTAAAGTACAGCTAGTCTATTATCTCAAGCATTTTTAACCGAAGGGCCTGTCTTGTTGTACTTCAGATTTCCATTTAAAGATTTAAGTGTTTTATCATTCTAATTAGACAGGCCTCGGGAGAGAATATAGTGCTATATTTTTGCAGGGGTGTAATGAGCAGTTAAGGAAGAAGTAAAAATCTGTAGTGTTTTTTGTAGACCAAATTTCTAGACAGTGTTTTAAGAGTCAAGACATTCCATTTGACTTGAAACAGAGCATCTAGAGATGGATTGCAAGCCTCCAGTTAAATACGTGAGTGTTTATGGAGCATGTGCTATATGCTCAGTCATGCTTTTGGGGTCCTTCTACTCTGAGATGATGGAAACCTATGTCTGTTCACTCCCTGCCTGTTCTGTCCCGTCAAGATGTCCCCATACCTTCTCATCTTAGCTGCCATTTATCAAATGCTCAGGAGGTGCCAAGCAGGCCCTGTGTTGAACAATACACAGAATCTCACTAAATCCTTGTGACAGCCCCATGGAATAGGCAATTTTATGATCCATTTTACAGATGAGGAAACTGAGACTTAGAGAGGCAAAGTCACTTGCCTAGGGCACACAGCTGGGATTCAAACCCAGATCTCTGTGCTGCTTCAGCTTATTTTTTAAATCCAATCTGACAATCTCTGCCTTCTGATTGGAGTGTTTAAACCGTTTATGTTTAATGTGATTTTTTTTGTGTGTGTGTGTGAGGGAGATCAGCCCTGAGCTAACATCCGTGCTAATCCTCCTCTTTTTGTTGAGGAAGACCAGCTCTGAGCTAACATCTATTGCCAATCCTCCTCCTTTTTTTTTCCCCCAAAGCCCCAGTAGATAGTTGTATGTCATAGTTGCACATCCTTCTAGTTGCTGTATGTGGGACGCGGCCTCAGCATGGCCAGAGAAGCAGTGCGTCGGTGTGCGCCCGGGATCTGAACCCAGGCCGCCGGTAGCAGAGCGCGCGCACTTAACCACTAAGCCACGGGGCCGGCCCTAATGTGATTTTTTTATATAGTTGGATTTAAATCTACTATCTCGATGTTTGTTTCCTATTGGTCTCGTCTGTTCTTTGTTCCCCTTTTCCTCTTTTTCTGCCTTCTTTTGGGTCAACTGAGAAATTTTTATTATTCCATGTTATCTCTGTTGGCTTATTAACTGTAACTGTTTTGTTATTTTATTGGTTGCTTTAGGAGTTACATTATATATGTTTAACTTATCACAGCCTGTCTACAGATGTTATTGGGCCACTTCACATATAGTGTAAGAACCTTAACAACAGTGTGCTTCTGTTTCTCCCCTCTCAGCTTTTGTGCTATTCTTGTTACACATTTCACTTCTTACATATGTTATTAACCTCACACTACATTGTTATGATTTTTGTTAAAAGTCAGTTATCTTTTAAAGAGATTTAAATAGGAAAAAAGTCTCGTGTGTTTTTCCATATGCTTATTATTTCCAGTGTTTTTTATTCCTTTGTGTAGATCTGTATTTCTTTGTAGTATCATTTTCTTTCTGCCTAAAGGACTTGAACATTTCTAGTAGTGCAGAAGTGTGGTGATGAATTCTTTCAGCTTTGGTATGTCTGGGGAAATAAAAGTCTCTTTTTGGCTTTTATTTTTGAAAGTTATTTTTTACTGTGCATAGAATTCCAGGTTGACTGTTTTTCAGTCCTTTAAAGATGCTGCTCCACTATCTTCCTGCCTGCGTTGTTTCCAACGAGAAATCTGCTGCCATCCTTATTTTGTTCCTCTGAACATATGGTGTCTTTTTTTTCCTTTGGCTACTTTTACAGTTTTCTCCTTTTGATTTTGAGCACTGTGATTATAATGTGCCTTAGTATAGTTTTCTTCATGTTTCTTGTTCTTAGGGGTTCTTAGGGTTCCTGCATCTGTGGGTTTATACTTTTCATTACATTTGGAAAATTTTCTGCCGTTCTTTCTTTTTTTCCCCCCAGTTTTATTGAGATACAGTTGACATATAACATTGTATAAGTTTAAGGTGTACAACGTAACGATTTAATATATGTATGTATTGCAAAATGATTACCACAATAAGTTTAGTTAACATCCATAACCTCACATAGTTACAATTCTTTTTTTCTTGTGATGAGAACTTTGAAGATCTACTCTCTTAGCAACTTTCAAATATATGACACGGTATTGTTAACTGTAGTCACCATGCTGTACATAACATCCCCAGAAGTTATTTATCTTATAACTGGAAGTTTGTACCTTTTGACCCCCTTCACCCAATTCTCCTACCCTCTGCCTCTGGCAATCACTAATTTAGTCACTGTTTCTATGAGTTTGGGTTTTTTATCTTCCGCATATAAGTGAGATCATACAGTATTTATCTTTCTCTGTCTGATTTATTTCACTTAGCATAATGCCCTCAAGGTCCATTCATGGTGTTGCGAATGGCAAGATTTTTTCTTTTTTATGGCTGAATAGCATATTCTGTTACGTTACATTCTATTACACGCGCACACCACATTTTCTTTATCCATCCATCCCTCAATGGACAGTTAGGTTGTTTCAATGTTCTGGCTATTGTAAATAATGCTGAAGTGAATATAGGAGTGCAGACATCTCTTCAAGACAGTGATTTTGTTTTCTTTGGATATGTACCCAAAAGTGGAATTGCTGGATCATATGGTAGTTCTATTTTTAATTTTTTAATTTAATTTTTTGAACCTCCGTACTATCTTCCATAATGGCTGCACCAATTTACATTCCCACCAACAGTGCATAAGGGTTCCCTTTTCTCCACATCCTTGCCAACACTTGTAATCTCTTGTCTTTTTGATAGTAACCATTCTGACAGGTGTGAGGTGATATCTCATTGTGGTTTGATCTGCATTTCCCTGATGAGTAGTGATGTTGAGCACCTTTTCATGTACCTGTTGGCCATTTGAATATCTTCTTTGCAAAAATGCCTATTCAGGTCCTTTGCCCATTTTTTAGTTGGATTGTTTGGTTTTTGCCATTGACTTGTATGAGTTTGCCATTATTTCTTTACATATTTTTTCTGTTTCCCCTTCCCTCTCCTCTCCCTTGACACACATATTAGGCTGCCTGAAGTTGTCTCACGGCTCCACGATGCTTGTTCACTGTTTTCGGTCTTTTTTTCTGTTTGTGTTTCATTTTGGATAATTATTATTGATATGTGTCCAAGTTCACCAATATTTTCTTTGAATATCTAATTTCTATTAACCCCATCCAGTGTATTTTTGATCTCAGACATTGTAGTTTTTATGTCTAGAAGGTTAATTTGGGTCTTTTTTACATCTTCAATTCTCTTCTTAATGTGTTCAATGTTTCTTCTAGCTGTTTGAACATATGGAATGCAGCTGTAACAACGGTTTTAATGTCCTTGTCTACTAATTCCAGTCTGCATCAGTCCTGGGCTGGTTTTGATTGATTGCCTTTTCTCCTCATTATGGGTCATATTTTCCTGCTGCTTTGCATGCCCGATAATTTTTTATTGGATGCCAAGCATTGTGAATTTTACCTTGTTGGATGCTAGATATTCTTGTATTCATATAAATGTTCTCGAGCTTTGTTCTGGGATGCAGTTACATTACTTGGAAACAGTTTGATCTTTTTGGGTCTTGCTTTTAAGATTTGTTAGGGGGGACCAGAGCCATCTTTAGTCTAAGAGTAATTATTTCCCACTATGGAGACAAAGCTGTTTTGAGTATTCTACCCAATGCCCTGTGAATTATGAGATTTTCAAAATGACTGGTGGAAAAAGGCACTGTTTCTGGCCCTGTAGGGGCAAAGGCACTGTTCCTTGTCACCCTTTTGGGTGATTCCTCCCTGCCGCAGGTGGTTTCCTCACACACATGTGCTCACCAGTCCTCTGCTGAGCATTTGAGCGGTCCTTCTACAGATCTCCAGGATCCTCGCTGTCCACTCTCTCCTCTCCATACTCCACCTCACAGTCTCCAGCTGCCTCGGTCTCCCCAAACTCTCAGCCCCATCTCTTCAATCAAGGAGTCCAGCTGCCTCTGCCTGGGTTCCCCTCTCCTGCTCCAGAGCCTGGAAGCTCTCCCCAGGCCATACATTGAGTCAGCTGTAGGGCTCACCTTGTTTGTTTCCCGTCTCTCCAGGGTCCTTCATTGCCATTTGCATATGTCTGTCCATTTTCTTGTTTTTTCAGTTGGGAGGGTAAATCTAGTCCCTGTTACTCCATCTTGTCTGGAAGCAGAATTTTCTTAAGCCTGTGTGTTTAACAACTATATGTCCGCCCTTCTCCTTTCCTCCCATTGTGGAAAAAGGAATGTGACATTTGAGTCTGAATCTGGCCCACGGCCTCCCCCTCCCAGCTGTGGCACCTTTGTCCAGCTCTTCCCTGCCTCTTCTGAATGCCGTACAAGGTGGGTAATGCTCATACTTAACCTCGCAGGTGAGTCTCTGATACCAGAGTTAGAAAGTCAGACCATGCATGGACTGACGAAATTCCTTTCTGTGCTGCAATTGCCACTTGAGCTTCTGCAGGCTGTCCTGTGACAGGATGTTCCATGAGACTTGAGAGGGCCAGCTGGTGATCCTGGTGTCAGGTCTGCACGCCGGCAGCTAGAAGTCAAGCAGCTTAGTGAGCAGGGCTGGGTCCCCTTAGGCTTCCTGGACTCTGGGGAGCCTCATTTCCCGGATAGATGAAAGCGAGGTGGTGGCAGCAGGTTGCTCTAGCCTCAGGCCCACGCAGGGTGGCAGCCAACAGCTGGGACCCTGTTTGTCCTCTCCAGACCCCATGACAGCCCCTCATCCATCTCCTCAGCCCGGATCTCCAGGAGCTAATTAGAAATGCGTGAAGACTTGGCTTCCAGTGGCTTTGAGGGAGACCTGAGGGAGGTGACTGATGTGCTCTCCGGGCCCCTGTGCCCCCGCCTCTCCTCACTGAGCTGTGACAGTGCTGCCTGCATCTCCTGCCTCCTCACTGACGTCCTGCCAATCCTTTCTCCCTCCCCATGGAGATTCCACCTGGGCCCTGTGCCTATCCCAGTAACCATATCCATCAGGCAGGGTCTGCCATGGAAACACCCCTCGTGCTGTGTTGGGGGGCGTCGAGGAGCCAAAAAGGAGCTATTGCCAGCCTTCCCGTCACTGTCACTGTCATCCCCATGGTGCGAGCATGTATTACATACAGAACAATGCAGATGAGGCAGGAGCCTGCCCTCCGGTGGAGGAAGAAGAAGATGGACGTGCAGATGAATCTTGAGCACCTGCTGAGAGCCAGGCTCTGGCGCACACCCATTTCAGAGAGGGGGATAAGGAGGCTCAGAGAGCCTGAGGGTCTGGCCCAGAGTCACCCAGGAAGGAGGGGGTAAGAGCAGGCTGAGCCCAGGGCCCAGGTTCCAGTGCTGAGTGGCAGCTGAGGGATTGCAGTGTTGAAACGGGAGTGGAGGGAGACCTGAGCCCCCAACAAGTGTGTCACCAGCCTCCACAGCCCAGGCCTCCATTAGCCTGCGTCTTCCTCCCTGGGGCCTGTGTGGGCGGAGGGGATTGTGGCTGAAGCCCAGTTGTTCCAGAGCGCAGACAGGCTGGCGCCAGAGGCGGGGCCGAGCCCAGGGGAGGCTGAAGGAATCTCGGGAGGGGGTTGGAGGAGGGGCACCTTGCTCCCTCTGAAGTGGCCCTTCCTCCTCCTCTGTACCCCCCCCCACCCCAACCCCTGGCTCCATCCAGCTCTCCATCAGAGCATGTCTCATGTTCCTTAAGGGCAAAGGTTCACATCTCATTTATGTCAGGACAGCTGACCCGCCCAGGACCAGACCTGGTAAATATTTAATAAACGAATCAAGAGAGAGCCAGGAATCAATAGAAGCATGAGAAAAGCTGGGTAGAAAACCATGTCTTGCGTCAGCTTTCCGGCTCTTCCTTCTTGGGTCTGGATCATAGCTTCTCCCCCAGGCCACCAGTTACTGACAACAGCCGGTCCTGCCACCGCACATTACTCCTGTCCCTCAAACTCCCCATCCCCAGCACCCTCCCCTGTCCCCCTGCAGGGTGTCTGCAGTGTGCCAGGCCCAGGACTACAGGCTTTCCATGCAGCATCTTGTTCCACTCTGAACAATCCCGTGGTGTGAACCTGTGGTCATCCCCAGTTTACTAATGAGGAACGGAGCCCAGAGAGGTGAAGACCTCCGCAGCAGATAGCTGATGGGGCGTGGGTTTGAGTAGAGGGCTGATCCCTCCTAACCTCTGGACTTCACCATCAAAACAGTAACTCAGGTAAGGAGACCAACCATCCAGGTCTGCCCAGGACTGAGAGGTTCCCAGGATGTGGGACATTCAATGCTGCAACCCTGACAGTCCTGGGCAAACCAGGATGGCTGGTCACCTTACTCAGAGGCCATCTGGGATTCAGAGGGCTTTTTGGATCTCTCAGGGATGACTCAAACGCTCTTCCAGAGTTTAGTGCACCTCACTGTATATTTCACTAATATTCTTGCTCTTTAAAAATGAATGAGGGTGGTTGAATCTTTTCCAGAATCAGCACCTTCTCTCTGACCCATTCATTTCTCAAATATTTCATAAGCACCGAGTGTGGGTCAGACTCCATTCTAGGGACTGGGCACACTGGGGAACAAGTCTGGATGGGGACAGATAATGAATGGGCAGGTGAACAAGTGCACAGCTGGTTATAGTCAGTGATGGCATCGTGTCCTGAAACCTTGTCATCTCCCATGAAAGGTAGCCAAGGATGGGCAACCTTACAGCCCCTGCTGTCCACTCACCTCTGTGTCCCAGTACCACCCAGAGGGGCACCCAGGCAGTGCTGACTCTGACTAGATTCCTCGGGAAGGGGGCAGAGGGTGAGCAGGACCCATCACACCCATGGCCCAGGAGGCTGACTCTGCTTGGGTTGCCAGGCCGTGCGAAGGGAGCGGGCACCCTTCTCTTCTGTGGTCCTAGCCCTGCCATGTGCCATCACAGAGGCCCAGGCCCCTGAAATCCCAGACTGAGCCCCAACAGCAGGGGGTGGTCTCGTAAGAACAGAGCCCACTTCCAGGAAATAAATCCTGACTCAGGGAAGTTGGTTTGCCTGACTGCTCTCGGCTCCTTCAGTCTCCCACTAGGCGCCCATCACCCAGAAGCTTCCCGCTGGTGTGGAGCACTGTTCTGGGAGCACTCCCAGCTAGAATGCGTGGCTGACCCTGTTGGTCCCCAGCAGCACGTCTAGGGAGGAAGTGCCAAAAAAAAATGATGACAGCGCTGCTGTGGTTAAGAGGCTATGGGAGGAAGCTCTCCAGGCGAGATGAACTCAACCCTCTCCATGCACTGAAGGCTTAGAGCGCATCCCTTTCCGTGTGTCTCTGCCTCCCTCTCTGTCTGGGAGACCCTCAGAGGTTAATGGAACAAGCTGTGCGTTATTCTTCTTTGGAGTCCCAGGGCCTGACCCATGGTAGGTGCTTAATAAATGTCTGTGGAGGGGGCGTAATTAGCCCCCGAGTCAGGGACCCTGAGGGTGAGTTCTGACTTGTATGTTAGTATTGCTCTAAGACCCTGGCCAAGTCACCTAGGCAGACCTACCATAAAATGCCAGAATCCCTTCCCAGCACTCTTTATGAAGGGTGAGTCACCCTCTGCATCTCTTCAGTGATGGGGAGCTCACTACCTCACAAGGCAGTGACTTCCACTGGAGTCAGCTAACCTCAGGCTCAAACACGGCTCTGCCACTGCACAGCCCGGAAGATCACTTCCTCTCTCCAGGCTCAGCATTCTCAGCTGTGCAGTGGGATGATGGTGATAAGTTACGATAAACCTCAGGATTTTGCAGCTTAAATATGATCATGTGGCACTAGTAAGTGGCCAGTAAATGGGAATTACTCACTGTGAGCATCCTTGAGTCAAAAATCATCTTCCCTTTAGCTCTGCTCGTTGGTCCTAGGAAGCGAGTCTAATCCTGCTTGCTCGTGGTGGCCTCTGCTGTGACTGGCCGGGGCCACAGAGAGCACCAGAAATGGGGAAGCAGGAGGCGTGAGTTCCAGGCCTGGCTCTGCCCCTCATGACTTGGAGCGAGATGCTTGACTTCCTGGAGCCTCGGTTTCTCTGTTAAATGGGAATAGTAGCACCTAGTTCACAGCGCAGACAGGAGAATGAAATGAGACGATGGGTGTAAAGTACACACTGTACAGGATGGCACAAATGCCGGTACTCATTATTACGCTTGAGCCATCATCCTGTATCCTCCCTCTGCATCATCCCTTTTTTTAGACTAAATGTGGCCATTTCCCTCAGTTATTTTTCCAAATGAATATTCTCTCTGGAATCTTCACCAGGTCAGGCTCTGGTCTGTCAGTATTCTTATAAATCAGTTTTCTCAGAGCAAGACATGATGCTCCAGAAGAATCTATCACCTCCTCGGATCTAGCCCTGATATGCCCGCTGATGTGGCTGCTGAGAACCGAATCTTGCCTTCTGTGATGCTGTACCTTTGGCTCATACTGATAAGAGGCCTCTGTCTTGAGTGCTGCTGTTCAGGCAATTCTCCCTTCCAGAGTTTTTGCAACTGATGTTTTTGAGTCTTAGCACAGATCTGTGAGGAATTGTGAAAGGTCTGAAATTTTACCCTGCTTGCAAGTTAAAAAAGTTGCTGGATAAAGGACTTTGTTACTCACAGCGCAGCCAGCAGCAAGAGCTCATGTTCGCATCAGTGCGCCTTATCCCACAAGTCCCGTGGGGGCCGGGCGGAGCAGCCAGCGTGGATTCTGTGTAGGCAGTGGGTTTGCGTAACAGGGAAACCCCACTCTTTTAAAGGGACCTGCTAGCAAACCTGCCCAGCCTTTGTCCCAGAGGGAGATATTATCTCAGAGGGAGCTATCATCCTGGTCAACAAGCAGATGTGCACTTTGCCCCCCAGGGGACACTGTCTCTTTCCTCCGGGCTGTTTGCTGTACAAACACCTTTGAGAAGATAGTTGGGAACAAGAGCTGTCAAAGCCTTTACTCAGAAAGTCCGCAGAACACAAGAGACCCATAGAGAATGATCTCCCAGCAATATGTTCATACTTATCCCTCAGAACGGCGGTGCACAGGTTTGGCCTCGCATCTCACTTGGCCGCTCCTGAGCTGTGTCACCTTGAGGAAACTACTAACCTCTCTGATCCTCGTTTTCTACAGCCTGAAAAAGGTATAATTCCTACTTTCCAGAAGTGCTGTAAGGGATTCCTTGAAATAGCGTTCTTGAAGCATCCACCTGCCTGGTGTAGGTAGACTGTGGAGAGAAGGCAGCAGAGCCCGTGGTCCCGTGATTTGGAGCCCATCCTTCTGATCACTTGATTCTCTCTCCTCTTTCTTCACCATCTTTCCCTGAGCTAGTCCTCGGGGCTCCTTTCCCGTGTCTCCTGTCAAATGGGGCAGAGTTACCGTCCTGACTCCAAGCCCACCAGCGCATGGTGGGGACCTGGTGTCGGGTGGAGCAGAGAGTACAGTCTGTTCACGTCTGGGGTTGGGGACCAGGGTGACTTGTTCTCTGAGCCTCAGTTTCTTCCTCTGTAACATAGAACTCACCTGAGATTGAAGGAAGAATTAAAGGAGATAATAGACACGGAACATTTCTGCACGTGACGAGTGCTCAGCGGAGCCATTAGGGTGTCATCTCGGTAATCTGAGACTCCTGGAACACAGTGTGGGGCTGGGGACATGAGTTTGCTGCCTGGTGAGGGAAGCAGTCATCTAGCTGCTGCCTGGAGGGAACTGATGAGGAAAAGCAAAACAAAGGGGACCGTGGGGCAGTGAGCTGGTCTCACAAGTCTCTTGCAGATGGCTCAGCATGCTGGCAGCGTTCAGTAGCAATTGATTGGGCGTTCACATGACGGGGCCCTCTGTGCGCCTCCTCGTGGGGAGTACAGGCTGCCCTAGGTGGGGCCGGACACCTAGGTGTCCCTAGGTGGGGCCGAGAGGTGGGGGGAGCTTGGAACAGGGCCTCCGGAGACCTGCTCTCTGGTCTTGACAATGCTACTCACAAATTGTGTGACCTTGGGGGCAGGGTGACAAACCTCTCTGGTCTCCATTTAGGGACTCAGTGTGGCATGGTGGCTGGGTGAGGGTTTGAGATGTAGAGTCAGGCAGACCTGGGTTTGAATCAGGAGTTTGAAACCAGCTGGGAGACTGGAGCAGGTCCTATATCTTCCTAAGCCTCTGTTTCCTCATCTGTAAAGTGGGGTTAATGACTTTCCTACTTCATGGAGTTGTTGTGAGGATCAGACAAGGCCGTGCGTGGGCCGAGCCTGGCCAGTAAGTGGTGCCTATTATGATGTTGCATTATTTTCTGTTTCTTGGTCTACAAAATGGGATTGGGTATGAGGGGTAGGGGGGACACAGGATCTCTTACTGCATGGAGCATGGAAAGGCTCCTGGAATGGAGGTCAGAAAATCCTGGTCCAAATTCTCTTTAGCCTCTTCCTGGTTGTTCGTCACCTGGATGAGTCACATGTCGTTTCTGCACCGCACGGTCAGTGGCACCAGCTAATCATACCTCCTTCTGCCACATGTGGCAGAAACACTGGTCACCGTGCCTGGCCCGGGACCCCGGTTGGTGCTCAGGGCCCCTCTCAGCTCCAAGCTTGTCAGTCAGCAGAGCTCCTGGCCTCAGAGGGCACCCCGTCTAATCGGGGTCACAGCCAGCAGCAAGGTAACTCAGACACAGGATACTGGGTGGGGCCAGAGGAGCACACAGACGGGGCTCTCAAAGTGGGCTGCAGACAGGTCCTGATGGCTGGAGCTGCCCATCGCGCTGTCCCAACCCAAGGATTAGTCCTCGGGATGTCCACTGGAGTGGCTTGGGCTGGTGGAGCCTGCAGTTCGTTGCACCCCAGTGGCAAGCAGAGTGGACCGGCCCACTGGCAGACGAGAGGAGCAGCATCTTCTGCAAAAGGAGGATCTGCTCAGCTTTCTCCTGACGAGTGCTGTCTGCTGAGCTGTCGGAGGTGGAGCTCGCTTGTCATACTTTTGTTCGGGAAAATTAAGTGGTGCTAATGGATATTTTTTGGGGAGGGGCATGCAGGCCTCCACTGCCTGGATCCGTTGCAGAGAGGAATGTGACGGCTCCAGGGCCCCTTCTGTCTCTCAATTGGTGTCATGGGGGTTGGAGAAATTGACCTTCCAGGAGCCGCGAGTCCCTGGGGTCACTATGACAGTGCCGACCTTGATGATACCTGCTGTTTGCTGGATGCCGGGCTCTCTGCTGAGTGCTTTACCTTGATCAGCGCAGCTGAGCCACACCACCATGCTCTGAAGCGGAAATTACAGTGATGCTCATTTTGCAGCTGAAGGAGCTGAGGCTCGGAGAGGTGAAGGAAGGAGCAGGGCTGAGATGTGAACCGGCCGCCAGGCTCCCCCGTGCTCTTCCTCACGGCTTACTCCCTGGCTCAGTGGCCCTGCAGTCTAGCCTTGTGTGTTTTTAGATCTGAGCTCAGCCCTAGCCGGGAATCGGAAGAGTGACAGTAATTGGCGTCCCCCACGTTTCCACGGGGCTTTGCGGTGGCAGCGCAGAGCAGGGGTCGGAGCCAGCTCTGACACGGGAGCGGTTACCATCTTTGTTTTCAAAAGCAGAAACTGAGGTGCAGAGGGGAGAAATGGGCATCCCAGAGCCACAGGGGATGCCCCCCTCCTGCCACACTGCATCCCGGCCTTTCCAAAGGGCACAGCTAGGGCATGGAAGAAGTGCCGGAGAAAGGGAAGCACGTGGGACATGGGGGAGCCGCTCTGTGGAGGCTGGGGAAACGGCTAGTGGCCTGGGAAGGTTCCTGAATGGGAGCTGGTGCTACACCTGAACGGTGCTCTCTGCGTGCAGGAGGAGCCCTGCTGGGGGCTGGTGGAAGGGAACTGCCCTGATGGACAGAACAGTGGGACAGATGCCAGATCCTCCAGCCTCAGTGCCCACTGGGGATGAACCCTTTGGGCCTAGAAAGCAAAGGTGCCCAGACCACAGAATGAGCAGACTGATGCCACTCAGGCCTGCATGCCACGCCCAGTCTTTGTTCCTTAATCCACTTAATTCGTTCAATAGCTGTACCCTGGGCCTCTTCCCTGGGCCTGGCTCCATGCTGGGTATTGAGAGAAGAGGTGACCAGGATGGTCCCCGCTACCAAGGGGCCAGCCATTTGGTGGGAGAGCAGAGGAACCAAGAGAACTGACAATCCTCAGAGAGAAGGGTGGGCTGCGCCTCAGAGGAGTGCCCCTCAAGCAGCCTGTGGGAGCAGGCTCTCTGGGAGGGCTTCGTGGAGGAGGTGGCGTCTCTAGCCCTGCTGTTGTGGGACTTCCTCTCCTGCTGCTCTGCTTCTGGACACTTGAGCCCTCCTCGTACGTCAGAGCAGCTCTGGTGTGGCCACAGGCTCTGCAGGGAACAGCCTGGCAGGTCCCTGAGTTCTGTAATTCTGAGCTCCAGCCGGTGCCAGGTTCTGTCTAGTTTGGGGCATCTAAAGTTTGACACTAGGGCAGTGAGGCCCCCTCAGGTCGTTCTCTGGTGTCTGCACTGGGACACTTGCCCACCTGGGAGTGTTGATTCCCCATTTGGGCAGGAGATGCTAAAAGGGAGAGCACATAAGGCTCAGACCGCCAATCACAGGCTTGCGTCCTGTTGCAGCTAGAAGGGCCTTGACATCGGAGCTCCCTCCACACAGAGCCGGGCAAGTCCTGGGTGGGACAGTGTTGGGAGTGCAGGGATGAGCCCGGGGCAGGGCCTGCATCCTTGATGGGAGCTGGCCTCTAGAAGAGGTGCCCTCTTAGACCACCTGCTCTTCCTCTACCTTTTCATTAGTCCTAACAACTGTCCCATCCTCATAATACCCCAAAAAGCCTCCACTTTGGGGGGAACATGCTGCTCCCCTGTGTGCACATGCTACCCCAGCTGTGCTTCTGCCTTTGGAGGACCAAGACACACCTGCCTTCAAATTCTGGTTCTGCCATCTAGGCTGCCGCGTGACTCGAGGCTCCAGACCTGTTTCCTTGCGTGTAAAATCGAGTGAATGACATTTGTCTGGAAGGGTTGAGTGGGAATTAGGCAGAGCAAGGGTACAGAGCCTGGCACAGGCCTGGCATTGAGCTTAATCTAGATCCAAGGCCCAGGGAGGGGAAAGGCCCACGTGCCATCACTGGTTCAAGGACAAACCCATGGCCTTGGGGTCACCTCTCGCTCACGCTTGGGCCTGTGAACTGCCCAGTGACTTGGGTCTATTAACTGCCTGGCTCCAGCTGGTGAAGGCTCTCAGCTCAGGCCAGCGCCTTCCCCCAGAGCCTTGTCTCTGTGTGAGGATTCAGTTCCCATTTTTTGAGCTCCCCCTGCAGGTCAGGGGTGGCGCTGGGTGGCGGGGTCAGGTTCAGCATTGCATTTGAAGCTCATCTGTCAGCCATATTGTTTTGCTTGCAAAATAATTGTGTGCAAGGAAGCAAAAGCCTTTAGCTGTGTTCCAGAGTGTAAGACAATCAGCACCATTGAGTTGATTCACACTAGTTTAGGGAGTTGGCAGCCAGTGGGCTACTTAGAGCCAGGTTGGTGGAGAACATCCTCCTGAAACAAAGACAGTTCATAACCCTGGGTGACCAAGTGGTTTTCTACAGCAAATATTCTCACAAATGATAACAAACATTCATAGACTCAAAGTTATAAGTCGATAGCCCTTAGAGCTGTTAAAACAAAATATTCATTATAACAGCAAAGCTGATGGCCCTTCTCGGTAAATAGGATGAAGTTTGACCTTTTGAGGACAAGGTGCAGAATTGGTACAGCTTCAACTTAACCCTTATGGTAATGTTATGTAAATATGTAATACTCTCTCCTCTTCTCTGTCTAAAGGAAGATAAACAGAAAGCCCATTGTCAGTAGCTCCCTCATCTCTTAAATTTCACGCAGATATATCTGTGGGTTCTGTTTTATTGTTTGTTTCCGGTTTTATTTTTTAACTGAGGGATAACTTACAGACAGTAAAGAGCACTACTCTTAAGCGTGCAGCCCGATGACTCTACGTATTGTGCAGATTGTTAACATGACAAGCCTGACCGTTATCCTGTGAAAGCCCGCCTTACAGAATTGGCCCTTGGCCTGGGTCCATGAATTTAGAGTCTGGAGCATCCCACCATCCTAACTGATAAGGACGGCTCACTGTACCTGAACGGCAAATATGGTTTATGCGGAACACCTGCTTTCCTCCTGGGAGGCTAGACTTTGGGTACGCCCTGGGCAGAGGGTGCCTACTGCCCAGCCCCGGTAAAAACCACGGCACTGAGTGTCCTAAGGGGCTACATGTTAGACGTTTCGTCACGACCTACCAGTTGCTGGGGAATTAGGTGTGTCCTGCGTGACTCCACTGGGAGGGGACACTTGGACACTTGTGCCTGGTTTCCTGTGGCCTTCGCCTTTTCCCTTTGCTGATTTTGTTGTGTGTCTTGTGTTGTAATAAATGGTAGCCATGAGTCATGCTAGAGAATCATGGAACCTGGCAGTGGGCTTGGGGACCCCGACATACATATGTGGACACCCCTATAACTGCCACCCAGATCAAGATGTAGGACCACTAAAGATGCCCTCTCAAGCCAGTGCCCCCCAAGGACTTGGTCATTGTCACCCATTGCTCTCACTGTCCCCCATCCCCTGACAGTAGTTCTTGGGGCACATCCTTCTTACTCCGTCACCCCTCTACATGTCTGTTTGCACACAGAAGAATTGCTTTCTTTTTTTGCATGCAGGTTGCTCCCAAACACATCTTTTATCTCTTGGAAATAGCATCCCCCTGACCCAGTGATGCTTTATCCAGCAGAAGAACATTCTCTAATGACACTATTTCAACCTTCTCTCTTCCTTGACCCCCAGCACTTAACTGCCCCTTCTTACTTTTAAAAACCTTGTGAATATTAACTTATTTTAAACTATGCACCTTAGTAAAATGCTCCCAAGGGTTTTAATAGTCTTCCTTCTTGCCGGAGACTTCTTAAAAGGCTCCAATCCTACACCCACTCTGAGAACACTTTAAAGCAGAGCAGGATTCATCAGAACAGTTTTCAATAGAAGTTAATCTAGTGGTTTTTCCCACACAGCATGTCGTAGAGATTTATATGTGATGCTGGAAAATGCTTCCATGAGTGTGTTCCCAGGCGGAGAGCTTTGGGGATGTGGTACAGCAACCACTGAGCCATCCCCAGAGAGATCAGGGGCTTCTTACAGTGTGACAGTCTTTTCATACTTGGAGCTGAAGGAGATATAGAAAGGGTGGCATTCACACTGTGTTGACCAGGGACAATAACAACAAAAAGTCAGATTCAGCAAATAGAGGCTCAGAAATGACTTAACACCTTGACGCAACGATATTCTGAAATATCAATGAATCTTGCATCAATATAATTAAGTATTTTTAATTTTTTCTGCTGTATAATTCATTTTCATGCAAACTCTCAAGAGACCAATGTATTTATGGCTGTGTTTGGATGAGGCTCTTAAAATGAACATGGAGCCATGCAAATACCAGCAGCTTTTAGTGGCTTTTATAAAATGAAACAACCTGATTAATTCATATTTACATTTCTTCATGTAGCAATAAGATTTATCTTTCTTATCACTTATTTTTGGTGTGAAAGTTGAGGTCACTCCACAGTTTCTGTTCTAGAACCAGAGGGAGAATGAAGAGACTAACACTATACTGTTCTGTTCCTTGGCCACCTCACTCAGGCCATAGAGGACTCTAGATTAAATATTTAGTATAAAATGGAACCTGTTCCTCACATTAGGTTAAAGTCTGTGTGTATATATCTTTTATTTATAAACGAAATTTGAAAACAAGAAAAAAAATCTGGATGCACGACCGACCAGACAGGATGGATGTAAAGCAGGGAGCCAGGAAGACCGGCCTTCACAGAATCCCAGGTTCCAGCCAAGCCTCCTGGGCGCCTCTGGGATGCAGCGGAAGGGCTGTTGGTGGCAGGGCCCGGAGCAGCTGGCGGGTTATTCCTCTTCCATGCAGGGTGACTACAGGTTGCCCAAGGGGCTTCAACTCCACGTCCCAGCTCTGCCACGTCCCGCTGGGTACCTGAACAAATCATAATTCTGAGTCCATTTGCACATCTGAAAATGGGCTCAATAGTGCCTACCATATTGGTTCATTTTGAACATTGGATGTGCTGATGTGTGCAAACAGCTTTGCAAATATAATAGTAATAATGATGCAACCTGGGATTTATTGAGCTTACTAAGTGCCCAGAGCTATAAGCACTTTATATGTGTTAATCTCACAATAGCCGGTGCAGGAAGTGCTCCCAGCATCCTTCCCATTCTACAGATTAGGAAACTCACTCCCAAGTTATACAAGGAATGAGTGGCAGAGGGGGACTGAAGGTCTGCGATTGGGCGTCCTTGCCATCAACCAGCGTGCTAGATTCCCCATCAGACAGCAGCGTAACTCTAGGATATTCTCCACCTAGGGCCAGTCCCCGCTGAGGGGACCCTTGGGGGTGGGGTGTTTCTTGACATGGAAATATCTGTTCCCCAGTCCCTGTGCCGCTGCTGCAGCGCTCGGCCTGGCCTCCTCTCCTCATGCACCATCACAGGTGCCTCTCACCTGGTACATTGTCTCCGGTTCCTTCCTGAGCCGCTCTCCTTTTCTCTCCACTGGCAGAGGAGCTTTCTCTAGCCGATGCTCTTCAGAGGCTCCTTCTGCTCATGGGATAAAGTCCCAATCCTTGGGCTGAGCCTCTGTCCCCGTGAGCAGACCCTCTCTGGGCCCGGGACCCACACGCGCCTCCCTTGTCCCGGCTTCAGCCAGGCTGAGACACACACAGCTCCCAGCGGTGCCACCCAGACTCCCCGTGCTTTGTCCCCAGAATGTCCCGTCCGCTCCTTCAAGGCCAGATTCAGAACCCCCTCTCCCAGGAAGCCAGGGGCCCTGGACCCCGCACTCTAAGGCACGGCTGTTCTTCTGTGGCATCCTCGCAGCCCCCCTCCCTCCATCCACCGTGCTGTCGTGTGCAGTCAGGCGCAGCCCTGTGGCCCAGACTGTGCTGTTCTTCCCAGTCTCCCCCTGCAGGGCACGTGGGGCTGCATGAAGTCGATTCTGCACAGAAGATGGGGGCCTGGGGCAGCAGGCCCAGGTCTGAGCTGGCCCCCATGCTCCCCGTGGGACCTTCGGTAAGTCCTCGCCCCCAGAGCCACAGTCTCCTTGACGTACGGTTGGAGTGCTAGTAGCCCTGTTTATACAGCAAGCGCTGAACGAGCTGAGCCAGTGGAGGGAGATGTGCTTTGTGGGGTGTAGAGTTTCTGGGGTTGGGCACATTTGTTGGTCTCATAGATAAACAGTATGTGGAGTTGATTCGAGAAGATGTTTTGTATGCCCCACGTTCTCCTGCCTTGGGCTAGGAATCCAGGCCTCCATTTACCCACAGAGCAGTGTTGTCTCGCCCGCAGTCTTTCTCACCCTCCTCCTGCCTCACTCACTCATTTGCTTTCCTCCTCGGCCATGAGCCTCTCCCCTCTCACCCACGCCCAACCCCAGGGAATCTGCCCACCACCAGTCAATCAACAAACACATCTCTGTCTGAAGAAGGATAAGCCCTACGTCCCTCACACTGAACATCAGAGGATCCAAGATGCCACCTGGGAAGAGGGTGGGCAAAGGGCTCCCACATCCCCCCAACACACACCCCCAGCCCCTTTCCCCAGCTCATTGCTTATTTGCTACAGGCTCTTGAGCTGGAAGGAAAAAATGTTAAGCTCATAATCCCAGAGTTTGAAAAAGTTCTTTCCAGAGCATGCACCATCTTAAAGAAGTAAAAACAAAGACCTTCACACCACCAACTACTACTGCTAACAATAGTACTAGTAACACTAAGAAACCTGGTAGCTCACTCAGTTATTATCCCCCTGGTGCCGGGCTCTGTGCTTAAAACTGTGTACCAAGCCTTGAGCTCAGGTCTTTATATGTGTTGGCTCATGAAGTCCTCATGGCACCCCAATGAGGGAGGTGTTCTCATTATCCCCACTTTACAGATGAGAAAAGTAAGGCTCAGAGAGGGTGAGGGGTTGGTCCATGGTCACACAGCTCCTCGGTAGCCAAATCAGACGTGGAACACAGGTGTCCTTGTACCTAAACTCTCTCTCTGTTGGGGTAGCTGCCGTCTGGTGTTACTTGTTGCCATTGGGCGTGTGTGTTGTTGCCCCTTATTTCAGTCCATAAGTTCACTCAAGGAGCTGATTGTTCTTGTTTGAGTGTTTGACAAATAGCAAATGCGGCCACCAGGAGAGCCTAGTGCAACTGGGTGTGATGGACACCTGGGCTGCAGTGGTAAATATGGTATGTGCACGTGTGTGTTTAATTTACAGCATTTTCTTTAAGAAGAGCTTGTTAGCCACCCAATCACCAGGATGTAACAGATGGTGCCTTTGAGTGAGCAAGATTTAAAGAAATAAATGCCTCAGCATAATCCCACAGCTTTCTCACCATCCTCAGCGGGAACAGTCCTTCTAATACTTAGTCTTCTATCTCGGTAACCACATGCCTCCTCACCGAGGGTTCATCGAGCTTCCTGAAGAGAAATCCTCTATCCAGCTGGCCTGTGCCGTCAGCGGTTTTGAAGTCAAAAGCCCTGGTGGGCAGCTTTCTTATCTGCCCACTGTTTTTCTCCAGCAAGTCATTCCATTGATCCAGAGCCTGCTGTGTGCACACGACCCTCCCTAGCGCCTGGCAATCGGGTTGTTGTCGTACAGCCAGGTGAATAAAATGGCTTGGAGGGAGGTGGCACGTCCGTGGCTGCACCATCAGTGGGGGACAGAGCCTGAATTTGCCCCCAGCCTGAAACCCTGCCTTCTTTCCATTTCCACCCTGTGACGAGTATCACGGTCTTTGATTGCTCCCGATTAATCAGAAACGAAAGAAAGCCAAAAGGACCAGGGGATCTTTGTATTACCCTTTCCTTTATCTGCTCTTTTTTGTTCCCTGCCTGTTTCAAAAGCCAACACTGAGAGTACAGCCACCCACGTGCATCTTTACATGAATCGTTTGAAACACCAGGACTGTCTTTTCCAATTGGAAAGGAGGCATTTTCTGCCTCTTCTTAGAGAACAGTCCTCCTCCCCAGCTCCCTCCAGCTGCTGGTAATGGTCAGGTTCTCTCAGTACCACTCTGAGCAGCATCCTTGTCAGACTCAGGGAATAGGCCCAGATCCCTTTTCCATACTTTTCAGCTGAAACTGGACCAGGGTTTTTCAACAGAGGATTGAAGTGCTTTCTTTGCTCCTGGGCTGTCAAGCACATCCTTACTGGGGTGCCCTAGGTCTCGTGAGCCCTCAGAGGGCCGTTAAAAACTCCTGGGAAGAATACTGCCTTGTTTCTAAGATGATTTCTCTCCAGCAAGCAGGTTTCCTGTGGAGCATAATATGGGCTTGATTTTGCCCAAACAAGCCAGTGATCATTTACTGAGTAGCTGCTGTGTGCGAAACACAAAGATCAAAGATAACAGTGCAAGTCCTCCCTGCCCTGACACAAAACGCGAGGGTGTCAGTACATGGTAAAACCATGACTTCTATTGCATAAAAAGAAAAATCTCTTCATCTGATGCTCGCAAAATCTCTGGGAGGTGGATGAGGCCGGGGCCATCACGTCTGTTGGAGAGCTTGATAAGCTGAAGCCAGAGGGGTTTTGAAGCAACTGTTGATTTGTGGCTGTGGACAAGGTCTTGGCTGTCTGCCCCACCCCCTGCCCCCTGATGATGGATGCTGGTCCTCAGGGTCAGAGGTTAAGAAGGGCTAGCCCTCATGCTGCACATCCAGCTGAAAAGAGATTAAAGTTCCTTGTAAGTAGTTATTTCTTAGAGTCCTCTTGAGCCGGGGAACAGGAGTGAGGGGTCTTTTTGAGGAATAACGAATGTCATGTCTCAGTCCTTACCTGCTTTCGTGGAACTTATCTTTCTCCACACTGGGACTCCATTCAGGCCGTCCATGGAACAGCCTTGCTCTCTGGCAGGGATTATGCACATGGCACCGGCCCCCTCTGTCTTCTCTGGCCCTCTTCTCTTCACGACACACTGGGCTCTTTCCCTCCTGTGCACAGGCGGGGGCTTTGACATGGCTTCCCTGACACAGATTGGGGAGAGGAGTCTTTCTCTGGCTTCTGACCCCTTGGACTTGCAGACGTACCTGTGAGTGCGGCTGCACGGGTCCTGAGCGGGCTTGCATCAGCAATAGCCAGCGTCCCAGAGGGTAGCCAGCAGGGCTGACGAGGGATGGGAGAGACTGCTACTAACCAGGTCCCAGCTCATGACATCAGCATGTGGTGGACAGGACAGCTCCCTTTCTCAGCCTGACAGGCTCCTTCCCTTCCATCTATCAGGACCCATCTCAAGGGCCCCCTCCTCATGGAAGCCTTCTGGGAGCCTCCTAGAACATTAGTCATGCCCTGCCTTGTGCCGCTTCTGTCCGTTCTTCTCCTGCTCACACAGGTGTCCTAGGGAGGAGGGGCGCAGTGATTCTCCCGGAGCTTCCTTGGTGGGAGGAGACTCGGGCGTTTTAAAAACCATCCTCTTGAGATCCTGATGTGTGCCTCCAGTGGAGCTTCCGGCCTTTTGATGTTATTTGTTTCATGTCGTGATCACTACTGAAAATGATTTTGTCATATGGAGGAGGCGAGGTTAAGAAATGATCCAGAAGGATCCGCTTGGGGAGGTAAAGACGCTGGGTGTGCCCTTGCCCCACCCACCTTCACTCCAGGATGTACCCAGTCGCTGACGCTGATGTAGGGCAATGCTCTGTTCTAATGTCATTTTTTTTGTGAGTTCTGTCCCCCACCCGCTCCCTCTCCTTCTTCTCTCTTTCCCTTTCTCTCTCTCTTCTCCAAAATAAGGATCACGTGGTTTTCTCTGCATCTCTGGCTTCCATCCAGCACCCCCCCCCCCGTTGGCGTGTAGTAGATGCTTGTTCAGCTGATGAATGAATGAACAGTTGAACAAACGAATTTCCCACTCATCACCTCAAGGCCCTGAGACTCGACTCTACTCAGTGAAAGGGAATTTGGTATGATCGGGAGGATGCTCAGCTGTTGATACCCAGTAAAGGTGGCACCAGCTTCTCACAGCTGAACCAACAAGAGTCACAGTGACCCCTCCACCTGCAGGAAGCCCCCGCCTTGTGGAGGAGGTAGTCAGGCGCAGCCAGGCAGGGCGGCCACGTCCAGAACTGGTCTTGGCTGTTTCTCCTCCAGGTTCTCAGCCAGTCTCCTCTAAAAACAAGTGAGTTCTCACTGTGGACCATGGACACACCGTGGAGGACAGGGTTCTGGGAGCCCTGGACCACCACTGTCTGGCCTTTCTGTCCCCAAGACAAGTGTTCCCTTCATTATGGGTAATCAGAGATAATGTGCTCTAATGCGACTGCGTTTTCTCCTGCTGCGTTGTGCTGAGTTTCTATGGCAACGGTTTCAAAAGTGGTGAATTTGCTTTTTCCTCTTATGTAATGCTCTCAGGCTTTCCAAAAATATTCTTATTTTCCTGAGTCCTAGGTGGGTCTGGGCATGTTCAGCCGCTCTGTCTTGACAGGCACCAGCAGCCTTTTCATTGTGTTAACTTTTTCATAAGGATGCCCTGGGTGCAGGGCTAGAAGCGTGATTGTTTAGACAGGAAGCAGACGCAGCCGCAGAAGTGGCTCAGGCCAGCAGACACAGCTGGGCCTGGAGCCGGACTGCACGTCCTCCCGGGGGTGGGGAGCATCTCCGTCCATCCTGCCTATTCACGACCCCCCGGTTACTCCCCTCCCCGGGTCAGGCGACTGCAGCCTTGCCGGCGTGATGCGCAGTTCTGACCCCAGGCCTCCTGGGAGTCCGTGTTGATTTGTAAGATCCCACAGCAGGAATGAAAGCCCAGGAAGCCTTTCTGTCCCCTGAACTCCTGCCCCGATGGGTCTTCAGCCCTCACCTCAGAATGCAGTGTGAGGGGGTCGCCCTGTGGGCCTTTCGTTTCTTCTCTCATGTTCCCAATGGAATTCATTTAAAATAAACCAGGTCCAAAAGTGGAAAATGGAGAAAATCAAAAAATTCCACTATGCGAGGCCTGGAGAAGGCAGCAGGCCCAGCAGTCTGCCCTGAATGCCCGGGGCACGCCCAGCAATGACAGCCAGGATGACACTTACTCATGAGCGCCGAGAGCTATAGCCGCGGGCCGCGGCTCTCAGACACGTGAGCACGTTTCATCCCCACAGCACCCTGCGGGGTGGTTCCCACTCTTATCCTCATTTTACAGATAAGGAAACTGAGGCTCAGAGAGGGTCAATCACTTGCCCATGTCACACAGCCAGAAAGAAACAGAGCTGGGTCTCAGCCTCATGCCTGATCCTTCAGCCCACGGAATTACCCCAACCCGCCCTACCCTGCACCATGCGATCCATTGCCTGGTTTTTATCTCTGTTAAAGTGCATTAGTGCCGTTTTAGGGCTGTGTGTTTAAGTCTGTATTCCTTTTAAATGTTAAGCCCTTCAAGGTCAGAGGTCCTGGGTTACCCCTTGGCATCTCTAGTGTCTGTTCAACACCTCCTGGTGCAGAGTGGGCCTTTAGTGTTTGTTGAATGAATAACAAATGGATGGATGGCATTCCCAATCTATCCAGCCTTTATATTTGCACCATAGAGACCCTGCGAGAATTTAGTGATGAGAGAAATTATCTTTATAACGTTTATAGGCTGCCTGGAAGCATCCTTGGAATTTTCCGATGAACTAGTTCACCCAGATAGCATGGGCCACAGATGGTCTGAAGAGAAAAAACTGACGGCGTGGTTCCTTGAGCAAATTCTAAAATTGCAGCTACTTCTCAGATTGGCCACACATAGAGTTGCCAGCTTTAGCAAATAAAAATACAAGACGCCCAGTTAAATTTGAATGTCAGATAATTTTTAGTATAATTTTTTACTGTAAGTATGTCCAGTGCAATATTGGGGATATACTTATACTAAAAATTTATTTTGTTGTTTATCTGAAATTCAGATTGAACTCGGTGTCCTGTATTTTTGTGTCCTGTGTTCAGAGACGAGTTTATCAGAATCCTCGCCACATGGGCTCTGGCTTCAGTTCTGTCTGTAACTGACCAGTTTCTGGCAAGGACTTCTGAGCCCTGGGCCTGACCTCAGTGATCAGCAGTAAGCGAAGCTCAGAGAGGAAGACAGGCTCCAGCAGGAACGGAGCCCAGGTCTCCCAGCCCCGAGCAGCCCCGGAGCATCCCAGCCCACTGGGGATGGGGGACAATATGAATGCTTTTCCCCCTGTACAAATTTAACTTTAAAATCCACAGCCCAGGAGCATCAAGTTCTTGTTGTGGCTGGGCCGGGATGCTGCAGTGCCAGGGACCCGAGGACGGGCTTCTGAGGGAGGAGGGTCTGGTGGAGAGCGGGGCATGCCAGCAGGCCCCACGTCACAAACGCCCATTCTCTCTTGTTTCCTCTCCTCTGAACAGTGGTCATTATTCAGGGAAGTGTCTGCCTGAGCCACCTCTGGTTACCGCACTTTGAAGATTTCCTTCTGAAAGCATCTTTTATTCCTTTCTCCAGAGAGGCCCGGCTTAGGGGAGATTTGTGTCACCTTCGTCTTCTCAGCAGGAACAGATGGGGACCTGAAGGCCGCCCCCCTCCTTGGGGCAGCTCTGCTGTGGGGGCAGGTGGGCATTGTGTGCTCCCCGGGGGACAGTGCCCCAGTGTCCACGACAGCCGCGCCCTCCTGGAACCCTCCACACCACGCTCGGCCACCACGTGTCACACGGTGACCCCAACACTGAGGGACAGGGACCCCAAGGGCTGGGGCACCATCCTGGCCTCCAAGAGAGGCTGGGATCATAACCATCTCGTGTGTGACCCATTCCAGTGTTCAAAGCATTGCTCTTAATGATATGAAGTTTAAAAATACCAAAAAGTAACAGACACCTATATATGCCCACTGACCAGAATAGACCATTTTTAATATTTCATTACGTTTGCTCATCTTTTCTTATAAGAAAATATTATAGAAAAAATATTTTCTTTGCTTTTCATGCCCCCCTTTCTCAGAGGCAGCTGCTATGGTGAATCTGGCTGATATGTTCATGATCCATCTTTATATGTTAACTTACATATATATGGGTCCATGTATAATGTATGGTGTTATTTTGTAGGTATGTTTTTAATTTCAGGGATGGTATCTGAGTTTATTTTGTGACCTGCCTTTTCCCCCCAGAAAGGGGTTTTCACCTCATGTGAGAGCCTCCTGGCAGCTCCTTTCTATGAGGAAGTTTATATTATTTTCCCTGTTTTTAAATGAGAACGCTGAGCCTCAGAGAGGTTAAGAAATGGCCCTAGATCACCCAGCGAGGAATTGTTGGCTCCGGGGCCAAGTCTCAGCGTGCCCTCAGGGCTCTTGGCTGCTGGTCCTAGAATTCATTCATTCACCAAGTATCTCTTGAGCGTCTGTTGGGTCCTAGACCCTGGGGATATTGTGGGCAACAGGGAAGGTCCCTGCCTTCCTGGAGGTTACAGTCACAGCCTTTGTAGATGACACTGACCTTGAATATTGACCATTGGTCCACTCTGTCCTGCTGTCCCCTCTTCAGCCAGCCAACAAGTGTTTTTCTGATCTTGACATGACATCTCCTCTGAAGGGAAAACGAGCCCCCAACCCTCACTCGCACCACCCCATGTATCTCTGGTTGTTAGTGTCTATCTCAGTAAGAGGAAACTTGTTTCTTGTTCTGCCTCCTTGAGCCACACTTTCTTCTGCACATTAGCCCTTCTGGTGTTTGAAATTAGGAGTCGGACCCCCAAATCTGCTCTGAGCCTAAACTTCATCCAAGGATTCCATTCCCGGGAGGCTGGTGATCACTCCTGCCCACTGGTCTGAGAAGACCTGGTTGCCACCTGGAGGGCATCCCCAAAAGTGGCTTAAAATTAGACCGGGGCAGGCTGGAGCACCTTTCAGAAAGACCTTCCAGAAACTTCTCTCACCACCTGCTTCTGAGGTGACTTCAGCCAACGCTCCTTCATTCTGACCATGAGTCAGTTCCTGATCAAATTTTCCCAACTCCCAAATGATGGAATTGAGGCCGACATTTTTTGGTTTTCCGTTCATGGGATTTTGCCGTTTAAAGTGATTTTCGTGTGTAACCTGTCACTTTGAAGTATAATCTATTTTATGAACGAAAAAAACGTCAAAACCAACAAAACTGAGACAGACGGATTGAGCAACAGTGCTGTTCGGACTTGGAGCATTTCTTGGCAGTCTGCCTCAATATAACTTGGGGGGCATGGGGGTCGTGTCTGTTACAACTGCAAATGAGTATCCAATATTGACCACACAAAAGCCCATGGCCAGAAATGCCAGGTTCCTGGTTCCCTCACTTCAGCTTAAACAGTCAGATAAGAGATGCATATAATACTCTCAGTTTTGAATTACTGCAACAACAGTGGAAGGAGAGAATGTTAGGAATTATTGAGTGCCAGCCACCATAGGAAACTAACACTGGCATTAAATATCTTCAGGGAAGCAGAACACCTGCAGGGGGCACAGGTGGAGACCCACAGTTGGAGGCAGCAGCCCCTGTGCAGGTTGGCAGCAGGGCCATGTCAGCCTGGGGGCTGCTCTCTTCTCCTCCCCGCAAAAGGCTCTGTCCAGTTTACCCCTTTTTTCCCCAGTGATTTGGATGAAAATATTCATCAGACTCATCTATGCCCTGAAGAGAGGAGAGGGAGGAACGGGCTTGCACCCAGAGATCTCACCAGCATGGAAGAGTGGATCAGGTTTCACACATGGAGTCAGGGGAGAGCATCTTCTAAAAATCCAGCGGCAGGGCCCTGGGTGAGGGAGGAGAGACTGAGAGGCAGCGTGGGCAGAGGACGGGAATGTGGGTTAATTCTGGGGAGTCCAGCAGGGGGCACCAGGGGAGGGGAGGTGGCTGAGGAACAAGCCTCGAAGTCCAGGTGCGTTCGGGAGGGAGAAAGTGCAGCTTCCTGCCCTGGCCTGAGCCCGACTTTCTAAGAGGCCACCAAGAAATAATGTCTGTGGCCTCACCTAAGTCATGCTTCCATTGTGGGCGGCTCAGGTGAAGACACTGCCAATGTAGCCTCGAGAAGGGCGGCGCCCCCTGAGAGGACCTGGAGGACCAAGAACCCGCTGCCCTCGGTGAAGCTTCAGGGGAAGTGGGCTCAGTGGAGAGATGCTGGAGAGGCAGAATCCGCCAACGTAGGAGTGACCGCTGTTTGTCCAAGGGGAGAGTGGCGGTCATTCATCAGTCAGTCAGCAGGTATTTATTAGGCACCACTGTGTGCCAGACTTGTGCAAGGCTCTAGGAATTCCATGATGAGAATAAACAGATCTGCTCCCCCATCACGAAGCTTCCGGATAACCGAGGGAAGCAGACAGGACCTGTGGCTTGGGATGGGTGCTCCCAAGGAGAGGCCTCGGGGGTACAGGGAGGGAGGGCTATCGTGGTCAGGACCATTGGCTGAGATCTGAAGGATGAGTAGGTTTAATGGCAAAGCTCGAGCCCCTCCCTTCAAGCCAGAGGCCCAACTGCCCAGCCACACCGGCCCTCAGCCCCCTTAGGCTAAAATTGCCTGATTCATCAGTAACCCATCTCATCTGCGTCACCAGCTTGGGGGCAAAATGAGGTCGCAGTTCTTTACTTTTAATTGTATTTTTAATAGAATATATATTATTGTTATCCTCATTTGTGTTTGTCTGCATATTTATTAATATATACTAGATATGTTTATTTAATTCAACATTTTAATATACTGTTATACTATAACAGACATAAGAAAGACACATATGTAAATGTGGCCCTCCATGAATTCTCACAAAGTGAACACACCCCCTGTAACCAGCAGCCCCCATCAAGAATCAGCACGTGGCCTGTCCTGCGCTCCCCCTAGTGGCCCCTTCCTGTCACTACACCCCCAGGTTGACGACTGCCCCGTCCCCACCTGAAGAACAGAGCTGTGTCATGGATGAAATGAGCTCCTCTGAGCTCACCCATCAAAGGCTGCTCTTCTCAGCCCAAGCAGGTCCTCTGAAGCCACCTGTTGACTCAGTCATGGGCATCCTTTAAAAAGAGGCCCCTGAGGTTCAGGGCGGGCCAAGCATAGAGCTGCCTGAAGTAGCCCCCCAGGCACTGTGGCGCCTCCTTGTGTTAGTTTGCTGATGCTTCATAGTCCCCCTTTTTTTCTTCCCTCTCTCTTTCCTTTTCTCACTCCTCTCCTTCCTCCTTCCTTGCTCTCACCCCCAGCTAGAGTATGGGCCCCCTGACAGCAGGAGCCTCGTCTGGCTTGCTCATTGCTGTATCCAGAGTCTAGAACTGTGACACCCAGTTAATCCGTCCCTAATACGTATCTGTCAGACGAGTGGCTGAGTGACATGGCCCTCGCTCCTGTAATCCCCCGTGCTGTCCGCACCTTCCGGCTGGAGCGTGGCTCCTGGGGGCAGTGACCATTACATCTCCAGGGCCCAGTGTCTGACCCCAGAATCGGGGTGGCTGTGTGCAGAGTGGAAAGCAGCCCAGCTCCACAGTCCAGACACACCTGGCTCTCAAACCTGACTTCACCATGGATTAGAGCTGTGGCCATCTGCTTACCCATCTGTAAAATGGGGATAGAGTGGTCCCCTCCAGCAGGATAGCTGAGTGATTAAATGAAAGTACTTTAAAATCTCTAGAACATTCCCTGACCATAGCGGGGCCTCCGTGCTGGTAGCAGCAGTAGTGCTCAATGAATGTGTATTGAAGGAAATCTTAACTGTTTAGTCTTCACTCATTCAGGTACATTCAAAAAAACACATTGATTATGGGCCTAATAGATGCCAGAGCCAACCCTGGGACTTCAGACACATCAGCCTCTGGAGGGTTCTGGAAGGGCCTGGATGGTCTGGACATTGGTCTCCTGAGCTGGAGCAGACCCGTCAGGGCTGTATCCAGGGTCATGGCCTCCCTATGAGCAGCCCACCTGGAGTCTTTAACCTAGAGTGTCAGCAGCAGAGAGCCCTCACAGATGGAGAGGGGAAGCTCTGATCCTTGGAGGCGATGCCAGCATCCTTGTGTGCAGCAGTCAAGGCCTTGGGAATCAGAGTCACTCTTATGGGGAGTTTGTCTCTGGGCACCAGAAGCTCTGAAATGTTCGTACCCATTGACTAAGAAGTTCTGTACCTGGGAGTCCGCCTCAATAAATGAAAATGCACGTACAAGCATGTATGTACACCGGAGTGTATGTACAAGGATGCTTATCAGTGCATTATTTATAATAGGAAAAAATCAAAATTCCTAGATCTCCAGTTCTAAGAGAATGGTTAAATTATGGCTTGTATTTGTGACAGAATATTATACAACTATTAAAATGGTGTTTTGATGGACTTTTTATACAGGAATATAAAACCATGTGTTTAAACATACTCTCTGTCACACACACGCACAGAAAAAAAGATTGTAAAGAAAAATGTCAAAATGTTAACAGTGATTATCCCAAAGTGGTAAGGTTATATGATTCTCATTTTTTTGTGCTCTTTTATATTTTCTTAATGTTCTATGGTGAGCATATATTACTTTTAAAATTAGAAGAGGAATAAAGACATTTTACACCCCGTGCTGTCATGGAGGGGCCTGGCGTTTAGAGAGGGAGGGTCTGTAAGTCCCAATGAGTTGCAACTAGCCATCCAGTGAGAAGCTGAGCTGCTCTGTGCCTTAATGTTTCCATCTGCAGAGTGGGCATGAGAGTGTCTGCCTCAACAGGTTGCTGTGAATACTAATTTTTTAGATTAAAATATGCACTGTCAATTATTAAAACAAAACAAGAGCCCTGTGAAACGTCCCATCTTGACCCGACAGATGGCCCTCTGGAGGGCAGCTCTCCCAGTCCCCGTGGGCCCTGGATAATTCTCTCTCTCCTTCTTCGCAGCTGCCCATGATGGGCGGGGCCTTCATGGACTCGCCCAACGAGGACTTCAGCACCGAGTACTCTCTCTTTAACTCCTCCACCAATGTCCACGCGGCCTCCAACGGCCAGGGCCAGCCCGAGGAGCCCCCGCGGTCCTCCAACGACGCCGTCTTGCTCTGGATTGCCATCATAGCGACGCTGGGCAACATTGTGGTGGTGGGGGTGGTGTACGCCTTCACCTTCTGAGGGCTGGGGCTCCCGGGAGCTCCAGGCCGGCTCACCCTGCACGGGCACCGTCGCTGTTGGCCTTTGGCTGCACCCACGTTCTAGAACCAGGAGCAGCGACGATGCGTCCGGAATTTCCCCAAGCAGCCTTGAGTTCAGATATTCCATGCTGTGGTCAAGCTGATCCAGAAAACATGGGAACATGGGCTTCCAGCCCCCGGAGGCAAGACAGGGCAAAGTCTTCAAGGAACAGGTTGGAGAATTCTTGAAACTCCATTCCAAGAACATGAGACCAGAGGGAACAGCCAGTTAGGTTTAAAATATGGTTGGACGATGGCTCGCTGGCAGTAAATAATCACTTGTGTGTCTTGTTTTTCTGCAGACTTACCACAGCTGGTGTGTGGGGTGCCGGGCAAGAGCAGCCCTTAGAACTTCAGTGTTCCCTCCTCAATCCTGCTTTCCCTCTCAGCCCCCTGGAATAGTGGTGGCGGTCACTTGAAGGGCCATACAACGTTCCTAGTTGGACTTGGACATGGCACCGTTGTCACCAGAACCTCGCCCCTTATGAGACCCAAAAGTATCAGGAAACTCAAGGATGAGGGGGTGGCTGGTGACGTGGTGGGACTTCCGGGGTGGTGGTGGCGGTGGTTTTTGTCTGCTGGATGGACTTGCTCTTCTTTTTAGAAACAGGACAAGGCGCCTTTAAAAATTAGACCTGCCAGGCAGTTAGCTCTTCAGACCACCCACTTGCAGTTGCCCCTTCTTCTCTGAGACAGCAGAATTTTAGAGCTGAAGACGGCTCCTGTCCACCTAATCGGTTGAGGGATGGGAGGGAGAGGGGCGTGGTTTGCCTCTGGTCACAGGGCGCGTTGGTGGAGGGGGCGAAGCCGGGGGGGGGGACACGTTTCCTGACCCAGCTCTGGGCGCCCAGCCACGCGCTCTCCGGAGCTGACTCCTGCCTGCTCAGCTGCCTCGGGGAGAATGTGCAGAGGGTCTTGAGCTGTGTGCAAGGTGGGCGCGGCGTCCAGACAGTCGTTTTACACGCGGTTTGGCTTCCGTGCGCTCTTGCAGGTGCGCATGTGCTCTGCCCGTCAGTTTCTTTATATTCTTAAAAGTCAGTGTCTGGGGGGCCTGGCAAACAAGGGACCCCCACGTAAAGACCAGAACAGGAAGGGATGTGCCCCGGGGGAGCAGTATGGGAAAGGGTTCTTTTTTCTTCCGTCCTTAGGAAAGGTCATTGCGTGGTACCCCCCTTCCAGGCAGCCCCCCTGTGCCCACGCGGGTGGGACGAGCTCAGACGTGGCTCCCTCGCCCACAGGCAGGGAGTGGCTCTTTCCCTGAATTGTACAAAAGAAAATAAGTGGCATAGACTCCCCCTCTGTGGTTGAGAAACTTAAAAGACGGGTTAAGAAGCCCTTGTGCGTGTTTGGAGACAATTACAAGAAGGCTGAATTTGTCACCGTGGCCTCAGGAGAAATGAGTGTTCTTGATGACACGCGAAGGGACATCTCAGTTGTCCAGAGGCAGCCACTCGTCTCTGGGAGGTGGCGCTGAGCTGCCGTGATAACAGGATTAGCAGCCTGGCTTCCAGACAGCGCTGCAGACGGCCGCCACCTCTTACTGGCCGCACCTGGCACGTCAGCCAGGCGTCCATCCGCAAATGCTTCAGCTCGAGTGGGGAGCCTGAGCGCAGAGAGGGAGAAGGGGTGTGGGCCTTCTGCCTGGGCTCCTTCTGGAATCCCTGACGGGGCCTGCTCTCTGCAGGACCAGCCTGGAGGCTGGGCTGGGTACTTAGCCATTGTGGGCACATCATCCCAGCTGCTTCTCCCGCAGACTCCACTCCGTTGAGCCCTGGTGTCTGCCCCATGAGCGGGGTCTCTCTTAGACAGGTGTCTTCGTGAGAGAACCCAAGGAGGGAGGTCCAGAGCCAGGGTGGGGAGACGAGGCAATGCTCGGTGTCTTTGTGGGGGTCACTCCAGCCCACATGCTCTGATTCTTCGTCTTCTGACCCCACATCCCCCCGGGAAGCCTGTGAAGAGGCCACTGAAAACTCCCTGTTCCCAAATGGCCTGTGGAGAAGCGGTGGGAGAGGTTCTATTTGCCGTGATGAGGGGAGGAGAGAAAAGGGTAGCTCCAGCTCTAAGGACGCCTCCAGCCTCCCAGGGCAGCCCGGGGTGTTAGCTGAGTACTTCTGGACATAGGGGTCTCCCCCATGGAGGTTTTTGTTTCCCTGACATAAATGTCGGTTAAATTCAACTTTCAAGTCTTTCCTCTTTCCAGTGGCCAGGCCATGATGGTCAGGAGCTTTAGGGACCATCTTGTCCAAACTCTGCATCATACGTATTACAGTGCCTTGCTCAAGGTCACGCCGTCCCAATCTCCTATGGTTTATTCACCTATTTTTTTTTTCCACCCTTGTTCAGATAACAATGAGGATAGGTGTGCATGTTAGATTTCCAGCCAAAGAGTGTGCTGCACCCTCCCTGCTGCCTCAGCTGGGGTTCTGTCTTGGATGTTAGGTAAAGGACAAGAGATCAAGATCGTTGCTTGACTGTTGTGTTCAAGCACTGTGCTAGATTCACACACACATATTTAATCCTTATGTTACTTTACAGCGTCATTGCTCCAATACACGGATAAGGAACCAGAAGCTCAGAGAAGTGAAGTAACTTGCCCGAGACCACACAGCTTGAAAGTGACAAGCTGGAGTTTGAACCTGAACCCTCTAAAGCCAGGCTCTTTCTGTGACACCATGCTGCCTTCAGTGGCTGGATGGCACCTCCAGGGCACATTTGAACCAGGCCCTGAGTCTACAGAGGCCATTTCCCAAGGTCCCATGTCATGGTGTGGCCTGGGCCAGCTCTGGCTTCCACAGATAGAAGTCTCTGACCGTCCTCAGAATGGAGCACGCTCATCCCCCACTCTGCCCAGTGCCCTCTCTCTGCCCAGGCTTCAGGGGTGGTAGTTCCTGTTGCCTGCCCCTCTCTTTAAAGTTGAGCACAGGTGTCTTTGTATGGCCAGAGAGGTTCCCAGAGACCAGCTTTCTCAGGACGCATGCAGGAGGGCCCTGGCCACAACCTGGAGCCCCAGAGGGGCCCACACAAGGAGTGAGGCTCGTGCAGCCAGAGTTGCTGAGGAGAGTCGTGGGATGGTCCCTGGTGCAGGTAGGGCCCAGCCCAGGCGCAGGCCTTCCGCTGAGCCCCAGGGCTCTCCTGAGCAGGGGGGTTGGATGCTCCTCTCTCAGACCCCAGGCTGGGGCTCTTGTTCTGGCTTCTCCTGGGTGAGGCTGGCCCCAGAGCCCACCTTGACTTGTTGAGTCAATGCTGAGGAAGGCGGGGGTGACTCTTCAGTAGCCTCTCCTCAGAGAAGGACTCCTGCATTTGCTGGAACGTTCTCTGTGCTTGCCTCTTCTTGTGCCCCCCATTTCCCCTCTGCAAGCTGTAGATGTCCCAGCTTGGTTTGTTCGCAGGTAGGACCCTTCACTCAACAGAGCAACACCTGCTTGATGAGGCCGGAGTCACTGTCACTGGAGCCTTCCAGGAGAGGACACTTTAGCAGGCATGTCGTAAGGGGATTCCACGTCCAGTAGGGGCCTGGCAAGATGATGGCTCTGCCCGTTCCTGCTCTGTCATTTCTGTCCCTCTGCTTTTCCATGAGATCAAGGTTAAGAGGCAAATGAGACTCGTCTCCCTCCTCTATCCCCTAGAGAGACAGGATTACGTCTCTTTTCAGGAATCCTCCAGGATCCGATGGAGAAAGGAAGGGAGGACAGTACCACTAGTACCACTTGGCTGGAGAGGCAACAGGCCATTTTCCAGCCTGTTCTAAATGGAAGGTTTGGATGTCCTCCAGCCCACTAGCGTATGCTGGACTCCCTCCCTGCAGACGGAAGAGACTCGGCTGGCGTCTGCACTGCTGCCTGATTCCATCCAGACAAATGGCACTTTCCCTCTTCAGGAGCGTGACCTTCCTTCATTATTAGTAGTAATATTATTAATAATTATTATTCTTACTGCTGCTATTTATTGCACATCTTCTCCATGCAGTGTGCTCTGCTTGTATCTCATTTACTTCTCAAATCACCCCTTGGGGGTGGGTGTGAGGATGCAGAGAATGCACATTAATTATTGTCCCATTTTTCTAATAAGAAAACAGGCCAGACTGTGTGTCGGAGAACCCGCAGCTAAGGAGCTGTGATTCGGGTCCCGCTCTGCTGGCTCTACAGGCTGGGGAGTTACCCTACATCTCCCTGCAGCACACCCTCCATGATGAGGTTTCTGGAATGGTCCATCCCAGGACAGGGCTCTGAGGCTGAGGCTGTTTGGGTCCTGGAGAGCGAATTTCAAGTGTGTGTCCTGGGGAGGAGCCGACAGCAGTGCACACGTGTTTATCCGTCTCAGCACCTCACAGTAGTGAGTGCCCTCAGAGAGCATCTGATCAGGACTAATTTTGGGGAGGGCAGCAGAGGCCACAGGGTAAATTAGTGGAGAGCTCATTTTGTTTGGGGGGAGAGGGGTGGCAGGGGACAAAACAATGCCAGCCATAATGATTGAATGAGAGGGAAGACTTCCCAGAGTGAGAAAATGGTAACTACCAGGAGTCTAATGGAATGGTCAAAAGTACGAAAAATTGACTCTGTAAATTTTGGAATATAAGTCTGCGTTGTTCGTTCTTTTTTTTTTTTTTTTTTTGAGAAAGTTCAGCCCTGAGCTAACATCCGTGCTAATTCTCGTTTTTGCTGAGGAAGACCGGCTCTGAGCTAACATCTATTGCCAATCCTCCTCCTTTTTTTTTCCCCCAAAGCCCCAGTAGATAGTTGTATGTCATAGTTGCACATTCTTCTAGTTGCTGCATGTGGGACGTGGCCTCAGCATGGCCGGAGAAGCGGTGCGTTGGTGCACGCCCGGGATCCGAACCCGGGCCGCCCGTAGCGGAGCGCACACACTTAACCGCTAAGCCACGGGGCGGGCCCCGTTGTTTGTTCTGAGTCACTGTAAAAGTCCTAAATGTTTTATCAAGATAGAAAATGAGGGGCTGGCCCAGTGGCGCAAGTGGTTAGGTGCGCACGCTCTGCTGCAGCGGCCCGGGGTTCGCCGGCTCAGATCCCGGGTGCGCACCAACACACCACTTGGCAAGCCATGCTGTGGCGGCATCCCATATAAAGTAGAGGAAGATGGGCATGGATGTTAGCCCAGGGCCAGTCTTCCTCAGCAAAAAAGAGGAGGATTGGCATTGGATGTTAGCTCAGGGCTGGTCTTCCTCACACACACACACACACACACACACACACACAAAAACAGAAAATGAAAGCAGAGAAAGCCATTGGAGAGGCTAGACAGGCTACACCGTCCCCAGGATGTACCCTGCACCCACCTTTTGACCATGGTGGGGACTGACGCCTGCCCAGACCTCTCCATCCACATGGTCAATAAGGCCCATCATCTGCTTCTGGTCCTTTGCAAGCTGACCTCCCTGCTCCCCAGGGACCCCAGGGTCCCCTGGTGCCTTGGGAATAACTCCAGACAGATACCAAGGCACACATGCAGGGAATTCGTGTGCGGCGGCTACTGGGGACACCCAGAGCCCTCATCCCTCGCTGAGTCCCTTTGTGCGTGGCTGAGCAGCCACAGCAGCCCCAGTGTCTGTCTCACCAGTGTCTTTCTCCCAACATCTTAATGAGCCCAGAGAATCACCGCGTTTACAGTTCAAAGCATTACCCCAGTGATCCAGCTGGTTCTGACCAGGGTTCTGTAAGTTGGCAGGATGGGGCTTCCAACCGTGTACATTTGAGGAAACTGAGTCTCTGAGAGGTTTGGGAGAGTTGCCAGGTCAGGCTGGTCAGCAGGAGAGCGGGGTCTTGAGCCCAGGGCATCTGTCTACAAAGTTTCTGAACCACTAGGCCTGTGGTTCTCAACTGGGGGTAGTTTTGTCCCCCAGGGGACCTTTGGCAATGTCTGGAGACAATTTTGGTTGTCACAACTTGGGATGGGGGGCGTTCTGCTGGCATCTAGTGGACAGAGGCCAGTGATCCTGCTGAGCAGCCCCTCACAGCCAAGAATTACCTGCCCCAAAACACCATAGCGCCGAGGGTGTAAGCTGGCACTGGGCCACGTGCTCTCTGATTCCGTAACTGTGGGTACCTTCCGTAGCTCCACTTTTCCCCGCTTGTGAGTCACTGAAGAAATCAAAGCTCTTCTGAGCTACAGCAGTGGTCGTGGCTGCTGCCTCAAGTTCACATCATTCCCCCTGGGGGCGGTGACCTGGAATCCAGCGAGTCCTGGAAATCCACCTGACTGTCTGTTTCCACTGTCTTGGGTTTTCATGCAGGGATGGAGAAAACCCTACAAAGTAGATGGGAGGGTGGGGCTGAACTTGTCCCATGTCCTCCCCCCAACCCCTTAGTAACTGTGTGTCTCTGGGACCTTCAGGGACCTAGCCTCTCGCCAATGCCTCTGAGAAGGACCACTTGGGGAAAAGGTTGGAAGGGGGAGTGGGTGGGGGGAGCTGCTTACCAGCCTTTGGGGAAAACTCCATCTTCTCTTGTTCCTGACCCTTCCCACGGCCCCGCCCTGTTTCCCTGGCTGAAGGCACACCAACAGTCTTGCTACTATTTAATGTTTTACAGAAACCCCATTCTTGTAACTAGCCGCCCTCCAGATACCAATTCTTCATGCCAGCGAGAGAATCGGATATGTTTCTGTGTCTTACTAATGTTTTCATAATCAACTTGTAAATGTAGGTACTTTACTTAAAAAGGTATTCTAACTATTCTTGTAGTCCTTTGCTACCCAAGCCCCCTGGTTTCCTGATGAGGTCACTAACTTTTACTACATTGAAAAGACTATTTCTTAGTGTAGAGTTTCAGTGTGCTCTTTTGATTAAAAATATCTAACCTTAATGGATGTAAAAATGTGGCTGTAGAATTGTGTCCCTCTGACTGCTAGCACTGTTGTTGTTTTTGTCATTTTCTATTATGACAATAAAAAAAGAATGAAAACATTAACTCCTAAGTGTCTGAATCCAACCTGTGCTTTATCTAAAGGAGACTGTCTGCTCATCTTTGCAGGGCTCAGCTCAGCATCACCTCCATTCTGGGGTTCCTTCTGCACCACCCCAGGCAGGACAGATCCCCTCCTCCCCTGGGCCCCTCCCCAGCCCCGCCTCCGCACACATGTAGCAAATCAAACGCGCTCCATTCACTTACCCGTCAGTTTCCCCCACCCTCTGAGAGCAAAGTTTATCTTATTCACCTTTCAATCCCCCGCACCCAGCACAGTGCCTGGCTCATAGTAAACACCCAACAGACATTCAGGGAATGAATGAATGATATCTGAAAGACCAGCCCAGCAAATTTCAACACTACACAGGGCAGTGAGTATGCAGTTAGAGTTTTATTCATTCATTAGTTGATAACAGCAAACATTTAGCACTTACTAGGTGTTCCATGCAGTTCGGAGCTCTCCACAGCAACTGTATAAAGTAGGTACTGTTGTTATCCTGTTTTTACAAATGAGGAAACCGAGGCAGGGGGAAGTTTCTCGCCCAAGGCGGTGTAGCTGGTGAGCGGCAGAACCAGGACAGGAATCCAGGATTGGCTCGGATCCGTGTTCTAACGGCGGTAAGATGCCCCCTCTGCATGTGTTGGGCGCCGACTCTGTTGCGGGCCCTGCACCAGGAGCAGGGACGCTGGGAGAGGTGAGCAGCCCCCGCCATGGAACACGTTGATGAGGCAGAGAGAGGCAAGGATAATGTCACTGTCAGGTATTAGGTGCTGAAATGATAGGGGCCAAGCGTTGGGTTCTGCACCAGGGTCCCTTCTGAAGGGTCCATATCAGGCTCCAAAGGAGGTCCACCGTGGCGGCTGGAACCCACGAGGCAGGAGTGGTGGAAAGGATTGATTGGATCAAAGGCTTATGCAATAGTTGACAGCTTGTGGGAGCTTAAAGCCAAAGCTCTGGGTCCCAACTGCTCATCCTAAAAGGCAGGAGGGGTCTGCCTCTGGGGCAGGGGCAGGTACAGGAGAAGGCATGCCAGTCAGAAGATTCTTGGGTTAAGCATCAAGGGTTTATGACCAAGAGGCCTTGGGCTACAGAGGTGCCCCCTAACCACAGCCTTGGACTGGTTCCAGCCCTTCCAGTCCCTCTGTCCGGCAGGAAGACCCTGGTGCCTCAGGGTTCCCAGAGAGGGGTCATTCTGTGCTGGGCAGATAACCAACAGCTGCCACTATCAGCTCCAGCTGCCTGCTTTGTGGGACCCAATGTAAGAGGAAAATGCGGGGCTCTCGTTCAAAGTTAGTAAGAATTTCAAGATGGCGACCGCAGGTCATTAAACCAAGTGTGGGGCCCTTCTGAGCGCAGGGCAGCTGCACAGGTTACATGCCCAGGAAGCCGGCCCTGGCCACCATTGCTCTGAACTATGCAGCTAGGGGAAGAAAGGGACAGATTAACACACTCCACACCACACCGCTCAGTCTTCTATCTTAGGAGGCTCATCAGGAGAATGAATGCTGACTGCTTGTGGAAGATGCAGAAAGACCAGAAAATGTTCTCATTCCTACATGCAAGTACCTTTTGCAATGTGACTTTGCATCTCCTCCATCCACAGGTGGAGCCTGCTCCCTAGCATCTGACTCTCTGGGCGGGACTGTGTCCACCCACGGGGTTTGGCGGAACTGATGTTGGGCCAGGCCTCAGGGAGACTTGTAGCTTTCTCTCGATGACTTTGGAACACTGCGGAGCCAAGGCTAGCCTGCTGGATGAGCCTGGCCGTCCCCTGTCCTAGCTGACAGTCTGCCAACTGCCCTACAGGTAAGTGAGCCAACTGCGGGGAGAGATCGGAGAAGAAGAAGGTGTTCCACGATGTCAAGTGCTGCATGGGGCTCCCTGGGCAGCAAGTAAAGCCAAAGAGATCACTGAGGGCTGCCTGGAGGAGGCAAGACTCACTCAAGCATAGAATGTGGAGAAGCAGGTGCACAGCAGGGGGGTGTATGAGGGCTGGGGAGTGGGAGGTCAGGCTGTAGCCTGGAGGTCAAGGCAATAATGGGAATAAGGCTGATAAGGGGATAAAGCCAGCTTGTGGGGGCCTTGAATGTCATGGCAGGGAGCCCTGGTGGGCAATGTGCTGCCATCTGCTGTACCCAAGCAGGGCTGGTCCTCAGAGAGGAGGGGCACAGTGTCTGGAACCGGGAGGCAGTAATGAACCTGGGAAGTAACTCCCAATTTTGCCTCTCAACCTTCCCCCTCCAGCTGTCTTGCCCAGCACCCCCACCCTGCCCCCAGCTTGGGCGGATAACCTTGGCTCTTCCTCCCCACCATGCAGCATGCAAAGATGGCAGAGGTGTTCACACAGCCCAACAGACAATGTTCTCAAGACTGAGGAGCATCCCTCTGAAATAACAAAGAAAGCCAGAAGTGAGATTTTTTAAGAAAACAAGGCGGCAGCCACAGTCCAACGCTGCTGTATTTATATTTTAAGGCACTGCAGCCAGGCCAGCCCACACCAAAAAGGCCGCCTGCTCCCCGCTGCCACCCTCCCTGCTAGCATTTATACTAAATTTTTGGTTTCACAAATTTGGTTTGTAGATAGATATGTTTGCGTTCTATTTGCCCGCTGCCAATCCACCTCGATGGTTTAGTGGTCTGAGACGGGTTTCCTGGAGCAGAATGTCAGTATGGAATATTTGGCCTGAAAAGAAATAATCATTCCAACAACCACAGGTCCTCACTTTTGACAGGAGCTGGTTGTGTTGTGAGTGGGTGGGGCGGGCGTGCTCCCCTCTCCTGGACAAGCCGCCTGTCCCACTGGCTGTGCACCCCTTGAGGGCCAAGGCCCCTTTGGCTCACCCTTGTGTCCCCCACGACGCCCAGCCCAGGCATGGCACAGTGTCAGACTTCCACGCGGGTGGGCGAATAAATAAAGGAGAGGAGCTGGGCTGCGGGCTGTTCCCTGCATCTCCTCCGGGAGCTGTCTGAGCCCAGGGCGGGTGGGGGGGAGGAGAGGAGGGAGAGGAGAGGGACAGCTTCCCAGGGCAGGGATGGGCCACCCCCCCCCCGAGGGATTCTGGGAGCCTCGCCTGTCCACGCAGCTCCAAAGCCTGCCCAATCCAGTGATTTTCCGTTTGGCCTGGCAGACCCCTAACGGCTCAGGTTCCTGCAGAGCCTGACCAGGGCAGCAGACACGGCCCGTGGTTGATATTTATGCAAGCCAGGCTGCCGGGGCCCTTTCCGCAAACTATGCAAATAACATTAACTACCACGGTAACCGGCTCTCGCAGGTGCCGCCCTCAGGGTCTGCCACGCGCTTTCCAGTCCGGCTCTGATCCTCTGCACAGCGCTCAGGTGTCGGCCCCTCCCAACCAACCCCTACCCCACCCCCCCACGCCACCTGTCTGGGCTGGGCTCGGAGACGCATGGGGGAGCAAGGCAGGGCCCCATTCTTTGTCTTGGGGGCGGGTAAGGGGGGCTGCAAATGATCGGCTGAAGACTAAAGGGTGTAAGTGTGAACAGTGGGAAGCCGGGGAGTGGGGGGTATGAGGGGGGTGCAGCCAGAGGAGGGCCTCCTACCCAGGCTGGCGCCCCAGGTCAGAGACTGTCTCCAGTTTTTAGAAAAGAAAACTGCAGTTCAGGTCCTTGTTCACTCAGTAATTACTGATTGAGCACCCGCTGTGTGCCAGGCACTATTCTAGACCCCAGGGGTGCAGAAGCGAACAAAACAAAGTGTCTCTGTCACCCTCTGATGGCCAACGTAGCCGAGAAGCAAATAAAGAAACAGTTAAATAATGTGTTATCGGCAACATAATAAGAAATGTATAATAGTGTCCATTGCTAACAACACTGTATCCCATACTTAGAATTTGCTAATAGAGTAGATCTTATGTTAAGTGTTCTTACAACAACCACAAAAATAATAATAATAATAATAAAGGGATGGAGGAAGGTTTGGGAGGTATGGGTTTGTCTGTGGCCTTGATGGTGGCGATGGTTTCACAGGTGCATAGTTATCCCCAAACTCACCGAGTTGTAAACACTACATACGTACAGCTTTTTACATGTCAATCATATCTCAATAAAGCGGTTTAAAAAAAGAAGTACATATTTGGTCTCTGCCCCTGGTCTCTGACACAGGGCTCCTGAAACTCTTGGAATTTCCTGGGTGATAGGAGGGTCTTTTGTTCTAATGAGGCGACTCTTAGTCGGCTCCTGGATGGCTTCAGGATGGGGGCTGGTCACCAGAAAGACCAGGCCATGATTAGAAGCTCGGAATTTTCAGCCCCACCACCCATCCTCCAGAGAGGAGAGAGGGGATGGAGACTGAGTTAATGATCAATTAACCTACCTGATGAAGCCTCCATAAAAGTCCCTGAACTACGGTGTTCGGAGAACTTCCAGTTTGATGAACACACACATCCACGTGCTGGGCGGGTGGCATACCCCAAACTCTACCAAGACGGAAGCTTCTGCAGTCAGGACCCTTCCAGACCTCACCCTATGCTCCTCTTCATCTGGCTGTTCATCTGTGGCCTTTATCAAAGCTTTTATAATAAACTGGTAAACATAAGTCAAGTGTTTCCCTGAGTTCTGTGAGCTGTTCTAGCAAATTATCAAACCCGAGGAGGGTGTTGTGGGAACCTCGGATCCATAGTTGGTTGGACAGAATTGTGGGGACCCTGGGGACCCGGTACTATTGACTGGCGTCTGAAGCAGGGGCAGTCTTGGGGGACTGAGCTGTTAAACCTGTGGGGTCTGCGCTAACTCCACATAGTCAGTGTCAGAATTGAATCATATTACAGGACACCCGTCCAGGTCTGAGAGTGGGAGAACTGGTTGTGGCAGGGAAACATCCCACAGATTTGGTGTCAGAAACGTTGTAGGTAGAGGAACAGTTTTCCTTTAATATCAAACAGAGACAACTGTTATGGAGAAAAATAAAGTGAGTCACGGGTTAGAATGGAGGGGCACGCTGCTTTGGAGGGGCTGTCAGGAAACTGGCCAAGATGAACAAAACCTGGCTTGAGTTAAAGTGACAAGAACAGATTTCATTCGGCAACCACTGACGGCAGGGCAAGCGCTGAGCGCCATCCTGATTTGTGCAGAGGTGACAGGTGAGGGGCGTTTTAAAGTGAGCATGAGGGAGGGGAGAGTGGGGAGGGGGTGTGCGGCGGGCTGGGGGAGCTGAGGTAAAGCCAGGGAAGTGAACAGTTACAAAGGAGGGAGGAGTCAGTGTAAATGCCCTGAGGCCAGCTGCGTCTGCGTCTCTGCGTCTGCGAGCTGGCAATTCTGTAAATAAAGTCTGCTCTCCCGCAGAGACTGGGAGACAGAGGCCTCGTCCTTCCTGATGATTACAATTCAGAGGAATGCCTTTCAGGTCCTTGAGAAAGCCCATCTTGAGTTGTGGGAGATGCACAGACAGAGGGAGGATTCACAATTGTAAGGCCCTTTTAGTAAACGCTCTAAGAAAGGGAGATCAGGGCCCTCGTCAGGTGTTCGCTAGAAAAACAGTACATTCTTTTGACAGCCTGGAGCTTTTCCAGACAGGACCTCAAAGGGCACTGGGTCACCCCAGAGACACGGCCTTAGGCTGCTAGAAACTATGCGAAGGTTGGTGAAGTCTCTTAGTGCAGGGTGTGGATGGAGTCGTCCTGCGCAGAGAGTTCTTTGCAGTTCTCAAAACTCCTACTCCTGGGGAGAGGTGATGGCGGTGGCTCAGGCGAGGATGACGGTTCAGAGAGGTGATCTGAAGTGCCCAGTCACCCGAGGAGCTAGGTGTGCCCAGTTCTTACAAAGCGCTGTCTTGTCCCAGAAGTGCCTTTGGAAATAGCATCCTTCCTTCCTTCCTTCATTCGTCCATTCGTTCATTCAACCAACAAGCATTCCCTGAGCTTCCTGGCTGATCTGGACAGAGACATGATCGTGCACATGCCCCAGCTGTCCCCAGAGATTAAGCTTCTGAAGGCACCCCGTTACCAGCAGGGGCCTCCCTGGGGGTAAGACACTGCAGGGGACCGCTCTCCTGGTGAGTGTCCACCTGGTACCTCCTGCAGGTGCCCCTGGGATCCAGCACCTCGGGCAGCCAGGCTTCGATGCTGGGGTCTGGGGGAGATGTGCGCTGCTCTTGGACTGCCCAGCATCCGTCGTCCCTCCTTTCAGTATAGCACCCCATCTTCTTATGGGGAGGCACCCCTCAGTCTATGTACTTAGTCCATCCCAGGCTCAGTGACCACAGTGATGTGTGCAGAGTGGGCACACGGCTCTAGCCTGGACTGCTGTGACATTCCACCCCCCTGAACCCCGTGACTGGGTCAGGGATGATTACTTGACCAGGCGGGTGCAGGCAGAATGATCCCCTGACTTGAAAGGGAGCCCAGAAAGAGATTCTGCTGGACAGAGAATCATGAGGGTGTGAGCCGGCAGCTGCCAGCTGCCATCTCACCCCTGCGAGAGAACCATCTGAGAATGGAGCCACAGAGAAAGCAGAGCCCAGAGATGGAAAGAAAGAGATCTGCTCCTGTTGGGTCTGACTGGACTCCTGGATCAAGCCACACCTGAAGACCTACCCATGGGATTCTCAGCTACATGAGCTAATACCTTCCGTGTATATATCAACCAGTTTGAGTTGGGTTTCTGCCCCTTGTAACAGAATGAGTCTTGACTGATACTTCCTCACTGCATTCTGACCTTTAACCCACACGAGAGCCGGCCCATCCTGAAAGTGAAGAGGTCCAGGGGCCCCATCCTATCCATCATCAACCTACCTGGGCTTTCTTGCCTTGCTGCCACCTCAGTCTGTTCCGGCTCCCCTTGCCCGCAGCGGCTTGCACTCTGAGTCTGACCACAGCTCCAGGTTTTCCGGCTTGACATACAGCCCCGAGCCTTGGCCTTGTCTGCTGGTCTCTGATGGCCCCATGCACTGCCCACCAATGAGTCCTGGCACCTAGGACCTGACCCTGGTATCAGCCTATGTGAGTGGCATCCCTTTGGGCCTGTCCCCATAGAACTAGAACATACCAGACAAGCTCCCTCATTGTTTTCATATCAATAGAGTCGGGGGGGGCAGCCCCAGTACAGTTCCATGTAAGTGTTGTTGCTTTGGGGAGCCTAACATAACCAACACACTCATAGATAGCACTTTACAGTTTACAAAGTTCTCTGACATACACTTTCTAACTTGATCTCGTCGCAGCCCCTGCAGTGCTCTGCCTGGATCGCCTGGAGGACTTGCACATTTTGACTTGCCCACCCCAGCTACAGTGCGCTTTTGCCTCCAACTGTGACCCCTGCAAACTGCCCTCCGGCTGTGGGAGCGGCAGCTTTGCCTGCATGGAGGGAGCAGAGACACAGAGTTTGCTCCCCTCCACTCCCCCTCCCCTGGGCCCTTAGCCAGAGACTGACAGGAGCTGCTCCTTTGCCTCTAGTGGGATGTAACTCACACTCCAGAGCTCCCTGCCGGATCAGGCTGAGGCTGCCCTCCACAGGACTCCATCTGACACGGCTACCCTTGCTTTGCCCCCTGCCCCTCCCTGTCCTGCCCCCTCAACTCCGACCAATATCCCCAGAGCACTTCCTTCACAAATCACTCATACATGACCCGTGTGTCAGGTCTGTTTCCGGGGAGCACATCTAAAGCAATCGCCCTAACTGCCCTGAGAACTAGATTCGTTCGTCTCCATTTTACAGATGGGGAAACTGAAGCTCAGAGATGTTGGGTGACTTGTCCAATGTCACTCAGCCAGTGAGTGCAGGGTGGGCTTCAAACTCAGTTCTTCTGGACCCCACAATCCAAGCTGCCCCCTCCTCCATTGATTGATTAGACACCCAAGGTTGCCACCAGCAGTCGGTCTTCATAAGCTAGACTTCAGTGGGCTCTCTCCCATCAGCCACACCATGGTCCCTGCCCCCTTGGGTCTGCATGGCTCGTGTTCAGGACCAGAGCCTCGAGGAGCTCCCTGTGACCCGGAGTCCTGGTGGAACACTGCCATGAGCAGCCCCAACTCGAGTTTCATGCCCTTTCACCTTAGCTTTGTCCATCATTTTTCTTGCTTTGAGTCAATAGTGTGGATCCGGGATGCCAGCCGCCACCTGTCTATCCCTAACAGCCCTGAGGATGATCAATATGGAGCAGGAAATTACAGGCCCAGTTGCTACAGGATCTGAGCACAACTGTGACCATTTCCCAGCCAAAAGATGCCCATCACAAGCATCAGTATTGACACCTAATCTGTAGCTGCCGTCTCGTAGATACCAAAGAATGTTCAAGAAGCACGCATTTTGTTGCATTGTACCCTGCAGTTAATAAGCCAAGGAATCGACACGTTAGGTGTATGCACTGTTTCTAAAAACCGCAAACCAAGAATGATAAATTATCAATATAGCTGAGGGTGTGTTAATTTTACTACACTTTTGTTACGTGCAAGTAGGGAAGTCATGAGGGTTATAAACTCAATTTGACTGAAGTTTAAAACCATATCTTTTATGAAAAAAGGCCTTTAATTTAAGATGGCCAAAGCACTTGATATTAAATATTTGCTGTAAAGAGAATTATAAGATTATTCGTTTTCTGACATTAAAAGTTACTTAATCAAGACTTCTTTCCATTAACTTGGGGAAAAAAAGATACTTGTTACAAAGAGACTTAGAGAGATTTCCTTAGGTCCATTCAAGACTTTCCCCTGCTTCCGGTGTGCTTAAGGTTTTTTTGTTTCAAGTTGGAGAGAGGAAAGGAGAGGCAGGCAGGAGCCCCATTTCGTGATTATGAAAATGAAAATGCGGTGTGATAGATGCCAGGTCAGCTGTGGGCACGTGAATATGCGATGACCCCTCGTTAATTCCAGTGGGGGCATCAGCTGTGGCTGGAAGCCAGGTCAGAGGCCGAATCCCAGCTGGGGCTACCTTCAGAGGGGCCGCTGGAAAGAGCCACAACTCTCCCTCCCCACTTCCCCACCTGCGGCCCCCTCCCACAGGAAGGAGCGACTCTCACTTTTCAACTCTCTGGTAACCCGTTCAAAATCCTGCCCTGCCCAGAAAACTCCAGTGCGTTTAATTTTTTTGTTTGTTTTTTAAAGCAGCTTCCCCTCATACCCAGGTTTTTTTTTTTTGTTTGGTGAGGAAGCTTGTCCCTGAGCTCACATCTGTTGCCAATCCTCCTCTTTTTGCTTGAGGAAGATTGTCGCTGAGCTAACATCTGGGCCCATCTTCCTCTACTTTGTATGTGGGGCGCCGCCACAGCACGGCCTGATGAGCAGTGTGTAGGTCTGGGCCCCTGATCCAGGCCGTGAACCCCGGGCCACTAAAGCAGAGCGCACGAACTTGACCACTATGCCACCGGGCCAACCCCTCCAGTGCATTTAATTTATTCCCAAAAATTGCCCCCAGAGGCACCATGACTCCACGGCCCAGACAGAGTCAGCTGGAAACACAATAGGCCAGGACCAGCAGGGGGCAGTGTGGTGTCAGGAATCTGAACAGGCTGAGCCAGCCAATGGGCAGGGTGGGTTTCAGGGCCATTTAGGCCACTTAATGGGAAAGAAATACCGCCTACAGGAAGCACCGGCAGACGCTCTGAGAAGGTACCTTTCCGTAGATGATGTTCCCACACTGGGGGTAGCCCTAAACCGTGGAGGAAATTCATCAAAACCCCCTTGTGTGGGCCCAGACCCTGCCCAACAAAATAAATGCAAGCAGACATTAAAGCTGGGGTCCAAACCAGTGGGCCCTGCCCAGCCCAGCCCTCAGACCTCTTCTGATGGCCGGGTCACAGCTCTGTTTTGTTTTAATGAAGCTCTTCACTGAAGTATGACATACACACAGAAAAACGCACATATCACACGGGATAGTTCCATGAATTTTCACAAAGTCATCACACCCATAAATCACGGACTCAGGTCAACAAGTCAAATGTTTTAGCTCATCCAAAAACCTCTTCAGCCTCTGGAAGGTTGTAAATTTCATTTTAATTAGCTGCCAACCACAAGAGCAATAGAAAATCTGGATTTCTGACGAAATGGAAAGATCCACACGGTGGCTGCCTGCCCACGGGGGTGGGGGGGCTGGGGTTGACTGCGGCTTTAGAGGAAGTGTGCCCTTCTCAGTTCATGTCAGGCTCAGGCAAGAGGGGTCCCTGCCCTGGGCCCCAAGCTTTAAAGGGTCCCTCCCATCCTCCACTACATGCCCCTTCCTGTAGGGCAAGGAGTCCAAGGGGCCAGGGGGACGCAGCCATCCGGATCCCTCGTTCCTCCCTCTAGACCACACTTCGGTACTCGGGACCCCAGAACTCTGTGCCTTCCTCCAGGCCTGGATGGTTGTACTTCTGATTGCTGACTGCCGTGGGTGTCTGCACCCTTACTCCCCAGGGCAGTGCCAAGGGCAGCTGTTTGCGCAATAGGGAGAGGGGCCTTGGATGGAGCTCAGATGTGCAGGCTGTTGGGGGCAGAAAAAGGGGACAGGCCCCAGGCCAGAGCCCAATCTCACCGGGGACCTTGTTCTAGCACAGAACCCCACAGAGTCTGTATTAGTTGGTGTTCTCCAGAGAAACAGAACTAATAGGCTATAGACAGATGGAGAACGAGAGGTCTATTGTAAGGAATTAGCTCAGGCTATGGTGGGGCCTGGCAAGTCTAAAATCTACAGTGTAGGCAGTCAGGCTGAAAATTCAGGTGATGGTTGATGTTGTAATCTTAAATCCAAATTCTGCAGGGCAGCAGCCTAGAAACTCAGGCAGGGCTTCTAGGCTGCAGTCTGGAGGATTCCTTCCTCTTCTGGGAAGAGTCCAGCTCAGTCTTTTTTCTTATAGCCTTCAACTGATTAGATAAGGCCCACCCATATTATGGAGGACAATCTGCTTTACTCAAAGTCTACTGATTTAAATGTTAATCACATCCACAAAATACCTTCACAGCAACATAAAGACTGGCATTTGACCAAATAAGACTGAGCCACCATAGCCTAGCCAAGGTGATGCATAAAATTAACCATAATAGAGTCCAAGAAGTCTATATGTAAATCCAGCCTTCCAGGTTGCTGTGAAGGTGTAGTTGTCAAAATAGAAAAGTAAAGTATTTTTACTCAATAATTCATTAGCTGTTATATAGCTTTTATACATTTGGACACATGCTATGTGGTCCTTTACTTTAGTCCCACCTACACGTCTGGCCCCTCTAGGCACTGGGTTTGCAACCCTGGATTTAAAAAACAGCAGTTTGGAAAGGGGTAGTGAAACTGGTAGCCAGATAGCCATTAATGATTATTCTTAACAGTCATGTAGATAAGCAATATATTATCAGACTCGCACTAGGTTCCTTACAGATAACATCTCCGATGCTTGGGTCACCATGGTAACGGGTGCTTAAGTTGTTTTTCAGAAACTGAGAGTCAACCCCTTGTCCAGTTCAGGCTGGTTGAGACCACCAACCCATCAAGTGGGCCTGCAAGAATGTCCGATAGGTGACCCTTTGATGTTAGGGGGCTGAAAACTCTACCCTCAGATCACAAAATGCCACCATCTTGTGAACACGCATCCTATGAAGAGCCATGAAGCTTGACTGCACTTGCACAGAACATTGATTACCTCACTTCTGCTTCCCTCCAATCATCTATCCCCACACTTCAGACCACCCTGGCCCTCTATCCCGTAAATATTCCTAATCCCCATTTTGGGAGAAGCAGTTTTGAGACTTGTTCTCCTGTCTCTTCACTTGGCTGCCTTGTGAATAAATCCTTTCTCTGCTGCAAAACTCGTTGTCTCGGTGCTTGGCATACTGTGTGGCAGGTAAAATGAGCCTGGTTCAGTAACAGTAGGAGAGAGTGAAATTAGCAGCCTGCCTATTGGTAGCAGACTGACTCTGGCTCTGTGAAGACATACGATCTTCCATAAAAGCCCCCCGTGCCTCCCTGTTGTGTTGGGTGTTGTGGCAGGGATGTGAGGTTGTTTAGGCTTCCATTTCCCAGGAATAGGGCACAGGAGTGTCCTAGGGATTCAATGAGATGATGTCAGCAGCCAGCCTTTCACACAGCACACTTACAGACTGTGGCAGGTATTGCCATTCTGAGGGGTCTCTCTCACCAGATCGGCCCAGCCTCCAGTTGAAACCATTCTCTCCCAGCTGGAAGAGTTGGGGCAGGGCCTGTTTTGCCTTAAAGTTGATCAGAGAGCACCTGTCCCCCTTGGTCAGTCTCCTGGGGGAGACAAGAGACAGGAAAATGCCCTAGGCCAGGGGCCAGCAGGGGCCACTGCCTGTTTTTGTGAAGAAAGCTTTATTGGGACACAGCCTGCCCATCCGTTCATGTCTCATCTACAGCTGTCTAAACCCTACAGTGGCAGGTGAGCAGCTGCAGCAGGGACACCATGTGGCCGGCAAAGTCAAAACTCTTTATTATCTGGCTGGCCCTTTATAAAAAAGTTTGCCAACTCCACCCTAGATGGTAAGACTGAGAGCTGGCCCTTCCTAAAGAGGAGATAGGTCCACCTGGCTCACCAGACAGGAGGCCTCTCCTCCCGGCCCTCCTCTTACCACCTTTGGGGGAAGCTTAGGAGGAGGCAGTTCTGTGCACGGCTGGTATGGAAAGGTGGCCTCTCACCCATCTGCTGCCATCTCCCCCCTCTTAACCACAAAGGGCACACCTATCAGCCCTTGGGTTAAGAGGGAGCACGATGGAGGCACCTTGGTGGCCACACATGGCTGCACAGGTTGTCACTGCACAGGGGCATCTGGCCTAGGGGGCATCCGAGGGCTGACGTCCAGCTCATGCCGCTCACCAAGCTGTGTGCCCAGCACAGGCTACACCCACCCAGAGAAAAGGGCGCCTCCTCCTAATTCTCATAAAGGGACCTGTGACCCGTATGAGCCAGTGTGGCGGCCCTGGAGGCAGCCTGGGTTTTAATTCCAGTCCTGGCCCGGACCTTGGGCAGGAGACTCAAATTCTCCAAGCATCAGTTTCCTCATCTGTAAAATGGTGACACATGTAGTGCTGTGATGGGCTGAATAAAGACTCTCCAAAGACGTGCACATCCTAACCCCTCAAACCTGTGAATACGCTGCTTTATGCGGCAAAAGGGACTTTGCAAGTGTGACTGAGTTAAAGATCTTGAGATGGGGAGATGATCCTGGATTATCCTGGCAGCCTAATATAATCATAGGGGTCCTTACAGAAGAGAAGCAGAGGGTCAGAGTGAGTAGCAAGAGATGTGAAGATGGAAGCAAGAGGTGGGAGTGGTGCAAGGAAGGGACGATGAGCCAAGGAAGGCAGGCTGCCTCTGAAGCTGAAAAAGGCAAGGAAAGGATGCTCCCTTAGAGCTCCCAGCAGGAACTAGCCCTGCAGACACCTTGACTTTAGCCCAGTGAGGCTGATTTTGGACTTCTAGTTCCAGAACTGTAAGATAATCAATTTATGTTGTTTTAAGCCACTAAATTTGTGGTCATCTGTCACGGAAGCAGTAGGAGACTCAAGCAACATCTGTCTCAGAGGGTGGTTTTAAGGATGAACCAAGATGGCGCCTCTAAGCATCCGGTCTCCGCAGTACTGCGTGGAGCTTGGTAAGGGGAGCTGCTGCCGCTGGAATCACAACCAGGCTTCCTTACCTCCGCCCTCCCCTCCCTGCCGCTCCTTCTGGCCCCGGGGATGGCTGCCATTCCAGGAAGCTCCTGGGAAGATAAGGGGTGACCTCTGACCACGTGAGGAAGGGCAGGAGGCCAAAGAGAGCCAGATGGTGGCGATTACCGTAATTACACCCCCGGCCCTTTCTAGAGGCGCCGAACCACGGGAGGCGGGCCAGGATGGCGGTGGAGTCACCATGCACACGCTGCCCCTCCCATCATATGTTGCAAGTGCCGCAAAGCTGGCGAAAAGCAAAAGTTGTTTTCAGATTGGTCATCGGCGGCCAGTGAGCCAGACCATTCCCTACAAAAGCAAACCACGCAGCAACAGTCACCCCGTACACACTTTCCCTCCGCTGGTCCAGCCCACCACCTCCCTTCCGGGCCCAGCGGCAGTCTTCTGTCCTCTGGGCGGCTCTGCCCGATTACCCTGCCCCAGGGTGATCCACTTGTCCCGCTTTGCCAGGGACTTTCCTAGTTTTAGCACTGAGGCCCTGTGTCCAGGGAAGCCCCCAGATCCTGGGAAAATCGGGACAGGTGGTCACCCAACTCAGCCCTCAGCATCGAGACGGCCCCCCAACGGTGGCTCCCGCAGCACTCGGCCCCTGTCCCCCCCAGGACATCCCTGTTGCCCCTGGGTCCTGTGGATGCAGCCAGTTCTGCCAGGCCTCGGGGCCCTCCCCACGCTGACCCTCTACCAGGAGTTTTCTTCCTTCCGGTTTATCACAACCAGCCCAGTTCAGGGGCCCTGACCACCTCATCCGTGACAAAGCCAGCTTTGCTGGTGTCACTGCTCCTGTGTCCTTCTGTCATAGGCCTTAACCCACCTTCAACTGTATATATTTGTTTGCCTCCCTCAGTAGATTTCTGCTTTATTCACCTTGAATCTTCAGTACTCACTACAGTGGGTGATGTCTAGTGGGCATTTGATAAATATTTTTTGAAGGACAGAGGGGAGGAAGGGAGGAAGGAGAGGGAGGGCGAAGGAAGGGAAGGAGGGAGAACCCCCAAGGTGTCCATGTCCTTCAGATTCACAGCCCTCGAGGTGACCAGTGTGACAAAAGCACTCCAGGCAGAAGACACGCTGTGTGGCATTTAAGTGGTCTGGATAGAGAATGGCTGATTTGGTGTGTGGCTTTCACGGCTGAAGAACACGACAGTGTGCCCTCGGGAACACAGGCTGCCTGTTTTTCATGTCACTTAGACACAAACCGGTCTCACAACTGTCTATACTGAGACTTCACACTAGGCCCCATCTATATGTGGACAGAAACCAGAGCAGCTGAGAAGTCCTGAGGCCAGACTCGGAGAAGGCTCTGGAGGACAATCGTAAAGGCCACGGCCCGTGAGCTTTGATCATCCGAAGGTGAGCTCCCCACCGTCGCAGACACCCCTCCCCCAAGTGCTGAAGCTTATCCTCTGCTCCCCCCACAATTGTGCAAGCACACTAATCCTGGTGTCTACGGCTATGACCGTGGGCTTCAACGCCCCTCTTCCCATTCTCCCACGAGATGCCGGGGCCGTGCGCAGGGGATCCCCCCCAGGAGCTCTCGGAGGGGCTGCTGGGGCTCGCCTGGTAGCTGGGGCTGTGCACACGTGGGAGGCGGCTGTGCCTGAGCAGGTGCAGTTCAGCCGGGTTGGTGACGTCGTGTCCACTCCTCACTCACAGTCCCCTCCACAGCGGAGCATGTGCTGTGTGCCAGGCCCTGGACAGGGAGATGGACCATAAACAGATAAACAAGCCCACAGAGCAGCAGGCAGGACGAAGAGAAAAGCGAGATTGTGCTTGTTCCACTTCTGCTGCCGAGCACACCAGGGAGATGGCACGCGGTCTCCCCCACCGTTCCCCAAGGCTTCCCGCCCCCCTGCCTGGGAGATGCAGCCAAAAGGGCAACTAGTCAAAGCGCGGGGATAATATCACCTACCGGAGACGGTGTGAGGGAACGAGATGTGAGTATACACAGATGATCACCTTTGAGGGCAGATTTGAAAGAGCTATGAAACTTTAAATATGCGCACAGCCCTATCACCCAGAAATTCCACCTCAAGGTGTCTGCTCTGGAGGAATCTCCACGCTTATGCACAGAAAATACGTACAAAGATTTTAATTAGAGCATTGTTTGACATAGCTGAAAACTAGAAAGGATGTCTATCAACTCTTGGAATGTGAAGCAGCGGTTTAGAAGGAGGAAGGAGGTTTAGCTGCAGTGACGCGAAGATTCTCCAAGATGTGATGATTGGATGAAAGAGTAAATAGTACAAAAATAAGTGCGCCGTGACACCATCAGAAGACAGAAAACCCTGCGCGCCAGTCGCACAGGGCCATGGATGTGAATGTTAATGCACAGGGAAAGGATACAGCCACAGCTGCCCCTGGAGGGAAGACTGGGAGAAAGGGCGCCATCAGAGGCCTTGAGCCTTGGCTCAAACGTTTTTACCCAGAGAATTGTGCATGGGTTATCTGCATAATTTTTATAATTTGTATAATTAAACATTGGAAGGAAAAGAAAAGAAAACCGAGTGACAGGACAATTTCCAGGCTGTACACCTCAATGCCAGCTCGGGTGTCATTATCTAGTTTGACAATAAAGACAAAAGCCCTAATGTCTGCCGAGATCCATTGCCATTTACAGAATAGACACCCGCTACACTTCACTCAGACGGGCACAGCGTAGCACCATCACTTAGCTTGTACTGGTGAAAAAAAATCACTCCAAAAGGTAGTGGCTTAAAAACCACAACCGCTTTATTTAACTCACAAATCTGTAGGTCAGCTGGTGATTTTTCTGGGCTGGGCCAGCCAGGCTGATGCTCCCTGGGTTCGCCCACGGGTCTGTGGTCAGCTGGCAACCAGATAGTGCAGAATAATCTAACTCGTGTCCAGAATGTGACACCTCTCTCGCCTTGGCCTATCTCTCATCCTCCAGCAGGCTAGCTTGGCTTATTCACATGGGGGTGTCAGATTCCAAGAGAAGCAATGGTGAAAGCCGTAACCCAGCTTGAGGCATAGGCTCTGAAATTCACACAGTGTCACTTCCGCCACATTCTGTTGGTCAAAGCAAGTCCCGAGCCCAGCCCAAGTCTGAGTTGTGGGAAGCAGAGGTCACCCTATCTAGCTAATATAGGAACAGCAAGTATGTGCCAGACCTGTGCTAAGCATTCTAGATCTATTGTCTCATTATCTTCTCATAGTAACTCTATGAGAAAGCTGTATAATCTCATTATATAGAAGAAGCAACTGAGGCATACTGCGGGGTCAGAGAAAAGAATCTCTCTGATGAACTCCGGGAAGCCTTTACCCGACCCACAAACTTGCCCCTAAAGATGCCTAGAATGCCACCATTCCTTGTTCTCTCCTGTGATGGGTTGCATTATGTCCCCCAGAGATTCCTACGGTGAAGCCCTCGCACCCAGTGTGGCTGTATTTGGAGTAAGGGAATAATTAAGGTTAAATGAAGTCCTGCAGGGGGAGGTCCTGATCTGACAGGATTAGTAGACAAGCGGTCACTCTGTCATATGAAGACACGTCCCCCTACTCCCATCTTCATCGTGCCCCTTCCTGGTATTTGCCATGAGAAAAAGTAGACAGACCTGGGTTTGAATTCAAGCCCCACCACCTATTGTTTAGGTAAGTCACCTAGACTTTCTAAGCCTCCCTTCCTCAATTGTAAGATGGATTGATTAACCGAGCTGACACACATAATGCCCCTGGTCTTGTTCCTATGCGTAGAGGGAGCCAAGAACCAATGCCAGTCCCTCCTCTGCAGGCTGGTAAACACGTATGAGGTCAGTGACTCTCCCAGTATGCTCCACTGCACCCACCGACACTTCCCACAGGGCATGGCACACAGTAGGTGCATAACACATTTTTAAATAGAAACAGAGTTTTATTTAAAAAGTAGATAATTGTGCAAAGTGTTTCCAAGATGAATGGCTTTCTTGGTTGTGTCCGCTCTTGGGAAACAATGCATCTCCCAGGGGGGAGTGCCGCTGCTGCTGGAAGCCTGGCCCGAGCACCGGCAAAGCTCAGACCTGAGATTCAGAAAGCAGTTCACGCTGCAGTGGGGGGAGGGGGAATATAAATTGAAGGCAGATGAGACACAGGGCAGGGAGACCTGTGGGGCACCTAGTGGGTGGTCTGTGCCAAGGATATCGAGGCTGCAGTGAGAGCAGCGTGAGGAGCAGCCAGTGGGGCTTGAGGGCTTGGACCCTGGGCTCGGGTCCTGGCTCCTGGGCTCCAGCTGGGTGGCCTTGGGCCTCTCCTCTCGTCTATAAAACGGAGGTGCTGCCAGGCCCCATCTCCATGAAGTGCATCTGATCAGCCCCCGATGAATCCTGGCATTGCTGTGTGCTGGCATCACACCTTGCAGGAAGCAGCTTGGCAGGAAGGGCACAAGCTCTGGGAGCCTGTTTGACCTCCAGCTCTGCTCCTTAGCCCCCTACACACGTGAATTGGGTCCAGTTATTGAACCCCTCTGAGGGTTGGTTTCCATCTGTCAAGTGGGCTAATTCCTACGCTCTACAATTGTTGCATGGATTACCTTTGATACGGCAGATAATAATATTTATGGAGTATAAGCTCAACAAAGCCTGCTGTCATTTTCCCTGACAGGAGGCGGAAGGGGGGAGAAGACACCAAAAGTCACAGAGCCTCCAGCTGCCCAAGGCCAAACCCTTCACAGCTCCTTGCTTCTCTCCCAAGGGCCTGGGTGCCGGCTTCGGATTCCTCAGGGATTCACTGGTAAACTTAATCTGCTCTAGGAGGTGCCAAGTCAAAGAGGGGAAATTAACATTTAGGAAGCGAGTTCATCAACAGTGAGTCTGATGGGAATATGTTTGAGAGCCTCTTTATCCAGCCGGAATCTGTACTTTTCCAGGTCAAAATGCTTCTCACTTTCCAGTGTTCCTGAAAAATCATTTGTTTGGCCTTCTACTGAATAAGCTTTGATTGTGAGCCAAGCTCTACACTAACCACTAGAAAGACAAGAGCGCCCTCTCTCAGTCACTTGTTCAAAGGACATTTCTTGAGTGCCTACTATGTGCTGAGCATAGTGCAGAGGGGAGGAAAAATAATTTTCCTTCTACACTTCCAAGCTCTTGGCTGAGACCCCCTGTAATAAAGACAGATTAACAAGAGAAAAACAAACAGAAGTTTATTAACACATCTATTTCACATATACGTGGGAGATCCCCAGGGAAAAATGAGTAACTCTTCAAGTGGCCTAAGCCACCAGTTTAAATACCGTCTTCAGCTAAAGTCAAAGAAAGCTGTGTGTGTGTTTGGGCATGGGGAAAGTTATGGGAGGTTTCTAGGAAAAGCCTGGTAAACAAGGGTAAGGTTGTTACGCAGATTCAAGTCGGTGCCTTCTCCATTGATAAGAGCCATCTTTCCCTTCCTGGTACAGAGAGGGAAACACCCTTACAATGGAGACTTCCTTTATAAATCCAAATGTCCCCTATAAAAGGGTAACTCCCACTCTGTTTTCAGAGCTTCTCCTGTATCTGTTGTTTCTCAAAATAATCCTTATGCCGAAGAGACATATTTGGGGTAGCGTATTCTGCATAAGGCTCAGAGGATGCCTGGTTCCTCCCCACAAAGGACTCCATAGTTCCAAGTGCAAACAGCAAGAAACACAACAAGCATGGAAAAATTACTCCTATCTGCCACCTGCCCTCCAGAGCCCTCCTTCACACTGAGTGTTAATAACATAAGAAAAGGAGTGATGTTTCAAGCTACAAGCAATCATGGAGGAATTCCAGGCTTCTCAGTAGAAGTAATAGAAAATTTGGGAGGTGGGGAGTGGACCTTCCACATAATCTCTGAAAATCAAACCACGTAGGTGATACCTAAATGCCGATTCATCCATCCGTTTGACAAAATGTACTGAGTGCCTACGATGTGCTAGGCATGGTATCAAGGAGTTAACTAATGCACAAGTCTTACTTCTTGTTTTCTTTTTGTTTCAGACAGAATAAAGACTACAGTACCAGAAATCTTCAGGCACATGCCCAGCATTATGGGCATTGACTCCTTACATGGGTGCCCAGGAAGAATATTAGAGGCCCTTTTAAGAAAACAACTGCTTTTCTCTCAGGGGAACCATTGCCATTATTAATTCAAGAACATCTTAGAAAAATAACTCCCTGTCAGGGGTAGAAAAATTTTTCTTTCTTATCTTCTAGGTTCTTTGGCTTGTTAATACAGTCATGAGCCACATAACGACATTTCGGTCAACAATGGACCCCATATATGATGGTGGTCCCATAAGATTAGTGCCATATAGCCCAGGTGTGTAGTAGGCTATACCATCTAGGTTTGTGTAAGTACACTCTGTGATGCTTGCACAACAGTGAAATTGCCTAACAATGAACTGCTCGGAACTTATCCCCTTCATTAAGCAATGCATGACTGTAATTAAATTGACATAGGACAGATTAACAGGAGAAAAACAAATTTAATTTTGTATATACTGGAGCCCCATAAAAATAGAGATTCAAGGAAGTGACCAAAGCAGAAGATTTTATACCTTTTAGATAAAAAACAAAAACAATAAAAATTGTGAAGAATTGACAAGACAACAGTTTGGGCTTGGGATAGTAAACTGGTGAAGAAGTAAAAAGTTTTGTTTATACAGCCTTCTTGGCCCTAAATTCCCTCTCTATCTCTGGTGATAAGGATGCTTTATACCCTCCGGGTACCAGGAGATTACCTTTCATCTGGGGATTTATCTCTTGCTTTCAGGGAGATGAAGAAGGGTCAGAGTGTCCTTCTTGCACCAGCTGTTTCTCGAGTAACTTTAATTCAAAAAAAGCAGTATCCCAAATGACATATTATGAGGTGGCATATTCTGCTCCCCTTCATCAGTTTGGGGAGAATTTCTCCCACTGAAAGCCAGAGTGTGCTGCCCGGTCACCTCCTTTTTGTCTTTATAGCTTTTGGATAAATAAGCCCCAAACTAACTTGAACTTGTTGGGGAGGAAAAATTTCTCCTCTACCCAGCCAGAAGAACTTGGTCTAATAATCAAATTGACGTGAGACAGATTAACAGGAGAAAATCAAACAAAAGTTTAATAACATGTATACCTCCTGTATACATGGGAGAGACCCAGAAAAACTGAATAACTCACCAAAATGGCCAAAACCACCACCTTAAATACCATCTTCAGATAAAGACAAAAGAAGACATTGGGGTGGAGGGAGTCAGTTTGGGAGCTTACCAGGAAAAGCAGAGTAAATAAGGGTAAGGTCATTATGCAGATTTAAGTCTTTGCCTTCTGCATGAATAAGAGTTTCTAGAGATAAGGTCATCCCCTCTTCCTTGTACAGGAGGGAGACATCTTTACAAATGAGATTTCCCTTATAAATGTAAATGTCTTTCACAAAGGGTAACTTCCACTTGGTTTTTTAGAGCTTCTTCCATGTCTGCTGTTTCTTAAAAATAACCAGCCTAAAATCATCCTAATGCCAAAGAGGGATATTTTGGGGTGACAAATTTTGCTCCCTGACAACCTCCACTTTAAAATGCTGAGGTGGTTTCTAGATTGAATCATACAGACATGGATTTCCCTCCACCACCAGTTAAATGGTAGGTGCACAGCCTCAGGATATATGTGAGAAATAGGTGGTTGGCAATGTCAATTGTGAAGTACCATGAATGATTCTGTGTTCAAAATTTTAAAGAAGAAAAGAAAAAAAGGGGAGAAATGCCAGTCTGCCCAGAGTTTGCAGGTGTTTCCCAGGAATAGTACCACCAGGAACCCCTCATGAAGCCGAGGAGGGCAAGTTTCTGATAGGGGCTGAAGACACAAGCTAGAGGTGACCATAGTCCCGGAGTGGTGTGTGATGCCTCCTGCTGTTCCCAGAGAAATTGGCAGCCAAAATTTGAGGTCTTGATGTCTTGACACATGAAAGGGAGAGGGGAGAGAGTTCCTGAAACAGAGGAGAGCAGAAGAGAGCTCCAGAGAACAGGAACCCAGAGGAATCCTGGGTCTGTGAGAACAAATAGTGGCCAACTGAAGGAGGTCCGTAATGAAGTGGCCCACTGGGGAGAGTAGAAAGGCCATGACTTCTAGAAAGAGAACCCCCTGCCCTGCTCCTTCCCCATCTTCCTAGCTGCTGATTTGCAATTTAAGTTAGACAATGAGAACAGGGGTTTGGTGAGAAGGTAGTTCTCAAATTCCACCCAGTGTTCTTTGTGGGGAGGATGTTAATCCTCTTTGTCCTGCTTTCTATCATGATGTTTGCAAGGTGCCAAGGAAGGTTTCAGAGCATTCACCAATAGAATAACAGATATCCACATTGTTTCGGGCATTCATTGAGACCCACCTGAGGCGCCAGCATTAGGTGAGGTGAGTAAGGCACTAACCTCAGCACAAAATATAAGGGGTGTGGAAAAAAAAGAAAAAGGATGATAAATATTATTTTAATGCAGTATTTTTAAAAATCCAAATTTATTCAAAAAAATCCATGACAATAAAATATCACGATTTTAAATAATGTAGACAAGTGTTGAGCACCGTGCCTGGCACACAGTAAGCTCTCTGGAGATATTGATGTTGTTATGGAGCAACACAGCCTTCACAAGAACAACATGAGGTCCCTGCCTGCAGGTGGCTCACTCTCTAGTTGGGAGAGTCCAGCAGGGAGGCTGTGAGCCCTAGGAACTATGGGAAACAAACGAAGCATGTTTCAAGAAAATTAGGAAAGAGAACACTTCTTCATGAAAATATATAATAATGCGACTTATAAGAAAAATATGCTTGGTCTTCTTCTTGTTTCTGCAACAGAGCTCCTAAAACGCTTGGAATTTCCTGTGAAGAGAGTTATGAATGTGTATTTTGTTATGCTAATGAGGTAACTTTTGGACCAGCACCTAAGGATGGGGGCTGGTTGCCAGGGGAACCAACAATGTGATTGGAGGGCTGGAACTTTCAGTCCCATGCCCCTGACCTCCAGGGAGGGGAGAGGGGCTGGAGGTGGAATCAATCCCCAATGGCCAATGATTTCATTAATCATGACTATGTAACAAAACCTCCGTAAAAAGCCAAAAGGACAGAGCTTGGAGAGCTTCCGTGTTGGTGAATATGTGGAGATTCTGGGAAAGTGGTGCACTCAGAGAGGTGGAAGCTCCTCGCCCCTTCACCTATACTTTGCCCTATGCATCTCTTCCATTTAGCTGTTCCTGAGTTATGTCCTTTATAATAAAGCAGTAATATAGTAAGTAAAATGTTTCTCTGAGTTCTGTGAGCTGCTCTAGCAAATTAATCAAATCCAAGGAGGTGTTGTTGGAACCTCTGATCTATAGCCAGTAGCCACAAGCACAGGTGACAACCTAGACTTGTGACTGACATCTGAAGTTGGGGGGGAGGGGCAGTTTTCTAGGACTGAGCCCTTAACCTGTGGGATTGTTACTGTACAAAATTGGGGTTCTCTGCCCCATGTGCATAAACAAGCCAATTAATTATAGCATCAGCTTTGGGGGAGAAATCAGCTTTTATTCTGTGAGATCTACCTGCAGGGAGACGGGGACATGTGCTCTCAGATCTGTCTCCCTGATTCAGGATTTAGGGTGAAATTTAAGAGGTTAGGGAGAACGGGCTGGCATGCAGAAACACTGGTGGGACAGGCTTTGATTGGTGGGTTTCAAGCATTTATGGCAAGGTTTTAAACATTTATGACAAGGTAGGGAAGGAATTTTAACACTGGATCTTCCTGAATGAGGGACCCCTTGCTTCTGATAAGAGTCCCAACTTTCAAGTTCCTGTCATGTCCTGGTCCTTGGGTTTCATAGAGAGGAGGATCTTTAGTTCTGGGGTTGTTTCAGGTCATGATTTCTTCTTTCACGCATGCTCTAGCTACACGACTTTGCAGTTTTTCTGGAAGACAATGCTTAATTACTTTGTTGATAAGAGATGCGCCCTGTTCAAACTGGCTCTAAATGGGCCCATGGTTACAAAGCCCCTCTTTTTGTTGTTCATCTCTCAATCTCGAGGGACATAGGACAATGACTGCTCTAGCTTATTCCTGCTGATAAAAGGCACAGGTTTTTTCATCTCATTAAACCAGTCTCTTAGTAAGATGGTGATGCAAGTGGGCTCCCAAAGTTAAGGCCTATATTGTGTAAGAAAGTAACCAGGTGTTTAATAAGAAGCATTTCTAGAGAAACAAAAAGAAAGATAAGGTTAATGGTTGTAGCAAATTATAGACTAGTTTCCAAGCCCAGGGAGCAGCCAGTCAAAGAGTTTCTAGATGTCAGAATTGAAACATCTTTTGTAGTTTGAAATGTCTCTGATCATGTCATCAAGTGTTCAGATATCTTTCTGAGTGACTTACACAGCAACAGACATGAATCTCTCTTAAGTTTATATCAAGTTGTACAGCTTCAGTTTGCAAGGCTTCAGGAAAAAGGGCAGATTCCAAATGAAAATGAAGGAAAAAATTGAAAACATTAGTTTGGAGATTTGTAGCCAGATATTTCAGGAGACTAGAAGAATTCAGAATCCAGTCCAGTTAACAGATATAAAACAAAACCTCAAAGACAATTATCAGAAGTAGGATCCAATATCCATGAATGTGTACTATAGTTTCTATTGAAACATAATTTTTCTCTCTAAAAGCACCCTCATTTTTACCAAATATAGCCAATTAATACTCATTGGTTTGAAAAATAAGTCTAGTTTCAATAAACTTGGCCCAATTATTTACATAAGTACAGCAAGAATAGCAATTGATTATATAGGCTCTTTCAAATCTGCTTTGCTGGATCTTTTCATAAGGAATCTCAGATTGAACTTTAAAGGCCTCTCAAGAACAGGAAAACCAAGCTAAGGACTTGTCATCAGAGTCTGCCTGCAATACCTATAGATTTGGGTGAATTCCTCTCTTTTCTTGAGGTTCCCCCAGATATCCCTTGCACCTGTCAGGGAAGTGATCTCCTTTACTCACCTGGTAAGGTTTCTGGGAACCCTGTAAGTAAGGTACCAGGCCAATATTTCCAGGTGGCTTTAATTGTTACATAAAGTCAACGTTTATTCCTCAAAAGATGTCTTGTCATAGCTGAATCTTATGTTTCTCTCAAATATGACATTCCAGTCAAAGCTTTGGTAATATAACCAATGTTTCTAATTGTGTCCTGTTATAAGATTCTTATTGAACTTATGCAAATAACTATATTGCTATGAAAATAAGAATATTTACTCACTAAGAGTTTCCAAATTCTGGAGGGATCAGGTAGGGAGAAAAAGATAAATGTTTCAATTCTGCTTACAAAGATATAATTTTACCAACTTGCTATTTGTCAGAGTTAGCTTAAGAGAAAGAGAAAAATGTTTCCTTAAACCTGGAAAAAACAAAACATTAAAAAAATCAGCAATATTTCAAATGAAAAGTCATAGAAATTATAATCATCCTCATCAGTTCATTCAGTCCTGTGTAATCAATTCTTTTTTTGTGTGTGTGAGGAAGATCAGCCCTGAGCTAACATCCGTGCCAATCCTTCTCTTTTTGCTGAAGAAGACTGCCTCTGAGCTAACATCTATTGCCAATCCTCCTCCTTTTTTTTTTCCCCAAAGCCCCAGTAGATAGTTGTATGTCGTAGTTGCCCATCCTTCTAGTTGCTGTATGTGGGACACGGCCTCAGCATGGCCGGACAAGTGGTGCATCGGTGCGCGCCCAGGATCCAAACCCAGGTCGCCAATAGCAGAGCACGCGCACTTAACCGCTAAGCCATGGGGCCAGCCCTTGTGTAATCAATTCTTAATCTTAGTCTTCTGTTAGAAGTTTCATGAAGCCATCAGTTTCTCCATTAGGGTTCTGTAATTTCTTACCCAGTTCAGTTTTATGATCTGAAAGTTTATCAGAAACCTATATTCTAAAGTGAGTGTCAGAGTCTTTTCCATGAATCTCTCTGAATATGAAACATCTTTGCAAAAGCATCAGAGTAAAACAGCAACTATCTGCAAATGATGAAAGACTCAAAAGGGCAATTGAAAAGGAACTTGGCTATTTCTGTGACATACAATACTTCATGATAATAACTAGAATTATGACAGACAACCAGGACAGGTCAGAATTTTACATAATTTTTAAAACATCTGTATCAATAACATTTACCCATATAATACCACTTAAGAAGATGTTTGTTGTCACTTATTTGACAATGCTTTCCATGTAATTTAAAATACCAAATAAGCCTAATTAGTTTAGTGCCTTCTTTTTAGGAAGGGAGAGCAAATTTCTTTCAGAAGTCCCAGGGGCCCTCTGAAAATTCTCAAAGAAAAAAGTCAAAATAAAGACTTCATTTAGGATATGAATTTTGGGAGAAGCTTGTCAAAAATATCAAAAGGTTTTAAAACACGTGGTCAAATAGGAAACAATGCTCACTGTGAAACAATGCTCAGTTATCCATTCAATCAAAGTGACAGCAGAAACAGTCAAGTGCAAACAGAGAGTTAAAACAGTCAAAAAAAAAACAAACCCTTAGAGCCTGGCCCAGTGGCGTGGTGGTTAAGTTCGCATGCTCTCCTTCAGTAGCCCGGGGTTTGCAGGTTCAGATCCCGGGTGCAGACCTATGCACCACTCATCAAGCCATGCTGTGATGACATCCCACATACAAAATAGAGGAAGATGGGCACAGATGTTAACTCAAGGCTAAACCTCCTCAGCAAAAAGAGGAAGATCAGCAACCAATGTTAGCTCAGGGCCAATCTTCCTCACCAAAACAAAACAAAAACAAAAAACCTTAATAGACAGACCTCAGTCTTTTTGAACATAGGAAATTATTTTAACAAAACATACATCTTCTGTCTTTTAGGCAAACTTACTCAAAGGTAAAGAAAACCCTTTTATAACCTCTTTATTAAGAGCAGACTAAAAGTCCAGGAAAATTATCCTTTTAAGAGAGAGAGAACCAAATTTTAATTTTGTACCAGTTTACTTTTGATATTAAAACTTATTCACTTAATTAAATTTATTTCAATCTTAGCCAACTTGACCATGCATAAAACTCTTTTTAAGGTTTCTCTTCCACAAACCTTCTCTAATTTTCTTTTTACATGCAAAATTTGTCCCATGCCTTCTTTTTTCCCTTCTAGTACTTTAGGACAAATTTGTCTTTCTTAACAAAACAAACAAAAATATTTCCATTCTTTATACTTTCTTTACTAAAAACATACATCTTACTTTCCTTGAATACAAAGATGTTTTCCTTATTAATTTTTAGTAGAATTTTTAACCCTTACAGATCTTAGCAAAAACTAAAAAGAAATTATGAACTGTCTTTTATATTAGCATTCTAAACACCTGTCATAATTTTTAGAAACATGTTACTTCATAGTATAATCTTTAATAGAATACAAGACATATTTACTAATAGACCCAAACATATTTTAGTTTCTCTGTAATAAGAAGCCAAAAGTAGATAAACTTAGACATGTTTAGTGATAATGTTTCAGTATGTCATCTTGTTTGAAAATGACCCAGATAGCCAATGAGTTTTTTATCATTTAATTTCACCTAGCAAAACTTCAAAGTTTCAAGTTACCAGAAGGATTTTGGAAGTTATTTTAAATACACATACCCTGACATATAATTATTGCTAAAAAGTTCACCCAACACTTTTATCTTTTCCACATCTATTTAGTTTACTCATTCCCAATAATTATTTAGATTGTCTACAAAACTACATAATTAGACAAAATTAGCTATCATTTTAAGTTATTATTTTTGCTAACTAGTTTTGTAATAGAGATAACATCAGCTTATTTGACCAATAAATGTAGAATAAAGACTGCATGTCTGCATCATAGCCAATGCTGATAACTCTGAGGACATGCCCACTTTAATCAAACCAACCATTTCAAATAAGTTTTCGGTTACCAAAGATTAATTTGTATCATGTTTATCAAGATTGTTTTATCATTTATATCATAAACTAACATTTGCATTAGTTTCTATTACATTTAGAAATAATTTATATAAGCACTTTCTTTAAGCCAATTGAATAGAGTTCTCTAGAAATTATACCATCTGGAGGTAAGATATTACACATATGTAACATACATATAGACACACATACCCAAAGACTATACAGCTATTGTTTTAAAATTACTGCCATAAATCAGTAATATAGTAATACAAGTCTCTCTAGTTATGAATTTAAATTTTGTTTTCAGTCTTTTTACTAACATTTATGGAGAAGACACTCAAGATGCTAGATTTTTGGTGAGGGCACTCTAATTGCCATTTTTCTTTCCTTTTTCCTTTTTTTTCTTTCAGTCCTAGGAATTAGTGATGGGCTAGACATTCCCTGGAGGGTTTGCAAGTTCTTTGAGATAAGGGAAATGGGTGGAACCTGAAATGCTTCTAGAGCTGCATTTCCAGTTTTGCAAGGATTTTTAAGGACAATTGTTTTTGATTTCTCAGAAATTGGATTGTAACTCAAATGACGTTATAGGTTGATCTGCCTGTCCAACTACATAACAAAAGGCACAGAGAAACCACTCAAGTTTTATCCAAGATGGAGTTTCTGGGGCATTTTCTGCCTTATCAATTTCTAATGTCCCAATATCTTCAAGCATTTTGAGAGGAACAGGGGAGGGTTTGGGATTGGAAAAGGAGTAGTGAATTTTGAATCACCTTCTAGAGCCACACCTGTGGCCCTGCAAGGATTTGCAAGACAAAGATGGTTGTTTCCAGTTCTCCAAAGAACTGGAAAGAGGTTGAACCACCCTTTCAGTTGCATTTTTTTCAGTAGAAGTTTTTCCAATTTAAGGCTCCATCCTCTGACCATTGGCAAGTAGGATCTTAATAGCAACTGAAACCCATAAGCATTTATGGCCTAACTATGGACTCAAGAGGCATCCCGAAAAGAGATTGCAAAAGAAGCAGTCCTCACAAGATCCAGAATGTTCCCTCCCGAGAATAGTCCAAGAAAGCAAAGGCTTCTGCTGCACAGGCTGTAGTGCACTAACAAACAATGAAGGTTGAGACGACAAGGGCCCCTGGTGGACTAGGACCCTTTACGACCAAAGAGGGCACAAAGCCAAGCTCTCAAGACATAAAACAAGACAAAAGAAAAGAAACCTCATCTTATATGCACATTAACAGCTTTAGCTATGTTTTGGGTCTCTCAGAGCCAGACTAATACCCAGGGGGAGGTGCTGCGGGGTTGGGGATTGTGTGTGCTTTACAGAGGACCTCGTCATTGTACGGACATTTTGTTGAGGTTGGCAGGGGACCTGTCGTCATCTGCCCTGTTCCGTGACCAACTTATCCTATCACGGGAGTCTTCTTGAGGTGTCAAGTGCCCTAATGGCTTTTAACTGCTCAACCCATGTCCACCAATATTGTGGCCTTTTTTGGCTTCCAAAATGTCCCTTAGCGACAGCTTCCACCTTATGCATGTACTCCATAGGTGGGCCCTGCAGCAAAGTTTACCACGGGCCCACCCAGACAACGAGCTTATGGAGATGCCTGCGTCTTGCCCTATGGTTTTTTCCTTTTTATGACAAATGACACAAAAAAAACAGAGACAAGGAAAAGTAGTCACCATCTCCAGGAGGAGAGGGATCAACAAGCCAATGAGTACTCAGTAGTTTGTACTATGTACTTGTAGCTAAGTCAGCTAACTTGGGAGAATGCAGCCTAAAGGGCTACAGGGCAGGGATCTAATTAGCATTTCCCATCATTTCAGAATTTAGACACGGCCGATGAAAAGTATATTTATGCTGCAGCTAGAATCAGCTCGTGAAAATTTCAAACATCCCCAAAATCAAGACCCTTACAACAAAGGCCCAGCCAAAGCTTTCCTCTAATGGCCAATGTAACTTCCCTGAGGCTGATGGCAGTTTGGTAGGACCCTTAGCCACAACAGGAGTGCAACCTGCATTTCTGCCCGACCATCTCCGACTACAACATGGAGTGCAACTGCATTGTTTGTCCCACTGTAGTTTTGGGAACCCCCAACCTGATGATTATCAAGCCAAGCCCTCAAGACGCGAAACAAGCTTGGTAAGATTCTGCCGTTCTCTGGAAACATTTACAGCTCCTGGAGCCTCTAGGTCGAAAGGTGGAGCCCTTGACTCTTTAAAGATTTCTTTGGTTCTTGGTTTGAAAACTCAAAAGGAGCCCAAAGTGGCCACTGTAATTTTAAATTATCCCAGGTTATCTTGCCAGCTGTTTGCAGTTATTCCCATTTCAGGGGGCTTTTCCCAATGTGGCCACAACAAACAAGGTAATTTCGAAAGAGAGTTTGTTACAGTTACTGAGAAACTCAGTCCCTGAAACAGCCAATTCAATTCAGACAGACATTAACGCACGATACAATTCTGCATATAACACAGACCAGAATACTAGCTAGTTTTCCAGGAGTAGCTCAGAACCCGTGCCAGGAACTAACCAAAACCAGACTGTCAGAGGCAAGTCAGAACCAGTGCCAGGACTTGCCCAGATCTGGGAGCAACTTCACGAGCGAACCTCTTTTTCCTGCCTCTAATTACCCTGGGTGGCTCAGGCCCTAGGTTTGGGTCTCAGCCTGCCAGGATTTCCCAGAATACAAGCCAAATTCATATCTCCAGGAAATCAAACCAGAGAGATGAGGTAAAAGATAATTACTTTATTACAGTTACTTACCCAGAGCCCAGAGACGTCTTGATCCAGAAGCTGTTTCTTCTCCCAAAGGAAAAAGAAAAACACCTTGGGGCCTGGAGCACTGTAGCAGGGAAACTGTAACCCGATCAGTCAAGCCCCTAGATGAAATTGCCTAGGCAGCTGCTTAGAGTCAATGAAAAGACCCCATACCCCACCAGGGGTTCCAGAGCCTCAGGTGGGCAGTGACAGGACCATAGTCCTTCCGTGGTCACCAACTGTTACTGCACAAAATTGGGGTTCTCTGCCCAATGCACATAAACAAGCCCATTAATTACAGCATCAGCCTTTGGGGGAGAAATCAGCTTTTATTCTGCAAGACAGATCTGAGGGCACACGCCCCCGTCTCCCTGCAGATCTATCTTACAGAATAAAAGCTGATTTCTGCCCCAAAAGCTGATGCCATAATTAATGGGCTTGTTTATGCTCGTCAGGCAGAGGACTCCAATTTTATGTGGTAACAGGATCTGATGCTATGTCTAGGTAGACAGTGTTGGAATTGAATCGAATTGTGGCACATGCAGCCGGTGTCGGAGAATTGCTTGATGGTGTGGGAAAAACCTGTACACATTGGAATTGGGTGCAGGATGCTAAAATGACATCTTTTTTTTTGACTCAGCTCTTGCCCAGCCCTACCACATAGTTTATTTATTAATTAATAAATAAAATAATTATTTATTATTAATTAATAAATTAATTAATGTTTGCTGAAAGAAAGACTGAAAAGATAGAATAAGGCAGCTCACAATTTCGTGTCAAAGCATAGTGTCATAGCACAGAGTTGAACGGTTGCCAGAGATGGGAGCATGCTGCCCAGGCTCCTCCCACCTGCCTGCAAGGGCTCCCTGCTTACCTGGGCTTTATACTGGGATTCATTGTTCTTTTTATTATAGAATTTTTTAAATATACATAAAAGTAGGGAGAATCATATAATGACGCCCCCATGTATTTATCACCAGCTTCGATAATTACCAACATTTTGCTCATCTTCTGTTATCCATCCCGCCTCTTCCCCTTTTCTTTGCCCAGAGTGTTTTAAAGCAAATCCCAGGTACATCATTTCACCCATAAATACTTCAGTTTGTATCTCCAACAGACAAAGCCTTTAAAAATATATAACCACAAAATCATTATCAAGTGTAATATAATGTCCTTTAGTACATGGCCAAGGTCCAAATTTCTCCAACTGTCTCACCATCCAAATATGGTCCACGCATTGCATTTGGTTCACATGTCTCTTAAATCTCTTTTAATCTGTAACAGTCCCTCTCTCCCTTTTTCCTCCTGAAAAAATCAGGCCATTTGTCCAGTAGAATTTCCTTCATCATTGTAATTTCCTTTAATGGGTTTCTCTAACCTTTAAATTTCCTGTAAGCTGGAAATTCCATCCAGAAGCTCAGTTAGATGCAGTTTGAGTAATGTTGGCAAAGAGTTCAGAGGTGGTACTGGGTATTTCCTACTGCATCACATACCAGGAGACACGTGATGTCCCTTGTCGCAGAGCCAGTGGGGTCAGTCTCCTCTATGTAAAGTCCCTCATTAACCTTTCATCTGATGGTTTCAGCATCCAATCGTGGTTCTTATTGAGGTCATGAGAAGTCATAAAATTCCATCTGACTTTTAATAGTGAGGACTCCTCTGAGCTCTGTCTTAGTGCCTCTTCTTGTCTCACTTTAACTCTAAGGTTACCAGTTGGTGGCTTGCCTTCCAAATACAGCCTGAAGATGTGTTTTGTTTGAACTTCACAATGTTTTTTAGGTAGTTGAGCCAATATTTTTAAGTGGGGGGTATTGTACAATTAAAAAATGCGTATTTTGGGGCCGGCCCGGTGGAGCAAGCAGTTGAGTGTGGGCGCTCTGCTGCGGCGGCCTTGGGTTCGCCGGTTCAGATCCCGGGCGCACACCGACGCACTGCTTGGCAGGCCATGCTGTGGGGGTGTCTCATATAAAGTGGAGGAAGATGGGCATGGATGTTGGCCCAGAGCCAGTCTTCCTCAGCAAAAAAGAAGAGGATGATTGGCAGGTGTTAGCACAGGGCTGATCTCCTCACACACACACAAAATGCGTATTTTCAGCTTCCTTTGAAAAATCAGGAATCCAGCAGCATTGGTTCAGTCCTACCACAGGGTGGCAGTCTACAGGATCTGACCAGCGGCTGACACTCTAGACACAGTGTGCACTCCTGGTTCTCCAAGCCCCTGCCATGCCCTCCTGCATCCTCAAAGCTGAGACCCAGCATCAGGTGCATCTACCAGGCACTTGCTGTGTTGCTTTCTCATGATAGAGAAATGGTTCTCTGTGCTAAGGCCTTGGTCAAAAGTTGGAAACCAAAAGATAAACAAAAGGGAAGCTGGTTTCAAGAAAATTAGCAGAGCGAATCTTTCTTTGTGAAAATCACTTTTTTAACAAATGAGAATAATAGTCAAATAAAGTACATCTGTGTTAAAAGAATGCAACTTAAGATGCTAGTGGGTTAATAGCAGCCCACTTTGTTCACTAATGTCTAGGCCACTGAATTTGCACCCCTGTTTCACTGTCTCCCTCAGTAAGATCATCCATTCCCATGATTTCAGTTACCATCTTCTTATGGACTGAATTGTGTCCCCTTAAAATTCACGTGGAAGCCCTAACCCCCAGTACCTCCTAACATCACTGCATTTGGAGATAGGGCCTTTAAAGATGTGATTAAGGTAAAATGACATCATTAGGCTGGGCCCTAATCCAATCCAACTGGTGTCCTTATAAGAGGAGGAGATTAGGACACACAAGAGACAACAGGACTTTGAGCACAGATAGATGACCACGTGAAGAAGCAACCAGTAGGTGGCCACCTACATGCCAAGGAGAGAGGCCTCAGAGGAAACTAACCCTGCCTGCACCTTGTTCTTGGACTTCCAGCCTCCAGAATTATGAACAAATATATTTCTGTTGTTTAACCCAGCCAGTCTATGGTATTTTGTTATGGCAGACCTAGTAAATTAATACACGTCTCTATGCTTTAGATCCCAAATCCATGTCCCCAGCCCACACTACTGCCCTAAGCCCCAGATTGGAATATCCAACAGCCTGTATTACTGCAAGCAAAAATCTCACAAGTCTGAGCAAAGGTACGGAGGCAGGAACTGAGTATGGCGGGAGGATATAGGTGTAGCTGGATTCAAGAGTAAAGAGAAGAAGTTCTGGACATGTACGTTGCAGTGAAATTGTGAAGTGCTAAGAAGCAGTAGGTTTTCTGGAGGCCACCAAAGATTTTCAAAGTGCCATTTGGGGAAGATTAATCATGTAACTCTTGTTTTTTGTTATTAGAAGCAGTTAACAAGCTTTAAGAATGTTTTGTTGCATTTTAATCTTCAATCCCGCCAGCCAAACATAGCTGACCAAAACAAACATTTGTTGATTTCAATTGACTCAAGTCATTCAGCATCAGAACAAAATGGCAGCTCGGCCTGAATTAGCATTTTGCCAGTTTGTGCAAACAAACACCATTTCATGTGCTAACTTCCCCGGGACGAAGGTCTGGGTTGGGCTCAAGTTAAGTTAGAGATGTAGCATACAAACCCAGGGGAAAAGTGAGAGTTCTACCTGTGCGGGGTTAGGCACTGGGCCACCAGTGGAGATAGGGTTGTTCACGCTTGACCACCACTCCCAAACTGTTAGCAGTGAGAGAGGAAATTATGAGAAAGAGATACCCAAAGGAGACATATTGGGACTCAAAAGCAAGGTATGCACCTTTGTGAACTAGGAAGAGAACAGGGATGGAAAGCTTTGAGTGGAATTCAGTGAACAAGGAGGAGCGTTAGAGCTAGACTCACAGATTAATGCCAGGGCACAGGGTCGGGGGTGCCAGATGAGGGAGGTGCATGAGGAGGGCTCAGTTCACGGAAGGGCTTGGAAAAAATGGCCCATTGCCTGTGACTGTAGCTTTATCAGAACCTTCGGGGTAAGGAAGTAGGATGGTAGAGAGCACAAAGGCCCAAGGCCCTCCCGCCCCACTGTCTCAGTAACTGCATTGTGGTATCCTTGGTGTTAGCGAGAAGACAGAGCTCCAAAACCCAATTACAGGTCAAGATTCTACTCTGACAGTCCATAGGGCCAGAGAGGAGCCACAGAAAAATGCACATGGATAGGAAGAGTGAGAAACAAAAATAGATTCAAAACTAAAAAAACTCAAATTTACTCTGAGTTTGTAAACCAAATATCAGAAATACATGAAAAAAATTAATGCTCTGCAAGAGAGTCAACACACTGAATAAAGGAATTTTCATTCTAGATGAAAAAAGTTTTATGAAACACTACATATGATAAGACTATAAAATAAACATGTTTAGGATGCTCGAAGAGTTAAAGAAAAGCATTGCATTTCCTAAGAGAAGATATAACAAAACTGGCAGAAATTAAACAAGGTGGATGTAAAAAAGAAAAAATAAAATTTTAGTGTCTGCTACACACAATCAAACTTCTATTCTCTAGAAACATAGCAGAGTTAGAAAAAAAATGTTTATTTTCATTAGAAATCAGGTGAAAATGGACTAAACTTGAAAAAATTAAAGCAACTCTTGATGATGAAGTGGTGATATTGATAAAAGTGTGCCTGAAAGCAAAATGCTAATACACATAAAAAGCCATGAAACTGTTCATAACTTTTGACTCAATAATTTCAGTTTGAAGAACTTATTCCATAAATATAATCAGACAAAAGCAGGAGGCCACATGCACAAACATGCTCTTCGGTGTCTATGATGTCTAATTCCTGAAAACAGTCTGAATGTGCGTTACAAGAAGAATAGCTTAACAAAACATGGAGCCTCAAATGACCAAAAGAATATAGAGTCATGAAAACAATTATGATGACTGCATGAAAACGTTTTTAAATATTTATGATAAAAAGGTTAAAGTTTAAAAATAGATTCTGCTTTCTGGCTGTGATGGAGCAACTCTACCCAACTAATCTTTCCACCATAAACAACCATAAAACTGGACAAAACAGGAAGCAACTGTTGGTCAGCATTGGACACCCCGCAGTGCGAGTGCTAGTCTGAAAGAAGGGCAACTTACAGGATGAGCCCCTTTAACCCCAGTCCCCTCCGCGAGGAAAATTTCCCAACTGTGACGCAGCAAGGTGACGTCTAAACAGGCCACGTAGCACCTCTGCTCTGGAGGCAAAAGCCAGCCTTCAGAGAGGCTGAAGTGTGTAGACTCTGTGGGGCAGAGCTTCAGGCAGAGGGGTGAGCATGCCTGTGTTTGGGGTCCTCACATGTCCTCTGACGAGTATCAGGCTGTGCATGTGCAGGGTGAGAGTACCCATCGTTTCCAGGTAGTGGCTACTAGGCGTTACAGCAGAATACACCTGAGATGGAGTTGTGCTTGCGAATATTAGAGTTCCAGCCCAGCCAGATCCCACAAAGATTTAAAGAAAAATTAAGGTATGTTGTGAAAAATTTAATGCCAATAAATTCAATAACTCAAAACACTCAGCTTACCAAAACTGATTCATGAAGAAATAGATGATCTAAAGAGCCCAATATCTTTTAAATAAATTGAATTAATTATAAAAACCTTCTCACAAAGAAATCTCCAGATCCAGGTGGTGCAATGGTGAATTCTGTTAAATACTTTAAAAAGAAATAGTTTCAATGTTGCACAAACTCTTTCAGAAAATAGAGGAAGAGGGAACAATTCTTTACTTGTTCTATGAGGCTAGCATTACCTTGATTCCAAAACAAACACGGACATTTCCAGAAAAGAAAAGTACAGATCAATATCCCTCATGAACATAAATGCAAAAATCCTCAAAAATATATTAACAGATCAAATCAACAATACATAACATGTAATGTATTGACCAAGTGGGGTTTATCCTGGGAAATCAAGTTTGATTTAATATTCTAAAAAATCCATCAATATAGCCACATTGAGAAACGGCTTGGCAGTTTTTCAAAAAGTTAAACATAAAACTAGCATACTGCCCAGCAATTCTACTGCTAGATATCTATCCAAGAGAAATGAATATGTTCTCACAAAAATTTGCACATAAATTGTCACAGCAGCATTATTCACAAAAGCCAAAAACTGGAAACAACCTAAATGTCCATCAACTGGACATAGACAAAATGTGTATATCCATAAAATGGAATATTATTCAGCAATGAAAAAAAGAGCAAACTATTGACACATGCTACATCATAGGCAGGACTCAAAAATAGTCTGCCAAGTGAAAGAAGCCAGGCACATATTGTATAACTCTATTGATATATGAAAGGTCCAGAAAAGACAAATGTATATATAAAGTAGATTAGTGGTTCCTTAGGGTTGGACAGAGGTTAACTGAAATGGGCATGAGGGACCTTATAGGGGGAATGCAGATGTTCTAAAACTAATTTGTGGTGATGGTTTCACGACTCAGTAAAGTTATTAAAAATCATTGAGTTGTGTAATTGAAAGGTGTGAATTTTATGTAAGTATAGAGTTATTTATAACTTAAAGTTATTTTAAAAATCAGTGTAATTCATTGCATTAATAGAATGGAGAAAAACCATGTGATCACCTTAATAGATGCAGAAAAAGCATTTGACAAGTTTCAACACCTATTCATAGTTTAAAATTAAAAAAATCTCAGAAATATAAGAGTACAAAAGCAAACTTCCTCAACTTAATAAAGGGCATCTATGAAAAGTCTACATGTAGCATCATATTTAATGGTAAAAGACTGAATGCCTCCCCTCTAATGTCTGTAACAAGGCAAAGATGTCCACTCTCCTCACTTCTACGCAATATTTTGCTATCAGTCCTAGCCAGTGCAAAGAGGCAAGCAAAAGGCATAAATATTGAAAATAAAGAAGTGAAATTGTCTCTATTCACAAATGACATGATTGTCTATGTAAAAGATCCCAAGAAATCTACAAAATATCTACTGGAGTAAGTAAATTTAGCAATGTCACAGGATAAAAAGCCCATGTACAAAATAAATTGCATTTCTATATACTAGCATTGAATAATTGGAAAATAAAATTTGAAAACAATATTATTATGATAGCATCGAAAAATACTTAGGAACAAATGAAACAAAATATGTGCAAGACATATAGACAGAAAGGTACGAAACTTGACTAAAAAAGAAAATAGACTATACTATGTTTATGGATTGGAAGACAATATTGTCGTTAAGGTGTCCACTACCCTAAAATTAATCTATAGATTTGACTCAGTGTCAAGAAAAATCCAACGGGTTTTTTTTTTTGAGAAATTGACAAGCTTGGTCTAAATCTATATAGAAATGTCAAGGATATAGGACAGTCAAAACATTTTTTTAGAAGAACAAAGTTGGGGGACTCGAATTCCCTAATATTGAGACACGCTGTAAAGCCACAGTTAATCCTGACAGTGTAGTATTGGCATTAAGTGTAAACAAGTAGGTCAATGGAACATAATAAATATAGTGGGTTGGATAGTATCTCCCCCCAAAAATTCATGTCCACCTGGGACCTCAGGACTTGACCTTATTTGGAAATGGGGTCTTTGCTGATATAATTAAGTTAAAGACCTGGAGATGAGATCATCCTGAAATTAGGGTGGGCCCTCATCCAATGAATCGTGTCCTTATAAGAAGAGGAGAGGACAGAGACACAGGGATACAGCCATGTAAAGATGGGGCAGAGACTGGAGTGATGCTCCTGTGAGGCAAAGGACGCTGGGAGCCATCAGAAGCTAGAGATGCATGGAAGGATACATCCCTAGAGCCTTTAGAAGGAGTGTGGCCCTGCCAACACCTTGGTTTCAGGCTTCTGGCTCCAGAACTGTGAATGAATAAGTTTCTGTTGTTTCAAGCCACCAAGTTTGTGGTAATTTGTTACAGCAGCCCCAAGAAACTAATTCAATAGTGAACAGAATAGAATCAGATGTATATAGTTAATTGATTTTCAACAACGATGCCAAAGTAATTCAATCGGGGAAAGAATAAACTTGTCGAGCAATGGTGCTGGAACAACCAGACATTCAAATGAAAGGAAACAAACCTCACCCTCTACCTCACAGCACACATAAAATTTATTTGAAATGGATCATATTGCTAAAAGCTAAAACTATAAAACTTCCAGAAGAAAACTGAAGAGAAAATTTTTATGACCTTGTAGTAGGCAAAGATTTAAGGCACAAAAAGCACTAGCCATAAAAGAAAAAATTGATGAATTAGACTTCTTATAAATTCAAATCTTCTGCTCTTTAAAGACACCATTAAGAAAGTAAGAAAACAAGCTACACACAAGAGAAAATATTCACAATATATCAATCTGACATAGGATCTGTATCCAAAATACACAAAGAACACTTAAAACTCAATAATAAGAAAACAAACAACCCAATTTTAAAGAAGGATGGTAAAAGATATGAACAGAGACTTCACAAAATAAAACATGCAAATGGCCAATAAGTCCATGAGAAGATGTTCAGCATAATTAGTTCTCAGGGAAATGCAAATTTATGCAATACCACTGCACACTTATTAGAGTGGCTAAAATTAAAAAGGTTGATAATGTCAAGTGTTAGCAAGGGCAAGAAGGAACTGGAACTGTCATGCACTACTGGTGGAGTGTAAAATGGTACAAATGTTTGGAAAACAGTTTGATAGTTCTTATAAATATATACTTACCATATAACCTAACAATTCTACTTCTACAACTTATACAACTACACTAACAAAGAAAAACGAAAACGTGTGTATGCACACATCAAAAAGAATGCTTATACACAAATAGTCCTATCAGCTTTATTCATAAAAGCCAAAAACTGGAAACAACCCAAGTGTCCCTCAACAGATAAATGGATAAACAAATTGCAGTATAGCCACAGAGTGGAATATTACTCAGCAATAAAAAGGAATGGACTACAGATACCCAACGCAGCATAGATAAATCTCAAAAACATTACCTTGAGGGAAAGAAGTCAGTCAAGAAAGGGTACATACTGAATGGTTGCATTCATAAGACGTTCTAAAAACAGGTGCAATTAATCTATAGTGATAAAAATCAGATTAGTGGTTGCCTGGAACCGTTGATGGGGGTGGAATTGACTGGAAATAGGTACAAGGGGAAATTTGAGGGTACTGGAAGTGCTTTTATCTTGATTGAGGTGGTGGTTACACGGTATACGCATTTGTCAAATTCTTCAAACTGTACATTTATTGTATGTAAATTATGCCGCAATAATGTTGATTAAAAATAGATTTCATCTGGGAGTTTTGTTCCCATAAGGACCCAAATGAGAAGACATTTTACGTAACGGATGTCTCAGATGTCACTTATATGAATAGCTGAAAATAACAGGAGTAGCAGGAGGGAAAAAAAAAGACGAGCAGGGCCTAGACCATGACCTTGAAGGGTTTTTCAAGTCCTGCCAAGATATTTGGACTTCATCCTGTGTTAGAGGCAGGAGGATGAAAGCTAAGTTTTATGCATTCTCTTTGAAATGTTCCATTTATATTATTCTCATGTCTTTTCAGGGAAATATGTTTATTTTTAAATATAGTCATGTGTTGCTTAATGACAGGGAGACATTCTGAGAAGTGCATCATTACTCCATTTCGTCATTGTGCGAACATCATAGAGTGAACTTACGTAAGCCTAGATGGTATAGCCCACTACACACCTAGGCTATATGGTACTAATCTTACGGGACCACCGTCGTATATGTGGTCTGTCATTGACTAAAATGTCATAATGTAGCACGTGACTATATAGGCTATGGACACTGAAGCTGACATGTTCTACCCAGGAGGGACAAAATTTATACCCCAGCTGGATTAGCAGCCCATCCAAATAAATTCTGTTCATCAATATGTATTGATTCAGGTGTTTTATATATAGTATCTAATATTATCTACACAACAGCACTGAAACGTAAGCATATTATATCAGCTTTTACTGCATAAGAAACTACCCCAAAACTGATGGCTTAAAAAAATAACCACTTATTTAGCTCACCATTCTGCAGGTAGACAATTTGGGCTGGGCTCAGCTGGGAGATTCTTTTAGCATCAGCTGGGTTCAGTTATACCTCTGTACTCAGGTGCTGGGTAGACTGGAAGCTGGCTGATCTAGAATGGCCTCCACTAGAATGGCTCATTTCTGTTCCACATGTCTCTCATCCTCCAGTGGGCCATCCCATATTTTCTCACAAGGCAGCTGAGCAGGGTTCCAAGAGAGAAAGAAGAGAAGTGTGCAAAGCTTCTTAAGCCTAGACTTGAAACTTGCACTCATCATTTTTTTGGCCAAAGCAAACTAAAAGGCCCACCTGGATTCAGAGGCATGGGAAATAGATACCACTTCTTGATGGGAGGACCCGAAAAGCACGTTGCAAAGGGTGAGAATTTGGAAAGCGTGGAGGATTGTGACCATTTTTGCAATCTACTGCAATTGTTATTCCCTTTTCATGTAAAAAAAACAAAAAACAAAAACAAGCTTCAGAGAAGTTAAGTAACTTTTTATGGTCGCATAGCCAGTAAATGACAGAGCCAACAGGCTCCAATTCCAAACCATTTCCACAATAAAAAGTGAGCCATCATTTCAAGGAACTTACAGTATTTTCATGCTGTTGAAATCATGATTCCCCCCTCTGTAATGTTACAGAAATCAACAGATCGGAGGATGAAGGAACAGGGAGTTTATGAACAGTAAATATTTCTGAAATGATTTCAAATGTGACAGATTATTTCCTGAGACCTAAACAGAAAACACTTTAACTTCCTTTGGGCAGCATCAGGGGCTAATAATCTTCCCCCAAAATATTCCATTTGGCCCCATGTGTCCTCATCCTTCAGAAAAAGGGGAACATAAAAACGCCAAGCAGTCTGTTTACCAAGAGCTGTGTGGGATAACAAGAGTGCCCATCCATGGATGCGGCTGCCATGCTTGCGAGCAGCCACAGTCAGTGTCAGGGAAAGGGAGGGGAGAAAAAGCTTCTCTCTGCAACTATGCGACCAGTTCCTGTGTAGCAATCTCAAGATTCGGGCAAAGGGCACGTGGAAAATTCCCCCACATTCAGAAACATATCAGATTGTTGACAAAACAAACCAATTTGGAACTGAGCTCCACAAATGGACTTTTGGGTTGAATGCCAACAGGGGAGTCCACGATTTCTGATACCCCATCAATGGGGTGGGGAAAAGGAGAACAATTGGAGAACATGCTCTTTGAATGCTCTGCAACCCTCTGGGTGGAGACTGATCAGCCAGGCTAGGGCAGGAAGTGGGGTGGAACCATGAAAAATGGAAGTCTGGAAATGTACACATAGACATCACAAAGGGAGGAAGTGGCTGCAGAGAAGTGGAAGTCGTTAGAGCTGGGAGCTTTTGTCTATAAAGTTGCTTACCTATGAGAACTAGAGAGAGTTATTTATGTTGCACTCCCAAAATTGAATGTCAATCCTTCTTACAAAATCAATGGAATGCAGTAGATCCCCAAACTTGGCCAATCATGGGACTCGCCTGGAGAGCTTGTGCACAATACACCTTCCTGGGCCCCTGGCTGGAGATTCCAACTCTGTACAGGTCAGGGTGGGGCCCAGGAGTCTGTTTTTAACAAGAGCTCCAGGTGACTGTGATGCTCAGGCAAGTGTGGAACATACTAGTGCACAATTGTGCAGGGCTTCCCAACCTTGTTGGGGTGGGGAGCATTTTTCTTAGTAGAAGGCAACATGCTCAGGGGCTCTGGCCCCGAGTGTTGGGATAATCAGTGTCTCAGCGCTCTTCTAACAGGTGTGAGAGTCAAAACATGCAGTCACAAGAGGACACAGTCTCTGGCCTTGAGGACTGAAACAAAGAGCCTCCTGCACCCTGCCCCACCTGGTGTCTGCCTTTGTTGCTGCACTTGTGGGAGAGTCTGGAGGATTCCAGGGAAGGAGCTGGGGCAGCAGGATAAGGCAAGAGGCCTTGGGAAGCTTGGGGTCTTTGTTATTTGTCACTGAGGGGGATCAGAATTGGCCACCTCAAAATATGTTTCTTTACCTTGATTATTTTCTGAAAAACACTTTGACCTCTCCCACCCACTAACTGCCTAAAAGAATTTAAGATAAGAGGCCTGTCCTAGGGACAGGCCATCACCATAGATAACTCTGGGTATTCATGGACTGGGAGCATCCTTGCTAAGCCCATTCTTATCAAAGTTCTGCTTACCAAACATTTACATTTGTAAGGGAAATCTCCATTTGTAAATGTACCTCCGTCTCTGTACCGGGAAGAAGGGGGAATGACCTCATCTCTAGAACCTTATCAATGCAGAAGGCGAGGCTACATAATAACCTTACTCTTGTTTACTGTGCTTTTCTGGTAATCTCCCATAACTGACTCCCCCTACCCCCAACATCCTCCTTTGTCTTTAGTTGAAGAGGATATTTAAGAGGAGAACCTCCACCATTTTGTTGAGTTACCAGTTTTTCTGGGTCTCTCCCACAAATGCATGTTATAAAGTTTTGTCTGATTTTATCCTGTTATTCCGTCTCATGTCAATTTAATTCGTAGCCCAGCCAGAAAGGACCCAGAGTGCATGGAGTATAGTCTCCCTCACCTTCATCACCTTATAAGGAAGAAGTTCAACATTCAACACAGCTGTGCTGGGGTGCCCTGCTGAATAGCAGCTGTGCCCAAGACACCTGCACTGAGCACCATTTGGGAGGTTTTGAAGCTATGGAAAAAGTTTGGCATCTGGATACCCGTGTAGGAGCCAACATTTACTAACTGTGTGATGCTGCCCTCGGTGTCCTCATCTGCTAAAGGAGAGTGATGATGAGTCCTCCCTTGTAAGTTGGCCATGAAGATTGAATACACTGAGGAGCCCCTGGTACTGCTGTCAGATCAAAACCATCGTAAGGTGCTGGTTTCTCTCTTCCAATCACAAAATGTAAAGCTGTCTCAGGTGCCTCAGTTACATGTTGTTCGGGATTTTTGTTTTGTCTTTTTTTAAGTCAATGAAATGCTCTGAGTTCACATGCAGATCCACAGTCCCTCACCTGCAACTCCCAAGTCCTAAAAGCTCTGAATTCCAAAAGACAGCCCATATCTGGGGGGGCAATCTGACCTGGCCTGAACTCCTTTCCCAGAAAGACCTGCCATGAGGCTCCATTGGGTTTGCTCCAGAAATACCAGTGCTTAATTTTAGGGGTGTCTCAAACTCCCTGAGGGGTGTTACATAATGGATGGTATATGCACAGTGTTTTCTTTCTAAAATCTGGAAAGTCCTGAGTTCTGGAATAATCTGATCCCAGGGTGAGCTGTTTTAACTCACAACACTTTTGACACCAATGTGTAGGTTTTCTTCTTCACGCTAGCAGATTCTCTGTCTCTCCAGATACCAACTGGGTGTCCTATAGTCCAATTCCAGTCTGATGCCAATGACCCAGAATTAACCTCAGACCCCACAGGTTTAAGGGGCTTGGGCCCACGAGATGCCCCCACTTCAGATGCCAGTTGCAAGGCTTGGGTCCCCAGGTTACTTACACTTCTGTCCATCTTGGCTACAAAGTTGAGGGGTTCCCACAGTCTCCCCTCCTGTTCAGGTTTGGTAGTTTGCTAGAACAGTTAACAAAACTCCAGAAAACACTTTATTATTACTATTTTATTACAAAGGGTACAAATGAACAGCCACATGAAGAGGTACGTGGGGCAAGGTCTAGAAAGGTCTAGAGCACAGGATTTTCTGTCCCTGTGGAGTTTGGGGTGCACCACCCTCTCAGCCCATGGATGTGCTCCCCAACTCAGAAGCTCCCCAAACTCCATCATTTAGGGGTTTCTGTGGAGGTTCCATTACACAGGCATGATCAATTAAATCACTGGCCATTGGTGATTGAACTCAATCTCCAGGTCCTCTCCCCTACCAGAGACCCAAGGGTCGGCTGAATGTTCCAACGCTCTAATTACTTGCTTGGTTCCTCTGGCAACTGGCCTCCATCCTAAAGCTATCTGGGAGCCCACCAAGAGTCACCTGATTAGAATAAACTCAGGTAAGATTGTGAATAACAAAAGACACTCCTATCACTGAGGAAATTCCAAGGGTATTAGAAGCTCTGTGTCAGGAACTGGGGACAAAAACCATTTATATTTCCTATTATATCACACTGGGGTTTCAGAGAAGGGACTGTCAACCCGTTCTCCTCCCACTAAAAGTCATAGGATTGTTGGCCTTAAAGGAGGTCTCTGAGATCATATGCACTCATGTCAGGAAACTCTTCTACTACGTCCCCTATAGGTATCTTCTAATTTCTGCTTGGAATCTTCCAGAACCAGGGACCTCACTCTTTAAGTCGTGGAAACTTATCCCACTGTGGATCACTCCCTTCCTTCAAAGGACTTCTGGAGTCTGCATCAAATCTCTCTCCTTTGGCCCCCTTCAGTGCTCTTCTGTTCCTCTAGACCAGAGAATCTGGCAACCCCTCTTCAAAAAGGTCCAGCTCTCAGGACTGGCTACATAATTTGTGCGGCCCAGTACAAAATTAAAACATGGGCCCTGGTTCAAAAAAACAGGAGAAAAATGCTATTGAAGGTACTAAAATATAAAGTTTTTTCATTTCTTTTATGGTCTCTCTTTTGATTTGTCATAGTGGTTTTTATTTGCTATTTAATATTGTTCTAAGGAAAGAAGAATTCAAATGTTAAATTATTGGCATGAATTTTGTTCATCTTTATATTGTGCATTTCCAGTTGTAAATGCAAAGATGAGAACATGTAACTCATATGTGAAATCATTGAAATAACACAATTCGTATTTCATAGCCTATACATGCATATGTATTTCGTTCTTCCCAGAACAATTGAAACCCTATACAAAATTAACTCAACTGTTTTCATTTGCTTTCTTGATATGTGCACATTCTACCAAAACTCTTTACCTTGGGCTGACTGTTGGGTAAGGAAGGACTGAAAGGAAAAGGAACTTCAGGGCACCCTATTCTTCTCTTTTCTTCTCTGTCATCATTTTCACCTTAAGTGGTTAGCTAACACAGAGAAGTAATGAGAATAAGAAAGAATATGGTAGGATTCCTTGGCTGTTCCTGCTTCTTAGAACACCATTACCTCCTTCCTGCTTTTGAAGCAAGTTCTGGTTGAAAAGGAGAGTGTGACTTATTGGGAGTGTCAGAGCCCCCTCTTAGTCAGTTGTGGCTATGAAACTGGGGGCCTACTTGCTTTAACTATGCTCAATTAATTGTCTGTTTGCAAAAGTAGTGAGATAATGCATTACTAAAGCCCACCCTATAGATAACATCTCTGATGCTTGGGTCACCATGGTAACTGGTGAGGTGCTTAAGTTTTTCAGGAACTGAGAGTCGACTCCTTGTCCAGTTGAGGCTGGTTGAGATCACCAACTCATCAACTGAGCCTGTGCGAATGAGTGATAAATGACCCTTTGATGTCAAGGAGCTGAAAACTCCACCCTTGGATCATGGTAACATCGCCATTTTGGGAACATGGATCCTATGAGGAGGCATGAAGCTTGACTATGCTTGCACAGATCAGCAGTTACCTCACCTCCCTTCTCCTCCAATCATCTATCCCCACACTTCAGCCCACGCTGCCCCTCTATCCCATAAAGATCCCTAATCCCCATTTTGGGGAAAAGTGGATTTGAGACTGGTTCTCCCGCCTCCTCGCTTGGCTGCCTTGTGATTAAACCCTTTCTCTTTGCAAACTCTTCATCTCGGTGATTGGCATAATCGTTCAGCTGGCAAAACTGGTTTGATAACAGCTGTAACACACTCACCTTGTACTCACTTTGAGTCTCGTTGGACTCTTACGCATTGTGGGTCCATAGGGTGTCTCAAAAACTACGTGTGAATAGGGTGCAAGGAACAGGGACACACATATTGTGCATATCTCCTTTACTCACACACATGTGCCAGTGTCATATCAGAATTCACTTAAGAAATACAAGTTCAAAGATAAAATTATAGGTTCCAGACAGCCACAGCAGAGCATTAAACCAGCATGAGGCCCTTCTGAGCACAGGGCCCTTGGGACTGCACAGGTCACACACCCATGCGGCTCCACCTGCGACGGAGGGGGATCTACAGGGGTGGGTTGTTCATGACCTTTCTACATTTGGGCTGTGTAACTTTAGGGCCCACGAGGGAAGCCCACATCTAAGTCACCTAAGGGTTCCAAGCTGGGGAATGTTCACATGTGCGGTTGTTAATGACTAAAAATGGCTTCCTGTGGTGCTCCCAATACCATTTGCTTCTTTTCAGACCTTCAAGAGACTGTGCAAGGTAAAGTTTCAAAAGCACTGGTTGCATCTAGAGATATGCAGATCACCTTGGCAAGAGCCATTTCAGTGGAATGGAGAGTAGAAAGGAAAAAGCCAAAGGATTCATTGAAAAATGAAGAAGAGTTAGGGAGGATAGACAAGCGGAGGAGAGAAAAAGCCATAGTGGGTGAGGCGTGAGTTCAAGAGAGAGGTTTGCAAAGATAAGAGAGAGCTGAGCATTTTGGGTGCTGCTGGGAAGGAACTAGTAAGGAGATTAGTACGGAGCTGACTGAGGACATGGGAGAAGCAGGAGCTATTGAGGAGGCTGAGATCCCTGAGAAGACGAACATTAAAGTCAAGAATGAAAAATCTCCTGCTCCCTGCATGGAGCTGCACTTTTCAGGGATCTGTAAATCCACAATCTGAAGGACAGGATCTACACCTACAGAGGCTACAAAACCACTCAGCCCACCATCAGCAAGTCATGGAACGGGGAACCCAGAGAATACTGTGGGGAAACTGAGGAGACAGGAGAGCAGTGCGACAGGAGAAACACTCCGTTTATGTATGTATGTATTGTTAAAAAACAAATTCGACAGAGTAAATTTAAAGATCTAATTGGCTTTATTCAACAATTCCCGAATGGGGCAGGATCCCATCTAGCAAATAGAAAGGAGCTCCGAGGAGCGGTACAAAATGGAAAGCTTTATAAGCAGAAGGGGGCAGGAAAAGGAAGTTTCTAGCAAAGAGTGCGTGGTTTCAGGCAAGGTCACCTTCCTTTGGGGGAAGGCGGGGGTCTGTCAGGCAGATGACCTCGCTGGTGCTGACCAGGTGACTCCAGACTGACCGGCTAAAGGTCACATTCCTGGGGGAGGCTGAAACCGAAATTAGGTTAGGTATTAAGTCTTGGTTTGCTGATGTGGGACTTAGCACAAGTGACTCCACTTTGGGTGTGTTATTTCTTTTTTAACAGTATGTACAAGTGTTCATATATATGCATTTTGCGTGAGAATGAAAATATGAAGTGAAACAGCAGGAGGGACAGAGAGCTGGAGGTGGTGAGTGAGGCTAATTGGAATGTGAATCCTACTGGCTTCACTCTCCATGGCTCTTCCTTACTCTTAAGGCTCTACCTCCACCGATTGGGTGACCAGCAAGCCAGATCAATAGGACCCTGAATTGACTGCTCTGGAGCTTTCCTTTGAGCCAAAGCCCAGCCTGTATAGATTTGTGCTCTGCCCTCGGTGAGGAAGAGGCTGTGAGGGAGGCATGGAACTCTGTCAGGAGAGCTGCTTCCTGCCCCAGCTCAGTCCCCATCTGCGGGATCTTGAGAATGTCCTTGCAGCTTCTGTTTCCTCATCTGTAAAATGAGAGGGGTGGGGACAGGCAATGAGGATCCCCAAGACCTTTTATGCCTCTGAGGTTAAAAACTATACGAATCCAATTAAAAAATGGGCAAAGGATTTGGATAGACATTTCTCCAAATGGTCAACAAGTATAGGAAAAGATGCTCAACATCGTTGGCTGTTAGGGAAATGCAAATCAAAACCAGAGTGAGATGCTTCACATGCACTAGGATGCTACAATAAAATAAAAAAACCCTGAAAATAACGAGTGTTGGGGAGGATGTGAAGAAATTGGAACCTTCATACATTGCCGATGTGAATGTAAAATGATACAGCCACTGTGGAAAACAATTGGATGGTTCCTCAAAAAGTTAAACATAGAATTGCCATATGAGCCAGCAATTCCACCTCTAGATATACAACCAAGAGAACTGAAAACGGGCACTCAAATCAATATTTGTACATGAATATTCACAGCAGAACTATTCACAATAGCTGCTGGATGAATGAATAAACAAAATGTGGTATACTGTACAGTGGAATAATATTCAGCCATAAAAAAGAATGAGGTACCAAGGCATTATGCTAAATGAAATAATTCAGATAGAGAAAGACAAAAACTGTATGATTTCACGTATATGTGGAATCTAAACAAAAAAAACAAACCCAAACTCATAGATATAGAGAACAGATTGGTGGTTGCCAGAGGTGGGGGGGCAGGGAACAGTGGAAAAAATGGATGAAGGTAGGCAAAAGCTACAAAATTCCAGTTATAAAATAAATAAGTCCTGGGAATGTAATGTATAGCACAGTGACTATAGTTAATAATACTGTATTGCATATTTGAAAATTACTAAGAGTAAATAATGAAAGTTCTCATCTCAAGAAAAAAATGTGTAACTCTATGTGGTGATGAATGTTAACTAGACTTATTGTGGTGAACATTTTGAAATATATACATATATTGAATCACTATGTTGTACACCTGAAACTAATATGATGTTATATGTCAATTATGTCTCAATTTCTAAAAAAAGAATGAAGTACTGACACACACCACAACATGGATGAACCTTGAAAACATTATGCTAAACGAAAGAAGTCACACACAAAAGGTCACATGTTATACAATTCCATTTATATGAAATGTCCAGAACGGGTAAATCCATAGACACAGAATGGATATTGATGGTTTCCTGGGGCCGCAGGGAGAGAGGTATGGGGAATAACTCCTTCATGGGTACAGGGTTTCCTTTTGGGGTAATAAAAATATTTTGGAACTAGAGAGAGACGGTGGTTGCACCACAATGTGAATGGACTAAAACACCATTGAATTGTACACTTTAAAATGGCTAATTTTAGGGGCCAGCCCTGTGGCATAGTGGTTAAGTTTGCGTTCTCCACTTTGGTGGCCCGGGGTTTGCAAGTTCAAATCCCAGGCGTGGACATATGCACTGCTCCTCAAGCCATGCTGTGGCAGCGTCCCACATACAAAATAGAGGAAGATGGGCACAGATGTTAGCTCAGGGCCAATCTTCCTCAGCAAAAAAAAAAGCAAAAAGAAAAAATGAAATGGCTAATTTTATATTACTGTGAATTTCACCTTAATTGAAAAAAAGAAAAAAAGAAGAAGAAATGATTCTAGTATCTCTTTATGACTAAACAAAACCTCTGCAACCACTTCAGGCCACTCTATAGGAACTAGTCATGGCCCCTCCAGACCGCCCTCCCCTCCCTCGCGTCTGATTAACGCGCTTGTAGGCCACAACACTAGACATAATGTCCCTACCTTAATGCCCCAAGGGTCTAATTGTCACTGTGCCTTCCCCTTCCCCAGTTCCATCCCAGGATATCTTCATCCTTTCTGGAAGACGCCCTTCCCTCCGTGATTAAAAGAGAACCGCTTCCCAAGCACCTATTTTGGGAAGGAGCCTGGAGCGTAGAAAAACAACCACCATATAGGGAGACATTCTCCTGCGAAGGCTTGGGCTCGCTAGAGATCGGAGGTGGAACCGCTGCCCTGGGGCCCGGAGCTTTGAGGAAACGGACACTTCAAAGGTTGGCAGAGGCTGCCGTCCAGGTTTCCTGTGGCCTGCAAGGGGACGCAGAAATTGGTGTCCCTGGCTTTGTCTAGCCAGACAGACCTGGATGTGTGGGAATTAGTCACCGTCTGGCTCAGTTTCCAAAGGAGGGGACTCTTCGACAAACTAATTCTCAACCAGGTTTCCTGGAGAACTGTGGAGAAGGGGCTATTTTCAACCACTCTGGAGTGCAAACATTAGGCTGGATGGCAGGGGAAATGGTGGAGGCACAAAAACCCATAAACTGGGAATTTATAGGGGGTGTGGGCTCAGCTGGAATTGCACAACTAATTCATTGGGTGATCTTGAGCAAGACCCTTTACTTCAAATGTAAATTGAAGGCTTTGCCTTAAACCAGAGAAAATGAGGGAAATTATTAAATCCTATGCAGATGAGTTTGCAGTTAAACAGATGCAGTCATGCTTTACTGTTGATGCTGAAACTGATCCTTGAGAAGGACATGTTTGTGACCTGGGGACACCCAGGTCATATCAACTGAAGGGGATCGGGGTCAATGTAGTCACAAAATATAACACCGATGAGCAACGAAAATTGATTTCAAAACAATCTTGTATAGTGAAAAGAGCAATGGAGTCCAGCAGATCTGGGTTTGAACTGCTAGGTTTCTCACTTTCCAGTAATGGCCTTACTTTCTCCATCTATAAAATGGGATATATATATATATATATATATATATATATATATATATATATTTGTTGCCTCACATAGTTTCTGAGGGTCAGAATCTAGAAGAGGCTTAGCTGGGTGGTTCTGGCTCAGAGCCTGTCGTGAGCCTGTATATATATATATATATATCTCACATACATAGATACCTATTAGAGTCGTTGTGGATATGAAAAATCAAGAAAGTAACATGCCGGGAACACAGCAGGCTGTCAATGAATAACGGTTGTTATTTCTCTGGCTCAGCCCCACACCTTCTATCAAAGTGAGTTTTTTCCTAGAGGCCAAGAGATCATCGTGTGTTGACACCTGGAGGAGGCACTCCCTCTGGACCTCCAGGGACACCAGAGATGTAGGATGAACAAAATTAAGGCCTGTCCTCTGGCACCCCTTCTCTCTATACCAGGAGCCAAAAAATACATCATTCTTGTTAATTCCACTCCTAGGAATGTATCCAAAGGAAATTACCAGGGAAAAATGGAAACATCGTGTATATAGCTGTTTCTCATAATATTATTTACAATACACAATAGAAATGTTTACTAAAAGACCTAGGAAATATGACTTCTTGGTACCAGGGCATACTACACATTTAAAATTATCAATGTGATATCTATGGAGAAAGGTGAAAATATGTAAATGAAAGAATACCAAGTTTTAAGAAATTGGTCCCAAATTGCATATATACCAGGACAATAACTGTTCAGCTTGTAGCCAAAAAGTGGAAGGGGCTGGAGAGAAATGCAAATAGGTGACATGATGGAGGAATGGCATTATGGGTGTAATTTTTTTTGATGTTTTAAGGCCATTTAATAACAAATATTCTTTTCAATGATGTAGTTGAATAGATGATTTCTGCAACTTCTTTCCTCTCTAGCGTTCTGTTTCCATGTTGAGTAAGTTGCATATCTTTATTTCAACTTGTGTTACCTCATCTGTAAAATTACATAGTCTTCTAGTCACAAATCCTCAGACTCATCTGTCTTAGTTATCTATCAATGCATAACAAATTACCCCCAAATTTAGCAGCTTAAAAACAATAAAAATTTGTTGCCTCACATAGTTTCTGAGGGTCAGAATCTAGAAGAGGCTTAGCTGGGTGGTTCTGGCTCAGAGCCTGTCGTGAGCCTGTGGTCAAGCTGTTAGTAGGGGCTGCAGTCTCATCTGAAGGCTAGACTGGGGCTGGAGAATCCGTTTCCAAGCTCACTCACATGTTGTTGGCAAAAGGCCTCAGTGCTTCACCACATGGGCCTCTCCATAGGGCTGCTCACAACACGGCAGCTAGCTTCCCTTGGGGTGAATGATTCAAGAGAGAGAGCCCCAGACTGAAGCTGTGGTCTTCTATAACCTAATCTCAGATGTGACATACCATCAGTTCTGCCACATGCTATTGGTCACACAGAACAACTCTGAGCCAATGTAGAGGGAACTGCACAAAGGTGTCAACACCAGGAGGTGGGGCTCATTGGGGCCATGTCGAGGGCTGGGTACCACATCATACAACAAAGTTGAACTCTGTCCTGCACACTCTGGGGGCTTGTCCCTCTACACATCCCATCTACTGGTGGCCTATTGGACATTACATTACCCAGCACATGGTACCTAGTAGGTGTCCAAGAAATCCTTATTGACTAAGTGAATAAATGCTTTTCTGCATTCACTAAAGCCATGTGAGGATTAGAGGCAATGTATGCAAAGTGCCTGGCCCCCCGAATGCACCCTGTGAAGAGGCAGATCCCATTGCAACTCCCACTTCATACAAATGAAATTGAAGCTCAGATACTCAAGGTCACAAGCTGGTAGGTAGCAGAGCTCGGGTCCAAACCCAGGCAGACCTGTCTGACTCCTAAACACATGCTATTTCCACAATTTGATGCTGAATTTACGAACAACAATGATCTACCTTTCAGGCCTGGGTTATAATCAGTTTTCACTTGGCTCAGAACGTTCAAAACCCACTGCACGTGTTGGAAGCTACCTGTTAGGTCTTCCTATATGCCTTCCCACCACACTTACCGACTGTCAGTGATGTGCTGATAAATGCTTAACAACCAGCTCTGTGGGAAAAAAGATGTCCTGATTTGTAGCAACTGCTGATGGCCGTGGTGTAAATATTTCCATCATGGCCACTTGCAAGCTACCAACCTGATGTCACTAAATGCAGAGTTGGGAAGAAAGGCATACAATCCACTGTTGTAAGCCTGTACAAGCCACATCCATACACCACGCCCTGCCTCCAGCCCCACGTCTATGAAGTTTCCAGAGAGAACATAAAATGGTCCCCAACCCCATTTTGCACCTGTTAACATGTTTCTGCCTTTGTAGTTGTTCCTGCTCTGTCTCTTCCTGTGTGAGCCTCCTGGTCTAGGGATGTGCATTTGGAGCCTATTGTTGACCTCGCTCTGGATTTTCCTCCCCTGAGCCTGGTACATCCTTACAGCTCTGACCCAGGGCTGGCATACATGCAGCTTGGAGATACAGATCTACTCCTCAACCCCTCTCATAGCAGGTTCTAGACAAGACCTCCAGTGTTCCAGCTGCCTCAGGCTCAGTGGGAGTGGCTGGAGTTCTACTGAGAACCTCAGCACCAAAACCTCATTTGCGGGAGGTTGAGGGGGCATTCATTGTTAAACATCCTAGTGTCAGGGCAGTCAAGAGCACACACACGCATACCACACACACGGTCCAGAAGAACGTACAAAGCTCACAGAGCTTCACGCTGGCTTTGAGTCATGTGTTCTAAGCCATAACGTCCACAGGAGCGTGTGTGGAGTCAGGAATAGCTCTTGCAGCTTTTCCAGCTCACCTGGCTATAGCTCCTAAGGCACACAAATCTCTCCGTGTTGCTATGGGGACGACTCCACCAGGTCACTCCATGGCAGACACTAGAGAACTGAACCCCATCTCTCATCTCATTATCCCTTCTGCCCGCTCCCAGTGTCCCACCTCTTTCACTGGTCAGTCTCTGTGCCATCTGGTTCCAGTTTCAAGGGAGACAAACCTCTAGGACCTGCTGGCAGAATGTCTGAAAGAAACCTAGACCTTGGATGACGCCAGTGTGGGTCTGTAAGTGCCACGTGTTCTTTGACTGGAGGAGTCCCTGTCAGTCTTCCTTGGGTCACATTACCAAGTGTCCCAGCTTAGGACACAGCAGGTCCCCGGAAGAGGGTGCAGTGGGGTGGAAATCCAGCCTGGCGCACATCCCACACTGCTCACAATGTGGACAGTCTTCCAATTTCCCAGCAACTCCGAAGAACATTCGTCTCCTTCTGAGACTCAGCAAAGGGATTATGAAGCTCAACTGGAGGGCACAGTCTAGCCTTCTACTTGAGGAAAACTCCTGAATCATTTTGCGTCTTGAGTTTCTATTTTCACACGTGATCACGCGAAACGATATTTATGGTTTGTTATTGAGATCAAAGGGCAGGATCTAAAATTTCACACAATCCCATTTAAATTTACACACACATACAGCCACACCCACACACACCCATATCTGGGTCCTGCCACTTTTTTTTCCTCTAGGCTTCACTCGAAGAATTCTTCTTGGAGAAATTCTGAAAAGGAAACAGAGGATTTTGATTTCAAGATAAATCTTCACAGAAGCCCTTTAACATTTTAATTTAGGAAACCCTGCACTGTCTGGTGTTCTGGACATCTGAAAGCTTGGTTGTGAGGAAGACTTGTGGAAATTTGGAATAAGTCAGCTTCCCGAAGGACAAATACTTCCTCTGAAACTGAAATCAGCTTTTCTGCTCCTTCCAGACAATGCCATCCCCTCATGCCCCTTATGGCCTTAAAGAGGATTGTAATTGTTCTCCTTATCTGAGGCTTTTGTAAAACTCTCTAAGGGGGGAAGTGAGTACCGACAGGGTAAGCATCCCAGGGCAGTGTTTTGGAAACTGAATAAATTTAGCTCAAAACATCATAGTCTAGACTTCGCAGACTTGGGGGAATTGACCAGGCCCGAGCAGAGGAGACTGGACAGACCAGCAGAGGAAGGCGGATGTCCTGGGATGGGTGGAACAGACAGACAGCCCAGGAGGAAAAACTACAGTGGGCCATCCATGTTTCTCAGCCAGAGCCCAGCTGGTCTCCTTATTGTTTTAAAATGTATGCAGGATTTTGTTTTAATCAGGTAAGGTAAGATGACAGACCCAGAGACAATTGCCTTAGAAGAAGAGTTTATTGCTTACACTTCCCAAGAGGAAGGGGCATGTCATGCCATGCGGGGCCACATGGGGAAGCACGGGGCAGGCAGCAGGCAGAAGGAGTGAGGGGAGATTTCACAGGACAGAATGGGCGAGGCACAGTAGGTATACTTAGTAAGCTTAGGACGGGATAGTTTGGATAATTTCGGCAGGCTCTGGGCTAAGGGGTGGTCTCTCGCTGTCCAGGACCCGGCCCTGGTGTGATTTAGGGCAGGGAGAATTTGGGCTTGGGGTGTGAGAGTTTGATAAAGGAGATGGTTGGGGTGTGGGCTCCAGACTGACAGGGAAGTTGTTTGCTATCTCTAGGAATGAGCTAGCCCTGGGAGGAGCCATCCCTCCCCAGGTCCACAAGGCCCCAAGATATCTATAAAATATAGAAAATAAAAAATATGATTAATATGCTCATCCTGGCACATTCCTCCATCCGAGGCCTCTGGGGTTCTAAAGTCAGGCAGACTGGGGCTCAAACACACTGGTTGGTGCCACCACAGGAAGCCGCAGAAGGTCTCTGAGGGTCAGCTTTGTCCACTGTGCCGTGGAGGTGACAGCATCACCCCTGGTGGTGGGTGAGCCCCTGGCACAGCTCTGACACACAGGGGGCGCTAGAGAAACGCTAACTGCAACCGTGACTATGGTGGGGGGTGAGGGTGGCCTCATGTGGAAGGTTCATGTTTAACCCTGTTGCGTTTCCCCTTGTTAACAATCACCACAGCGTTTGTAATGGCAAAACACGAGCGACAAACTCGATGCCCACCAATAGGGATCGATCAGATAATCGACAGAACCATTCATACAATGGACAGTTATGGGGTATAATTAGATGAGGAAATGTGATCACATGGAAAGATTTTTATGCTTTGTTATTGAGTGCAAAGGGCAGGTTACAGGATCTAAAATTTCACACAATCCCATTTAAATTTACACACACGCAGTCTGAAAGAATGTATAACAAACTCTGAGGAGTGGGAAATGACTGAGGAGCAGAAAAGTCTATTTTTTAGTATCTTTCTGTTTGAATTTTTACAAACAAAATACATTATTCATATAAAATAAAGATATCTCTATTTGGGAGGATAAAAGTCAGTTTGTTAGAAAGGGCTTCCACATCTGGGTCCCTGGGTGAAGAGGGAGATTTATGCCATTTGGTGCCGCCAGGGGCTCTGGTCACTACTGGCCCCCCCGGGCTGACGGGACCCACTAGTGGGAGCAGTGGCTGAGGCCAGGCTGGGGAGTCCTCCCTGCCGCCAGGTCACGTCACCTGTCACCTTGGGAGAGGAGGAGATTCTGGACCAGGGGAGGTCCACAGAGGGGAGAAAATAGTGGCTTCTCCCACCCCTCCTGGGTAATTTGATGCATCTGAAGGCTCAGCCCCTGGGGATGGGGCCCAGCGGGCTCTGGAGCCTGTGAACAATACATGGCCCTTGGTGGCCAAGAAATAGAGTTTGCAGGGACGCAGGTGGAATAATCCCACAACTAGAAGTGGAGTTGTTCAGTGAAGGGCAAGTTCCTCCAGCCTGGGGCCACTCCGGCAGGCTGAGAGTTGGTGGGGTGCAGGGGAAGGGACATGAGTTTGGCATTAAAAATTCACCTGTTTTCAGCCAAAAGTATATAGAGGACCCAAGACTTTAAAGGCTTCATTTTCACATCCCTCCCACACTATCAGTTCTTCACTCCTCACTGTCTGGGGCAACTTGGGCAAGCTTCTTTACCTCTATGAGCCTCCATTTCTTCATCTGTAGAATGGGGGCAATAATGTCTATTTTCAAGATTATCAAGAGAATTAAATAAGATCAAAATAAATTATATATATCAATGATATATATAACCAGTCCCGAGCACCGCCTAAGTATAACTTTCAAAAAATTTAAAACATGATTCTCCTAAAAATATAGAGTGAAAAAAATATATAGAATGAACATGTGAAATATTGATTCAACTCATTGATGACAGAACCAGTAAACTAACAGAGCTGGTTCAAGGAGCATTTGAAGAACTGGATATTTAAAATACATATTTTTTAAAGTTAGAATAAGATTGCTGGACTAGATAAAAATTGGCCATTGTCAATAAAGGCATAATCTTTGGAGTTATCTTTCCTACAGAACCACAAAAAAAAAAAAAGGCATTTCTGCCAGACAAAAGTCCACACACCAGCATGTAACTTCACACACGGCGTGCAGTAGCAAAGTCAAACACAGGTACGCTCTCCTCGGGCGAGTCTAGCAAACAAGGCCCCAGGAGGATGTTGAAAGGACTGGCCGAGTCCCCACAACTGGCCTTGCTTTCAAGTTTGGGGTGGCTTTTCTAAAGAGCGCAGAGCAGGTTCCTACAACTGTGGAGTTTTCCCCCCGCCGACCCCATATCCCCACTGCTCTTGGGCTCCATCTGGGGGAGAACCGCTTCCCTGAGCTTGTATCGTGCTTGATGCTTCCAAAGCACTAAAATATTCTGTCTCATTTCATCCCACAACAAGCCTGTGCAGTTGGTGTTGCAAATCTCATTTTCAAATGGGGAAACTGAGGCGCAGAAACTTGATGGCTTCTGCTCCTGCTAGAAGCAGAGTTTTCTTGCCTTCCATGAAAAATGGTCCAGGAAGCCACGGGCACTGGGGGAGAGCCATAGCTCTGCTGTCCACCCAGAGGATGCTGCAGCACTGCAGGGGCCACCTCGTCCCCACCCCAGCTTCAGGCACCGCTGGATCCAGGTGACAAGAGAGCACTGCTGTGACTGGGGTTGGAAGAGCCCCAGGGGCTCTTTCCTTGTTTTTCTAGGAAAGTCTAGAGCAGTGGTCTTCAAACTGGGCTACACACGCCCTTCAAGGCATAAGAGGACTCCCAAAAGGATATTCACGCATGCCTCACTTAAGGGAATAAATTTCCAGATTCTCAACTTCCAGGTGACTCTTTCCTAAAGCCGATCTACCCAAGAACCCGGCTTGCAGTCCAAGAGACAGGCAGCTTCTATCTTCTCTCCTGCCTCCTCCCCCCTCACATAGGGAAGGCAGACCTGTCACCCCTCTTACTGTGGTGACTTGCCTTGGGGTATAAACACCTCAGAGTTCCCAAGAAAGGGACAGATAGAAATACCCATGTCATTCTTTCCAATTCTTCCAACTAAATTAAAGAAGAACCTAATTGTGCTGATAGAGTATTAAAGATCATTTTTGGCAAGAGATAACTGTGTGACTTTTGGCATACAACTTAGAAGATGGTCAAAGAATTTAGTGACATCTGAAGCAAAGCTCCTTCCATTTCCAGTGACTTATTTATGTGAGAAAGTCTTCTCAGAACGTACATCTGTACAAATGGAAAACAGAATAGAACGGATGCTGGCCCCTGACACATTCTTGCAATAACTAATACTCATCCACAGACACATGAACTAATGAAGGGAGGAAGCCCTATACATCCATTAGGAGATGCATTTCCAGTAACATTCCACGTTTTTTGTTTAATAATTAACATAATTTGTAATATTTCTGTTGCTTAATCAATTGTGAACTAGGGATAATCGTAATGACAACTCAGTTCAGAAGACTTTTTAAACACTTAAAGCCTATGTTCAGAGAGAATTATGGTTGTCTGCATTTCTATTTACATCCATAATTTCACGGCAGGCAAAGACATATTTATTACATGGAGATAAAATTTGGGGGAGGGAAGTGGAGTGGAAATAAAAGTTCAAAGAGAAAAAGGAACAATACAAAATTATAATTTTGAAAAATGAATTGTTTATGTATTTAAAATGTTCGATGAGTATTAAAGGAAACCAGAGCATGTCACCTCAAAATATGCCTCTTTTACATAAGAATTATTTTGAGCTAAAGGCAATGAAAAAGCAGCAAATGTAGGAAAAACTCTCAACTCTCCCTCTTTCCACCTAAAAGCAGGGTATAAATTTCCTTTACTGGAGACAACTCCAGACTCTTATCAGCCTAGAGAAGGTTCCAGAGGAATCTGCAAACAAACTTCACTCTGTTAGGTTCCCATCATGTAATTTACCTTCCCACAGTCTGCTGCCCTTGGAAGCTTAAAACCTAGTTCCTTTGCCCTGTCGTTTATCTACAACCATATTGTTCTCTGTTGAAGATGCAGGATAAGCCCGAGTTTTAGTGACCCCTTTGAGTTACTCATCCCTGAGCTTCTCCCATGCATAAATGAGATACACCTGTTAGTAAATTTCTGTTGGTTTTTCTCTTTTTAATCTGTCTTTTTTTACAGAGCCCCAGGCAAGAAACTAGAAGGTAGAAGGAAAACAGATTTTTTTCCTTCCCTACATAGTATCAAATTGCTACAGTATTTAGATTCCACAGGACACTTTTAGGAGAGAGACATAACTGTTTTACTTTTTTTAAAGGTCAATATTTACATTATTTTGAAAATTATACACTTTGCAGCTATCTCAACATAAGATGAGTTTTAGCTGTCGACCTAAGTATGTACAAAGGGATAACTTTCAAAATTACCTTAAAGAGTTCACCAGCAAAAAAAAAAAAAATTGAAGACCTCTGCCCTAGGCAGTGGTTTTCAACAGTTGCTAGACATCAGAATCACTGGGGGAGCTTTGAGAAGACCCCAGTGCCTAGGTCAAGACCTGGTGGTGTGAGACAGCTGACTTTTACTGACATATGAAAGCCGATTACAAAATTTTCACAAGTTTTGCAGGATATTATCAAACATTAAACTATATAAACTTATAATTAAGTAAATTATATTTAAAGCAATGATGGAAAATACTCAAAAGTCATCATTTCTTAATTATTTGACTACATTTTACTGTTACCTATGTTTTTGAGGTCATTTGGGTCTGTTGTATGCATATGGTAGAAATTATATATAATGAGATGCTACTGCATACCTCCTCCCAGGTCTACATTCGTTGATGTCATATCAGTAGCTTGAAATTGGCCACAGGAGAATTTACACCAAAGGAAGGGGCAAATGCCCATCAGGGCTTCTTTTGTTATTTTGTTGACCGTCGACACTTAAGAAGTTGATGGAGAAAATGTTAACAATGCAGATTAAACTTCAAAGAGTGCAGTGTTTGCAGCTGTTATGTAGTTAATTGTACAAAAAGAGAGAGAGAGAGAAAATATTCTTCCAGTCATCAAAAACCATAATCCAGTCCAGCAATGGAGTCGCTCCTGTCATGGATGAATGAGTGAAGCTCTGACACACTTCTTTGTTGTTTCACTTGCATTTTACTTATTAACATAAATGAAAATATCAACCATTATTCACGGCAGAACTATATTCCTTTGTCATTCACAACCATAGGTTGACTATGGTTTGGCAAAAGCTTTCTGTAAGAATCAATTGTTGTTATGGAATTTACAAGAAAGAGTATTGCATTTTTTGTGTGTGTGTGAGGATGATCAGCCCTGAGCTAACATCCGCTGCCAATCCTCCTCTTTTTGCTGAGGAAGACTGGCCCTGGGCTAACATCCGTGCCCATCTTCCTCTACTTTATATGATGTCGCCACAGCATGGCCTGACAAGCAGTGCCTCGGTGCGTGCCCAAGATCCAAACCCTGGGCTGCCTCAGCAGAGCATGCGCACTTAACTGCTATGCCACCGGGCCAGCCCCAGTATTGTATATTTTTAACTATTTGTGAGTGTGTCCTATACACCCTTTATACCAGTAAAATGTATAATTAACGTATGTACATGTGTAATGATGCGTACTTTTTTTTGAGAACTGACTGTTAAATATTTGCCAACACACCACTGCTCAAGCCCCATTTCTGGTTGTTCCTGGTCAGCCTGGGCACTGGAATTTTGAGAGTCGACCAGCTGAGACTAACATGCAGAGAGGTTGAGAACCACTGCCCTAGAAAGACGTAGTAAAGGAGAGGAGGCTGCCAGAATCTGGTCCGATGTGAGCTTCCCACCTCCAACAGGTGCAGCTCAGGGTCTGAGCACTTTGGGATGAGACAGGACAGCAGGCTTTACAGACAGTCCCATCCATCAGAGAAGTCTGGCCCGTGGCCTGCCCCATGTCCATTGTATCTGTGGGTAGAATTCTTCTTGTTCTAGCACACTCGATCACAAGATCTTCCCCCCAGACAGGGAGCATCTTAAGGGCAGGACTGTGTCTTATTTATCCTTAGAAGGCCCGGCATGCAATTGACGCTCACTGAACATTTGGCAAATGAATTAATAAACTGTATATGGTTATTTCAAACATCCAACAACAACATTTTGGATAAATAAATAATAGAACAATCATTCAATGAAATACTCTGCAACCATTAAAAATGATTGCTGGGGCCGGCCCAGTGGCGCAAGTGGTTAAGTGTGCACACTCAGTTTCGGCCGCCTGAGGGTTAGCAGGTTGGGATCTTAGGCACACACCGACACACTGCTTGTCAGGCCATGCTGTGGCGGCGTCCCATATAAAGTGGAGGAAGTTGGGCATGGATGTTAGCCCAGGGCCAATCTTCCTCAGCAAAAAGAGGAGGATTGGCATGGATGTTAGCTCAGGGCTGATCTTCCTCACAAAAGATAAAAAAATTAAAAAATGATTGTAGAGAGAACTATTTAATGACATAATAAAATGCTCATGATGTATTGCAATTGCAAGGAGAAAGCTCCAAAATAGCATATAAATTATGAATAATTTTGTTCAAAAAAACATACAAAATAGATTCCATAGCTTAACAGCAGATCAATCAACTCCTAAGGGAAACAAGTGCTTCGTGACTCTGGATTTTTCCTGAAAGCTCATCCTCCAGGGGAAGAATTTGTTTGGTTCATGGTTATTTTCATAGCCCTGGTGAAGGGGGTGTATTATGGGGAATGGGAGCAATGCTTTGTCACAGGGCAGTAGAAGATCCTCTCCAAAATTTGATCCCTGCCCTGCAGCACATTCAAGTAGGATGCCTGCCAATGTAGACATTTAGACTTGACATCTACATGGTGGATCAGAACATAGAGAACTATGATTCTAATACAAACTGGATTAGGATTCATTTGTGATTAAATCTGTGGAGTTTTTAAATTTAATTTTAAAAATTTATACAACATTGATCACCCACAGCTAGAAGGTGGAGAGGCACAGTGATAATCATCCAAGGGCTAGCAAGATTTAGGGGAAAGAGTAAACAGCACCTTGAAAAACCATGTAAACTAAGTGAAATTCCTCCTGGGACTATCCAGAAACCACTGGCTGGGACTGAAAAGGGAGATCAGCTATTTAATACGCTTAGCAACATTTGGAAACTCAAATACAGTTTCCTAAATAAATCATTCACTGTTGTTCTAGCCTGCATCTCCCCTGGACACTGCAGAACAAACACTTCTGTGTGCATGTGCCAAGAATGGGAAAACACAGGCCAGCCAGTTCCCTCCGGACCACGGCATTAACGGGCGGTGTGTGAGACTGGCCTTGGCCCAGCCCTGAGCTCCTTCCCAGCCCAGTCACCAGTGTGGGGAAGGGGGAAGTGTTTAACAAGCAGGGAAGAGCCAGCTTCCAAGGCAGGGGTAAAAACTCCTGGGCCACCCCACCCTGCATCCTGTAGCGTACAACTACAGGAACTCAACAAGGGCAAACCGCCAACAAGAACTCAGAGATGCAAGTGAGAGGTAAGTCTGACCTCACATTTCCCCTGGCATGCAGCATGAACAAACACGTTAGATACATCTGAAAAAATATGTTCTGATAGAATGCTTACCCTCCAGTTGACTCTAGAAATTGGGGGCCCTTTGCAATGTTGAGATAGAAACGTGTTTTCACGTTTCAGATTAGGGTCTAGTTCATCTCATTTTTGCACTTTAAAGGACATTGACTGAGTGCTTATAATGGTCTGGGTGCATGATAGGTGTTCGGGATACAGAAACCTGACACAATATCCTTCTTCTAGGAGGTTATAGTTCGGAAAGGGAGACAAGGAAAAAGAACCAATGTAATTCAAGACAGAAATAAACAAGTAATTGTGATCATGGTCGCCCCGTCTTCATCATAGCCACTAGCATCAATTGAGGGCCTAGTCCATGCTAATACTACAGTACTTTGCCTCTATCACCCCGTTTAATTCCCACAACAACTTACGGGGAAGTTCCCATTATTAACTCCACTTTACAGACGAGCAAATAGACACTTAGAAAGGTTAAGTAACTGGCCCAACATCTTAAAGCCAACGTGTAGTGAACCCAAGATACAAACTCGAGTCTGTCTCCAGAGCCTCTATCTATTTCCATTATTTTACGCGAAAATAGGATATGAGCAAACTCTCATGGGGCAGTGATGGGTGGAGGGAAGGAGGAAGGAACTCTGAGAAGGAAATCAAGGAAGCCTTTATAGAGGAGGAGGCACTGAAGCAGAGTTTTGAATGATCAGCTCAATTCCCAAAGGTGAGGAGGAGGGGAAAGAGCATCCTGCACTGAAGGAGCCGCGTGAGCGAGTGCCTGAGGGCTGGAACCTGGAGGCCCTTCAAGAGAAACTCAAAAGCCTGGCAATGCCAGAGTAAATCAACTTTATTTGACTCTTGATGGCCATTTAATTACTGGTCTTCAAAGAGGCCTCTCCTGTATCCACTCACTTACTTTGTAACTCCTGTTGCTTATCCAAACATAATCTCAAATTCCCCTTCAGAAATCGGAGAGCAGCCCGTGTTGTACGTGATATCATGGTGTTAGATTGCTTCCCTTCACTGCCTGTTTCAATTCAAGAAATAGCCAGGAACCAAAGGTTGATACATCAGGAGGATGTTTTTGCCTGCTGCAAATTGCCAGGTGATAAGTGACACTCTTAAGTCACTGTTCCAAATGGGGCACTTTCAAAGTGCTAACACAATTGAAGTTCTTGGGATCACTGGGATGTGGCTTGTCATGCTTGAGGGAGGGCTGGGAGAATGAGTCCTGCTCTCTGACATCCCCGTGCTCCACCACGCATTCACTCATCAACAGTGAGCCCCTTCATGGGCACTTTGATCATGCTCTTATGACGGACGAGGCTGCACAAGCAGGCAGGGCTGGATTCTGGAGGCCTGGAAAGGATCCTGGATCCTGTGGGGTGTGGCCTTGCCCTGCACATGCCGGGTACCCCTTGCAAGTTTTTGAAGAGAAGGGTACCATGATTTAAAGCATGTCTTGGGAAGGGAACTCTGATCTGAAGAAGAATTAATATCCCACTTTCAACAACTGATAAAATAACTTGACACAAAGTTTGGTAAGACATAGAAAATCTGAACAACACTACTAACAACTGCACGATCTATCTTTATTTCTAGTGCACACGGTATGTTTACCAAAATGGATCTGATGCTGGATCATAAACTAAGTCTCAATAAATTTACAAAGATTTAAATCATGAAAAGTGGAAGTAAATGGAATTAAATTAGAAATCAATGATAAAAATATATCAAGAGAATCAGCAAATATTTGGAAATTTAATAACAAACTTCTAAATAATCCATGGGTCAAAGAAGAAATCACAAAGGAAATTAGAAAATATTTAGAACAGGAAGAAAAATTGTGCAGTACAGCTAATACAGCACTTAGGGGAAAGTTTACAGCTTTAAGTGCTTATACCAGAAAAGAAGAATGGTCTAAAATCAATATTCTAAGCTTCTACAATAAGAAAATAGAAGAAAGAGCAAAGTGAAATCAAAATAAATAGAAGGAAGAAAGTAATAAAGATAAAAGCAGAAACTAATAAAATCTCTTTCTAATAAGATAGAAGCAAATATACAATAGAGAAAATTAACAAATCCAAAAGTTGGTCCTTAGAAAAAATTTTAAAATATTGATAAACACCTAGCTAGGCTGATCAAGAAAACAAAAAAGAGTAAATATAAACTATCAATATCAAGAATGAAAGAAAGTTTATTCTGCAAACATAATTAGACAGCATAACCCTAAAACCAAAACCTGACAAAAACATTCCATAAAAAGAAATTACAGATAAGTATCCCTCATGAATATAAACACAAAAATCTTAAAATATTATCATACCAAATCCAGTGCTATATAAAAAAGATAATATATCATGATTTTCTAAATAGGTTTTATTGCAGGAATGCAAGGTTGGCGCAACCTTTGAAAATCAAACAATATAAATTGTTACATTAACAAGACAAAAGAGGGAAAACACATGATAATTTTAATAAATACAAAAGAAGGCACTTGACAACATTCAATCCCACTCATAGGAAAAAAGAAAAGTAGGACTAGAAGGAAAAGAGAATTTATGAAAAAATTACAGCTGGCATTATACCTAATGGTGAAACATTTAACGCTTTTCCCTTAAGACCAGGAGCTGGGCAAGGATACATACTCTCATCTCTTCTATTCAATATTGTACTGTAGGTTCTAGCCATGTAATGGGCAAGTAAAGAAAATCAAAGGCACAAAGGTAGGAAAGGAAGAAATAAATCCCTTACAGACAACATGATTGTTTACACAGAAAACGCTAAGAAAGCTACAAAACAACTACTAGAATTAATAAGTGAATTTTGCGAGGTCACAAAATATGAGGTTAACATAGAAAAATCAATCATATTTTTATATGTCAGCAGCAAACAATTTGAAATTGAAATTTAAAAAGCAATAGCATTTCAACAATGTCAAAAAAAAGATACTTAGGAATAAATGTAAAAAAAATTTTTAAAAGATGTGCAAGATGTATATGCTGAAAACTAAAAGGTGTTGCTGAGAGAAATGAAAGATCTAAATAAACAGAGAGCTAAACTATGTTCACGGCCTTGAAGACTCAATGTGTTATAGCCATCAATTCTCTTTAAATTGATAATGGATTTAACACAATTCCAATCAAATCAATTGCCAGCAGGATTTTTCTTTCCCCAAAATTGGCAATGTACTTCTGAAATCTGAATGGAAAGTACAAGAACCTAGGATATCCAAAACAATCCTGAAAAGAAAGAACAAAGTTGGAGGACTTACCCTCTCTCACATCAGACATTGAAACTTACCATAAAGCTACATTCATCAAGAGAGTATGGTACTCACATAAAGATCAATAAATAGATCAATGGAACAGAATAGAGAGCCCAGAAATAAACCCACATTTATGTAGGTTATTTGATTTTTATAAGGTACCAAAGCAATCCAATGGGGAAAGAAAAGTCTTCTCATCAATTAGTTATGGAACAGCTGGATAATGACATTGGAAAAAAATGAACCTAGATCCCCACTTCATATCATTAAGCAAAATTAATTTAAGATGGGTTTTACACCTACACATAAAGGTTAAAATAAAAATTCTAAAAGTAAACACAGGAAAAGATCTTCATGACTTGAGGTAGGTAAAAGTTTCCTACACAGGACAGAAAAACAATATGCATAAAAGAAAAAAGTTGACAAATTAGACTTGACCAAAATTAAAGTCTTCTGCTCATCAAAAGTCATTGTTTATAAAAAAATGAATATCCAAGCCAAAGACTGGGACAACATATTTACAAAACATGTATCTGAGGAAAGGCTGGTATCCAGGATGCATTTTAAAACTCATACAACTTAATAATGAAAAGACAACAGAATAAAAATTGGGCAAAAGATTTAAAGATTTTTTATTTATTTATTTATTTTTTCCCCCAAAGCCCCAGTAGATAGTTGTATGTCATAGCTGCACATCCTTCTAGTTGCTGTATGCGGGACTCGGCCTCAGCATGGCCGGAGAAGTGGTGCCCCGATGCACACCCGGGATCCGAACCCAGGCCACCAGCATCGCAGCGCGCGCACTTAACCACCAAGCCACAGGGCCGGCCCATCATATAGTTTCTTATCAAGTTTAACACAGCCTTACCATAGGACCAGGAATTCTGCTCCTGGATATTCACCCAGGAAAAAAAAGAAAGTATATGTCCACAAAAACTCCTACGCGAGAATGTTTACAGCAGGTTTATTCAAAATATCCCCAAACTGGAAACAACCCAAATGTCTATCAACAGGTGAGTGGATAAATAAACTGTAGTATATTCTCACAATGGAATGCTGCTCAGCAACAGAAAACATCGCCAATATACACAACAGTCTGTAGAATTCTCACAGATAGTCTACCGAACAAAAGAAGCCACAAACACAAGACCGCATGTGATTCCTTTTCTGTGAAGTTTGAGAACAGGCCAAACCATCATGTTCTATGACATAAATCAGAACCGTGGTCGCCTTTGAGAGGGGGAGGTTGACTAGGAGGGAAAGGAACGTCTTGTGGAAATGGACATATTTATTTCCTTGATTGGGAGTTAATTCCATGGATACACACATACATACATAATACCCATCAGATTGGACATTTAAGATCTGTGCACTTCACTGTATGTAAATTTTATCTCAATTAAAAAAGAATTTCGGGCCGGCCCCGTGGCTTAGCGGTTAAGTGCGTGCGCTCCGATGCAGGCGGCCCGGGTTCAGATCCCGGGCGCGCACAGACACACTGCTTCTCCGGCCATGCTGAGGCCGCGTCCCACATACAGCAACTAGAAAATGTGCAACTATGACATACAACTATCTACTGGGGCTTTGGGGGAAAATAAATAAATAAAATTAAAAAAAAAAAAAAAAAAGAATTTCATATGTAGTGTGCCTAAACATTATAAAAATGGAAAAGAAATCTGTATATAGAATAAAAGAATTAAATGGTGAAAAAAAAAAAGAAAAGAAAAAAATATAAAAAGGATGGGGCTTCTTCCAGGCAGAAGGGCCCATGCAGAGGGCATCACTCGGGCACCATTTGCATAGAAAGCAAGCTGGATCTTAGTTCCACTCACCCCCTTGACTAGACAGCCTTGGGCAGGGCACCACCTGGAAGACTCTGTGAACGAGCCGTGCCTGGTAAGTGGAAGGACAGGGATGCAAAAACAGAATATTAAAGCCCCCTTACTAAGCTGGTTAGAGTAGTAATGGGAATGTGGAGACCAGGTTGTTATGGCTGTGCCGTAAACTCCAATCGTGACGCTATCATCTCCAAATAAGCGACGTTGGGCATGTGCGAGGAGTGTGGCTGGGGAAGGGACAGGGGCAGGAGTTCCAGGTCACTGGCTCTCGTCATGTCCTTGGGGAGCAGCGTTGAAGCCCAAGACACATCCTTTTTGACCAGCATCCCAGGTAACCTTGATGCGGGTACTACAGGAATTAGACTTACAGATCCCCAAGTTACCTGCTCAGTTCCAATATTCTGTGATTTCATTTAGATTACACAGCTAAGTGTAAAGGAGCATCTTTGCAAAGGTCCACGTGTTGATGAGCACGCAGCCCTGGCTGTGGGCCTAATGTGCATTTAGAGAGATCCCCGGAGACCAATCCCTGTCCGGGGTAATGGTACCAGAGACATAATTACATTAGCATCAGGAAGGCAGCTGCAAAACCCAAATCGTTGCACTGCTAATCACTTTAGGGACTTGTGCTTCCTGGATTGTAGGTGGCACTGGCCCAGGATGAGGGGTCAGGTAGCTGAGAGCAATGTGACGGTGCATTAGCTGGAAAACCTCCCCACCTAAAACAGCAATTGCGCAAGGCGTGGAACCTGGAAACGAGGGAAGCCGGCCCCCTGCAGCACACCACAACCAGTTCCCGGGTAGACACTAGCTGGTATGCAAGAAACAGCCCGATTATGGGTTGTATTAGCACATAGAGTAGCAGCCAAGGGGAAATCAGGAGTCTGATGGGAAAAGTAACCTCTACTCCTGTTCTACAAACCACTTTGGTGATGTTTTAATCTTCCAGTCTCCTGGGGTCCTACAGAGGCTTGAAAAAAAATTACATTTTGAAATACGGAGTTGTTGAGAAATAGTTTGAAGGTCCAAACCAAAGAGTGAAATGAATGGCGGCGTTGAGAACAGAGCAGCCCATCTGGTTCTTGGGAGGAGAGTTATAGGTGACAGATGCAAAGGCTGATTGCCTGGGTTGGGGAAAACTGGCTTCTGCTGGGGTTTGATACAGGACTTGACTCAAGAAGAGCTGAGCCTGTGTCTCTGCAAATATAAAGCACAGCCAGGAGTGAGGATGAAGAGTCAGGAGGGCTCAAGGAAGGAGTCTATGGTGGACATGAGGTTGACTCCCCAAGATCCATTCCACCGCCATGATTAATCTAACCAATCAGCGCACAGCATTCCCCTGACGACTATTGTCTGAAAAGGGGTGGGCATATATTCTAAATTGACCTAATCAGACTGAAGGAAAAGATTCATAAGGTTGGGGAACGGTTTCTCCTGGTGGCTGTGAATAAGGAAGCATATTGCCCCTATGGTCCCTGGCCACCATCTTGCAATCACGAGATGGACCAGCTTCAAGGTGACACCAGTGCTGAGTAAAGAGAATGGAAAGAACCTGGGTCCCTGATGAGAGCATCAAACTTTGATTGAACTGTGCCTGAAGTCCACCCTGCCTCTGGACTGCAAGTTATGAGACACAAATTTCCTCATTGTTTAAGCCTTTTTGCATCATATGTCTTTTATTTGCTGCCCAAAATCTACTGACTGGCACAGCATCCTCTAGAAGGGGTTGCACACAGAAATGTGAACAGGAGCCTAGCAGAGAATTATAATGTGTGAAGCAGGCCATGGCATAGGAACCTGTGCTTGTCTCAAATTTTCACAAAATGTCTATTTTAGTGGCATTCTTTTTACAAAGATAGACTTGATTTGCCTATTAAGTATTAGAAATATTCTTCAATTACACCAAGAAAAAACATTCTCTCCCGTGTTTTATGAAACCTGTAGCCCTCTCAGTCTGTCCTTCATTTCCCACTTTTGAAAGAAGTATAGGTATAAGAAATATCTCACTCTTCTCATTAAGAAAAAAATCAACATAGGTGCAACAGCAGATGGCTACTGCCACATGACCTCCATCTGAAGGAGACAATAGAGAGCAGTGGAGACTGGGGTAAAAGGGAGAGCTCCTACCCCACCGAAAGGGCTTCAGCAGATGGTGACATGCAGGAATGTGGGCCCAGGGTCATCTACTCTTCTGACTCTTCAAAAGAAGCTGTAAGACAGAAAATGCATGTGAATTCTCCCTTAAAAAGAAAAATCAACACTGTGCAAGCCAAACAAAATACATCTATGACTGTTTATGCCTGGCAGATCCCAAGCTGTGGACTGGGCCCTGTGTCTCCAAATAAACAACCAACTATGTACAAAGTTGTGTCATCACAGTGTTATTTATGACACTGAAAATGTGGAAACAACCTTAATTTCTCATAACAGGGATCAGTTAGGTAAACTATGGCAAACCTATGCAGTGGAAGATTATGCAACTGTTTAAAAGAGATATTTACAAAAGAAACTTGAGAGAAGTGCTTATGATATAATGTTAATTGGGGTAAAAAGTGTCTACAGAGTTGTTTATATAACTGATTACAACTCTGGCAAAGAATACAAAACAGAACGATGCATTAGTAATTAACTCTAAAAGCAAACAAACCAAATATTAACAGGAATTGTCTCTGGGTGGAGAGAGTACAGTAATCCCTCCTCATCTGCAGGGGATACGTTCCAAGACCCCCAGTGGATGCCTGAAACGGTGGAGAGCACCGAACCCTGTATGTGCACATGACTACACAGTCACGCGTCACTTAACAACAGAGATATGTTCTGAGAAATGTGTTGTTGGGCGATTTCGTTGTTGCGCAAACATCATAGAGTGTACTTACACAAACCTAGATGGCATAGCCCGCTACACACCTAGGCTATACGGTGCTAATCTTATGGGACCACCATCATATATGGGGTCCATCATTGACTGAATCATCATTATGCGGCACATGACTGTACGTACATAACTGCGATAAAGTTTAATTTATAAATTAGGCACAGTAAGAGATTAACAACAATAACAATAAAGTAGAACATACTTTACTATTGTGTTATTTTTTTGATAAAATATTATTGTATTATTTTTTATCACTATAATACTGTGATAAAAGTTGTGTGAATGTGGTCTCTCTCTCTCTCAAGTATCTTATTGTACTGTACTCACCCTTCTTCTTGTGATGATGGGAGAGGATACAATGCCTGCGTGATGGGACGAAGTGAGGTGAATGATGTAGGCATCCTGACGTAGCATTAGGCTACTATCGACCTTCTGATGATAAGTCAGAAGGAGAAGCACGGAGCCATGACAGTGTCCATGGCTGGAAGCCAGGAGCAGGCAATGTCTGTGGGCGACCGTGGGTCACTAAAACCACGAAAAGCAAAACCGCGGATAAGGGGGTCTACAGTCCTACTCATTCTTCTTCTGCTCATACTTTTCTGAACTTTACAAATTGCCTATAATTTTATAAGCATGAAAAAATAAACCTTGTCGTCAGGTATCTAAGTCACTAGGGCGATGACTTCACGGAACTTCACTGTCTTTTTCCACATCGACGTCAGCAGGCCAAGTTCAGTTGGGTTCGTGTCTACAGACAGTCCCAGAGCCGCTGTTTTGTGCCCCACTCTGGGCCAGGCATGGAGGAGGGAGCTGAATTAGAGCCAGTCCCCGCCCTGAAGGAGCCCACGGACCAATTGGCGCAAACCAGACAACTTGAAAACAATGCAGTGAGAAGATCGCCAGCACAGAGCACCACGGGAGCCCAGAGGACAACGCTGGCTCAGTCTTCACACAGGGAAGTGTTTCTGGAGGAGACGCTGTCCTCGCTGACTTGTAGTGCTCGGAAGAGCTCTCTGGCTGAATAAAGGTGGGGACGGGCTCCAGGAGAGGATCTGAACAGTGTAAAGCCACAGAGGCAGAGAACAACACGGCAGATGTGGGGGAGCCAGGTCATTTTGGCAATGACAAAGGCCACACCTCCTGCGCTGACTCACACTGCTCAGAGCTGTCTGTCCTGGCTGCTGACGGGGGTGGGTCAGGGTGTATGAGGATGGGGGTCAGTGATCCACTTGAGACCTGAGTCACCTTTGGGACACCCCGGTTCAAGGACAGACACTCAGGCTAGTCAGTTCAACAGCATCCTTGCATCCAGGGGTGGGGGCCTGAGCACAAAGTTGGACACATTTGTTCTCAACGCGCCTGAGTGTCCCCTGAGATGGACACCACAGGGGCCCTTTGGGGTGAGCCTGGTCCTGGGGAGACCACCAGACCACCAGTATAGTTGTCCCAGCCATTGTCACTGCCAGATGGGAAAGAGAGCAGGAAGGAAATAAACATTTTTGAGCGCTTACCACAGGCCTGGCACTTCGCTAATTGCTTTCAGATGTACTACCCGGTTTACTCCTAACAACTCAGTGGGGCAGGTATGATTGCCTTTGCTTCAAAGCTGGAAAACCAAGGCTCAGAGAGGTCAGGTAGCTTGCCTGAAGTCACGTAGCTAGTAAGTGGTGGAACCAGGCTGCCTGCCTTCCCAGTCTGCACTTTTCCCACCACTCCACATTGCCTCGAGGACAGGGACCGTGTTTATAGGCCTTTGAGGCTGTCAGAGCACCTAACATTGAGCTTTCTTTGCACACAGTAAGTGCTCCATAATTGCTCATCTGGGATCCTTTGGCAGGTATTTTGGTACCAGAGCTGCCGCCTTTCTTTCTGGACTTTCAAACCTCTTCCACTTTTAATTGCTCCTCCCAGGCCCTATGTTCTGGAGAAGGAAAGGATGTGTCAACATGATGAAGATTTCCCTGCAGAGCCGATGCCAGTCCTGAGACCCCCGGGAGGCCATCTCTCAGATGCAGCACAAAGACTCCAGAACTCTCCTTCTCTAGAAATCCCCCCTGTTCTTGCCTATGGTTTAGAGGCAACCTTCACTTGTCAGCAAAGCAACATTTAGCCCCTCTAAAGGACAAATGATGGGAACAAGAACCTGCAGGAGGCAGCCAGATACAACGGGTAAACCTCAGGGCCACACGGTGGAAGACCTTTAGATGGCCTGTGATGCTGGGCGATCCTGGCCCCTCTGGGCCTTAAGAACTAGGGCTGAATCGGGGCTGTAGCATTCAGACTTAAAGAGTAAGCAGTCATCTGTGCATTTGTTAAACATGCAGAGTCCCCGGCCCCCTCTGGAATGCACATTTTAAACACTTCCCAGGTGATTCTCACAAAGGGTGGCTCATAAAGAATCCTGGTCCCTAGCCCTCAGCTGTCCCCTGGGCTCCTGACCTGCACATGTGTCTTCCTGCTGGAGTCCTCCGCTCTTATCTTCCTTCAGCATCTCCAGCTAGACAGGATCCACCCTCTACCCACACCCAGCATTCCTCCCACAGGCTTCCCCAGGTCTGTCTTGGTTCCTCTTTCCTGCGTCAACCAATCCAGTCCATCAGCAAGCTCCGCTGCCCTTCCTCTGCAGAGTATCTAGAACCCACCACTTCACTCACCTTCCTTGCCACCCACCCTGGTTTAAGTCACCAGGACGAAACCAATGACCTCATATTTGGTCTCTCAGATTCCATTCTTGTCCCCCAAAATCCATCCTTCATGCAGCAGCCACACTGATCCTTTTAGAGGCTCTGTCATATCAAGTCACCCCCCTGCTTAAACCCTGCTCCCCAACCCTTTGGTGATTTCTCAGTGGTGTCGGCACGGGTTCAGTGGCTGTGTGATGTCAGGAACCTTTGTTTCTATGATGATCTTGGTCTTTTCCTCATGGTCACAAAAAGGCTGCTTCATCCAGGCAGGAAATGCTTGGGATCTGTGTTTTCCATCTTCCAGTGATCTCTGTGCCCCGAGTCATGCCCCAGGGGCACCTCTGTGATTTACATGAGCCCAGAGAATGGCAGGACCACTCTTCCAGCCCCCTGATGAGGTTGAGCACCTCCTATGAGCCAGCTACTCTGCCAGGCACTTGATATTGGCCAGATTCCAGACATGGCCTCAGATTCCCATCCCCTGGTTACTCAATCAACACTAACCTAGGTACTGCTGTGAAGGGACTTTGCAGAGGTTATCTGGGGGTGCCTGGCCCGATCAAGTCAGCCCTTTAAAAGTAGAGAGTTTTCTTCAGTTGGAGGCAAAAGAAGTCAGAGATGTCATAAGCACAAGAAGGATTCCATGCACCATTGCTGGCATTGGAGATGGAATGGGCACGTGCAAGTAACTGGGTTCACCCAACGACGAGGATGAGTTTGGAAGCAAATTCTTTCCTGGAGCCTCCAGATAAGAACCCAACCTGGCCAACACCTTGATCCTGGCCTCATGAGAACCGAAGCGGAAAGCCCAGCTGGCCTGCCTGGACTTCTGACCTATGGAACTGTGAGATAACAAACAGGTTTTATTTTAAGCTGCTAAATTTGGAGTAATTTCTTACGCAGCAATAGAAAACTAATGCACTCATTTAGTCCTTAGTCCTTAACCCACCAACCCTGCTGGGTGGACATGTTCCTCTCCTGTTACAGGTGAGGCTCCCAGCCTCACTTGCCACATCTTTGGAGCATTTGTTGTAGGCTGGCCCAGAGCTGGGCACTACAGACCCGGAGGTGAGCCCAGCAAAGTCTTTGGCCCTGAGGAGCTCATGGATTTGTGGAGGAGAATTAACAACAAGATGGGAATAAGGAAGGAAGGAATTAGCTGAACAGAATCACTGAACTCAGTCTCAGCTCTCGCACTATGGTCTCTGAGCCAAGGACATGCTTGTTTTCAGACTAGAAAGGGGAGTTGGCAACAAAGCCAGGCTCGAGCCCACCTCTCCTGACCCCTGGTGTTTACCCGCTCTGTTCAGGGGGCAATGGTGGGCTCTTCTGTCCCCTGGGAAACATGGAAGGAATGAGAACCGGTTGCCACATTGCTGATTCCAGCTCTTCCAATCCCCACTCCGTCCTTGGGGAAAAGTGGAGGGGACACTCGTGTGCATCCCCAAGGCCGGGAGGGACAGAGGAAAAGGAGGGCAGATGTGCCATCTGTTGGCTTCCTCTCCTCTCCCCACCAGCGCCTTCTCCCTACCACCCACCCCAGTTGCCAGGACAGCTGGGGCAGGCAGGGTTGCACGCCATGAGTGACAAGGGTTGGGGACCAACTGATTCATTTCTCTGCCTACGAGGACCCAAGGACAGATTCCCAGTGTCTTCAAGCTCCCTCCCCGACCCCGGTTATAACCGATTGCCTGTCCTAAGGAAGCTAGAAGAAGCCCAAACCGCAGGCCTTGTCAAGAAACACCCTCTGACCGCACAGTTGCTTTAACACCACATTGTGCCACAAGAGAATTGCTCTAAACCCCTGACCACAGAGGCCGCACAGACAAATCTCTTTGCACCCTGGATTGCCTGCTGGCGGCAGGAAGAATCCGCAAGCATGAACTTGGAACAAATGCCCTCGTGGTCAACGATGGGAAATGAATGGCACAAAGAAAGCCTGGCCTGTCACTTCCCTTCGAGGCTGGCACAGAGCAAGGACACAATGCTGGCCCAGCCATCCGCCCAGGAAAGGAGGGGACACACTGGTTCTACGCAGCCAGAGGGACAGAACAAGGACTGAGGGAGCCTGGTCTGAGCTCGCCGTAGGAACACAGGAATCCCACAGCGGGAGAATGGCTATTTGCAGACGTCTGGCTACTGTAGGGGAAAGATCCTGCTCTGTGAAAGCTCCTGTTGTCCTGCAGGGCTGGGGTGGGTTGGACAAGTAAATGCAGGCTGCGGGAGGTGCATTGCTCTGTGGACCAGAGAGACAGAACGTGGAATTTGGGGACTAGCAAAGAGGTGGGGTGCGGAGGAGGGGTGGAAGGACCAAGACAGAGTCATACACGCAAGGATGGTGTTAGCTGGGGCTCCGGGGAAGCAGCCAGGGAGAGCGGCCCAGACGAGGGTGGCCAAACGGCTTACGGGTGGGCGTCAGCGATGCGCGCCCCGCCCCTTCTCCCCGACCTTCAGGAGAGTCTTCTACGCATCTGCATGCTCCTGCACGTGTGCGGTGAGCTGTGTCTCGTTTGTTACCTTTGCAGAAACAGAGGGAGAGCCGGGGTCAATGTGTGGTTCAACAGACACAGGTGGGATGTGGGGCGGGGCGATAAGCCATGATTTGAATTCAGTGGAATTCAGTGGAATGAGGAGCTTGGGGCCGGAGGCATCCGTGGGAACTTAAATCCCCAAGAAATACTGGAAAATCTTTGGATTTCCCCAGGGTGAGAAGTGGGGGCCCCAACAGATCTTACCTACATAGTGTGAGTCAAGGAAGTCTCTGCTGACCTCAGGCCCACATAACGAAGGGCTTTCAGTCATTCCCACATGCCTGGCAGGTGAGCAGCCACAGTGCCGGGTCAGAGCCCCTTCTATGAGTGCCCACTCACTGTTACACCCACACGACCCCACTGTGGCACCATTGCTCTGTATCATCATCCCCTGTTCTCTGCCTTCCTCCCTCTCGACTCTGGGATCCTCAAGGCTAGGGACTGAGTTTGCTTGTCTCAGACCCCCAGACTTCACTCAAGGCTCAGTAAAGGCTGGTGGTGGATGGAAGAGAACGGGATGGACATTTCTGGAGTCGGACACTGTGCCAGGCTCTGAGGGTACAAGTCGAATAAGACCAGCAACCTGTTCCCAGGGTCCTCACAGTCTTAGGGAGATGGGCATCCTGGGGGAGGCGAGGTCCCCCTCTCTGGAGGTATTGAGGCAGAGGCCGAGTGACAGCTTGGCAGAGAACAAGGACGGCACTCAAGCTCCGATGGGTGGTGGCCTCTATGGCTTCCAGTGCCCCTTCTGGCCCTTGGATCCCCTAACTCCCTGAGATCATGGTCCTGCAAGACATTGGCACTCAGATTTATGCTGCCCACAGGCTTTTAGTGTCCAGCAAGCCATCTGTGAGTAGAGGGGGCTGAACGAGAGCTGAGTCACCCTTTGGAATGCCTGTGTAAAAGTCACCTCCCTTCAAATAACCATTATAAACATATTACCGGTCAGCTGTTTGTTTGTTCCTTGGAGTTTATGTTGCCACACGAAATCGAAGATCAAGGATGAGCCCACAAACATCTGACCACCCATATTTAGTCATCTTTGTGTCTGGTCTATACGTCACTCCATACTCAGCACACTTGTGCTAGACAGGAAGAGGAGGTGTGTGAGCAGTAGCCCCCCACCCCACGGCCAGCTCACTGCTCAGGAGCCCCACCGGCCCCAGCACTAGCTCAGGGGCATCCTCATCCCATGGGAAGCTGAGGGGCCCTTTGGTCCAGGACATGTGGGCCACAGTTCCCAGTGCCCTTCTTGTGCTGGCTTCCCTAATCTCTACATTAAATCCCCAGCAAGGCTGGCCTCCTCTCTCCTGACACTCCAAAAACAAATGGAAAGCCGAAGCATGTGTCAGATACCTTACAAAATAGACGCGTTGTTTCTGGTCTTCTTGATATATTTGGCTTTAAAATCCCATTTCCCAGATGGGAAGGCAGAGGCTGGACAGGATAAGGGATTTTCCCAGGACCCCACTTGGCCACAGGCCAGCCTGGCTCTGGGTGGCAGGCTCTTTTCGTGCCGTGCCGACCCTTCCAAAGCTGTTCCCAATCTAAGCTAATGGTGTCAATCTCCACCTGGCTCTTTAAGTTTCCAAATTTCATTTCTAACCTTGCAATCATCCCACCGTATCTCTTAAGATTGGCTTGAGCTGTACGTGTTATAACTCCAACTACAGTGGCTTAACCACAGAGGCGTCTGTGTGTGTTGTGTAACGTGAAATCTGGAGGTGGGAAGTCTGGGGCTGGTGCACCTGCTTGAGGAAGTTGTGAAGAACCCAGATTCCCTGTCACTCCTACTCCACCATCCTTACCTTGGAGCGCTCATCCTCATGGTCACAAGAAGCCTGCTCTACCTCCAAGCGTTGCAGCTACCTTCCAAGCAGGAAGAAAGGGGAAGATGCAGGGCAAAGGATCGTGTCACATGAGTTTGTTCCCTTTTATGTGGGAGACAATAGCTGTGCCCGGTAGACTTCTGTTTACATTGCACAGGTGCACCTGGGTTACACAGCTAGGTGCCTTGTATCCTTCCCCACAGGACACCTGGGAAGGTGAGCAGTCGCTAGGCACGTTGCTGCCCTGAACAAAACTGAGTTTCTGTTGACAAGAAGGAGGAGAATAGATATTGGATAAGCAGTCAGTTGCCTGCCACACAGCTCCCACCTTTAACCAGCCCCTGAGTCCCGTATAGCCTAACTTCTCAGTTTCCTCAAGTCCGCCTCTCTTCCCCCTCACCAGGATTTCCGCCCCAGTTCAGGCCCACGGCAGCCTCCCCTAACTGTGCTCTCTGCCAGGCTCACCTCCACGCCTGTCCATTCTCCACGCTGCCATCAGCAATCTCTCTAAAACACAGAACAGGTTGCCTCTCTGCCCTCAAACCCATTTCCTATCCATTGCTTGTAAAAGGAAGTCCACCTTCCTCACGCTGACACTACGGGCCCTTTACGGTTCTGCCCCAACTGATTTCTTCCCTTAGCTCCTAAATGTCCTGATGCTCCAGCCACGCACCAGCTCCCAATCCCCACGCAGCCTGTCCATTCCCCCGCCTCTGTACTTGGCTCGTGCCATCCCCCATCTAGGATGACTTTCTTCCCGCCTGTCCTACTTGTTGGAAATGCTCCTTTAAGACTCAGCTCATTCGTCCCTTGATGGGCACTTGGGTTGCTTCCAAGTCTTGGCTATTGTGAATAACGCTGCAATGAACACAGGGGTGCATGTATCTTTATGCATTGGTGTTTTCAAGTTCTTTGGATAAATACCCAACAGTGGAATAGCTGGATCATATGGTAGTTCTACCCTTGATTTTTTGAGGAATCTCCATACTGTTTTCCATAGTGGCTGCACCAGTTTGCACTCCCACCAGCAGTGTATGCGAGTTCCCTTCTCTCCACATCCTCTCCAACACATGTTGTTTCCTGTCTTGTTAGTTATAGGCATTCTGATGGGTATGAGGTGATATCTCATTGTAGTTTTGATTTGCATTTCCCTGATAGTTAATGATTTTGAACATCTTTTCATGTGTCTGTTGGCCATCTGTATATCTTCTTTGGAGAAATGTCTTTTCAGGTCTTTTGCCCATTTTTTAATAAGTGCCCATCAAGGGACGAATGGATAAAGAAGATGTGGTATATATACACAGTGGAATACTACTCAGCCATAAGAAACGATGATATCCAGCCATTTGTGACAACATGGATGGACATTGAGGGTATTATGCAAAGTGAAATAAGTCAGAGGGAGAAGGTCAAATACCGTATGATTTCCTTCATTAAGTAGTATATAATAACAACAATAAACAAACACATAGAGACAGAGATTGGATTGGTGGTTACCAGAGGGGAAGGGGGGAGCGGGGAGGGCGAAAGGGATAATTGGGCACATGTGTGCGGTGATGGGTTGTAATTAGTATTTGGGTGGGGAACATGATGTAATCTATGCAGAAATAGAAGTATAACGATGTACACCTGAAATTTATACAATGTTATAAACCAATGTTACTGCAATAGCAAAAAATTAAAAAAAAAAAAAAAAAAGACTCAGCTCAAATGCCGCCTTTCCTGGAACTGTTTGCTGAACTGGAATCAATCTCTCCCTCCCCAACACACCTCTCGGATGACATTTCCTACAGTTTGGATTGGAGTCCAGCTGGTTGTCGCAGAATCTCTCTGGTGACTGTCGCTGCCTAGCACTGCTTTCTCTCCTTCCAGTGATAGCCTCTTGGGGATCCACCCTTCCCCGTCCTGGTCCACAGGGTCCTGGGGTTCTGGTGACATCCTATGAGCCTTCGTTAAGCATCTCCTGAAGCTAGACCTACCTCTGGACTCTTCAGTTATGTTAGACTCTAAAATTCCTTCTCACTTGAATCTGTTACTTGTGCTCGAAAGAGTCTTCCCAGAGAGCATTGTGCATCCCTTCCTGGCTGGGCTGGACCACTTTAATGGGCAAGGTCTATAGTTCATCCCACTTTGCTCCTCTTGCCTGGCACCGAGCTCCATCCCTGTAGGGGGGAATGGGGAGTGAACTAAGATGCTGGTGACATGTGGGGTGCCCACTCTGCTTCCTCCTGGAACCTCGCGTCACCGCCTGGTTCCTAATGCCTGGATTCTGCTGAACGACATGAGCCCTGTGTATCCTTAGCCTTTCTCTGACCGCTGGCCTCTGCTTAGCAAAGTTTCGCTCAATAATACGTGTGAAATGAGGTCTCCCTGCCAGCAGCTCTGGTTCCGAGCCCTGTTCTATTCAAGCCGGCAGTGCCTGGCACAGAGTAGACATTTGATAACTGTTAGTTGTCTTTATTGCCAGATTCTTCGGGCAAGCTGGTACGTAAAGCCTGTGCCGCGATCAGTGCCCGGTGGATAGCTACTACCTTAGCCACGCTATGACGTTGGCATGGAACATTGGCTGACCTTACCCTTGATCATGGCAAGCAATCCACATAGATCTGGTGAGCCTCCACCTCAAGCCACCATCGTCTCCTCCCTGAATTGTTGCAAAACGCTCGTAACGGTTCTCTGCCACTCACCCTTGTCTCCCACCATCTATTACTAACACAGCAGCCAGAGTGATCTGTTGAGAGGTTACATCAGATCTGCTCCTCGGCTCAGAACCCTGCAGAAGTCCCCTTCTGTCCCACCTAGAATAAAAGACAAGGAGAATCACTTCCTGGCTACACAGCCCTCCATGACCTCTCCACCTCCTCGCCCACCGCCCTCCCCGTCACTCTGAACCCGTGACCGGAAGGTGAGCCTCCAGGTAAGCACTTTGTTCATAGCTGGGTCTCCAGGCGACGACCATGCCTCTGACTTCCAGGGATGCAGAACACAGAGGATGTGGCTTTTGTCCTCCAGAAAAGTGTCAGCAGGACCCTCAGCCAAAGGGTCAGGTTGGTGAAGCCTGTCTGTGGCTGCTTCCCCATCACCTCTGAGAAGGAAGGACAGACAGGGAGGCAGTGACATTTATGGGGCATCTCACGTGTGTCAGGCAAAGAGCTATGAGTTAACCTTGAATAAACACGAGGAAGTATAAATAGTCTCACCTGCCTGGCCTGACTCCTGCGCACCGCTGTTTGAAATGTTGTTTGTTCGATATTTCGTTTGTTCGGATGCCCCTGCTCTGCGAGTGCCAAAAGCCCACAGCTTCATCTGCCTGTTGGACAATCCAAGAGTGACTAAGACCACCATACAGATGACAAAACCGAGGCTCAAAGAAGTTTAAGAGCCTGCTTGGTGATTCAGTTCAGGTCCATCCGACCCTAGAGCCAACCCTGGATGGAGCATCTCCTGTGATGTTCCCACACGCCTGTCCCCCATTTCCCTCCTGCTTCTCAGAGAGCCCTGTCCAGGGCTGATGGCCGGGCCCAGGAAGCCTGAGATCTAAGTCCAGGTATGGATCGCTGGGCCACATCTGTGAGCCGGGTCTGCTGGATTCAGGCGCGGCTCTTAATCCAACCACTCCAGATTTGTTCCCCTCTTAGCTGCAGACACACTGTAGGCGTCAGTGAGTATTGAATTCGAGTCTATTTGGTGCGCCTGATTATCTCTATTGCTGCACAATCCAGATAATCTGGATTGTGTCTTCCAATTGCTAATATTCCTCTTCTGGAATGTCGTTGGGTGGCATCCTAAATGTGAAGGTGGGTTAGTGTTGCTCAAGGACTGTAGCATCCTAGAGCCGCAGGAGATAGGATTTTACAGGACGCATTTCCTCCTGCTTCTTTTCTCTGGCCCTGAAGGAAACCATCTTGGCAGAGCCAAGAGACCTCTGGCAGCCCCTACGCTTTGTCAACCTCTGGGTCCCTGTCCTTCCTGCCCAGTGCCAGCCCCACGATGAGCTCCACGTGGTCTGTCCCTCCCACACAGGCACAGTCTGTGCACACGCCTGGTGGCTCCATGACCAACCCTTTAGAGGTTATTGATTCCACTCATCCCCTGGGGCTGGTAGTCGCCTCTGGGCACCTGGAGGTCCGAATCTGTCAGGCAGGAGACACTCCTTGGGCATCCACTATGTGTGGGCACCTTTCTACACATGGGGGCTACAGCAGTGGATGCATTGGATGGAACCCTCCCCTCAAGGAGCGAACGTTCTTGTGGGGCACACAGCAAACCTGTAAGTAAACACGTGATAAGATACTGTCAGGAACTGGAGAAGTCTGTGGAGAAGAAAAAAATGGAGGTTCACGGAGGGATTGCCCAGGGGGCCTGGGGTGGTCAGGGCAGCTCTCCAAGGAGGTAGTGTTTGAGTTCTGAATGATGAGAAGGCAGCTACACCAAGATCTCAGGAAGAACGTTCCAGAATGAAGGATGAAGGAGTGTAAAGGCCCAGAGAGTGTCATGGGATGAGTGGCAGGAGGAAGGTCTGTGTGGCCGGTGACTGGAGTGCTGAGGGACGATGGGGAGCATATGAGGGCATGGAGGCCAGCTGGGGCAGATGGTGCCGGCCACCTTAAGGAATCTGGATTTCATTTGAAGTGTAATGGGAGGCCACTGAAGAGCGTTAGACAGGGCATGATGTGATCTGACATCAGTTGGCCTCAATAATATCTGGCCTCCATAAGATCACTCAGCTCTGTGAGGAAAGTGAGGACGGGAGACCCATCAGGTGCTCCGTGGGGGCTAGGGGACAGCTGATGGCGACTCGGGTTCCGATGCTGGGATGAGGCACTGAGAGACAGAGGTGGAGCCACCAGGAGTAACTGGTGGTTTGGAGGAGGGGTCTGAGGCAGAGAGGAATCAAGAGTAACGTCCGGGTATCTGGCTGAGCCCCAAGGCCAGCTGTGATGCAATTTCCTGTCTTGGGGAAGACTGGAGAAGGAGCAGACTTAGAGGAGGTGGTGAGAGCCAACAGTCCTACCTTGTCCCACTAGGTCTGAGGTATCTGTCATCCACACAGGTGAAGAGGGTCAGTTGGCAGGAGAGAGGAATAGTCTGGAGCTCAGAGGAGAAGTCTGGGATGGAGAGTCAGCATGTAATGCTATTTGAAGGCCTGGGCTGCATGAGCTCACCTAAGGAAGGCTGAGGGCTGGCCCTGAGGCAGTCCAGCATCGAGAGGGCTGGTGGAGGAGGAGGATCCAGCAGAGAGGCAGCAGCCTGCGAGGTGGGAAGCCTACAGAGGGGAGAGTTTCAGAAGGACAACATTGCCAGTTACACCAAATGACAGCAGGAGGTCGGGGGAGATGAGGACAGAGAGCTGAGCGTTAGCTTTGGCACGATGGAAGCCATTGGTTGCCCAAAACCATCTCATGGAGAATCGTGGGGATGAGAGCCCAGTTGGAAAGGCCGGAGGAGAAGGAAGAACGGGGAGCTCACTAGTCGAGACAACTCTCCGTGGAGCTGGGAAGGAAGCAGAAGAGTGGGGTGGTGGAGGGAGGAGGATGTGGGGTCAAGGGAATGTCAAAGGGTGTCATTTGGGCACATTTGGGCAGTCCAGCAGAAAGAGTACAACTGGTGATGGGAGAAAGAGAGGGGATAATTAATTACAGAAGCAAAGTCCTTGAGACCAAGAGAGGGAACAAAATCCTGAGCCAAGGGGATTGAAACAGAGACATGTCTTCCACTGAGGAACGTGTGGAGACCAGCTGGGAGGCTGGGACTTGGTGATGGGACGTTCTCATCTAAATATGTCAACTGTCTCTATAAAATATAAGAGAGATAAGGTCATCAGCCAAGAGGGAGGGAAGAAAGCAACAAGGAAGATGCAGAGAAGGAAGAAGTGGTAAACTAGTGAAGTGGACGGGTGTGTTTCTAGAAAACGTAGCTGCATTTACTGAAAGTGCTCCTTGCCCTCTAGAGACCTGTGCTCCTAAATTTGAAATGAGAACAGCCAGCTCAGTTGTGTGATTTTTTTCTGGCTGTAATCAGCCTACAGGTACAGGCAGAGGGTGAGCAGATGGTTAGAGCAGAGAAGTTTTGGAAGGAAGTGAGCTGGAAAAATACAGGATGGTGGTCAGAAAGCAGGAAGCTTGCAATCAAGGTTGGGAATGGGTGGCTGAGACGGGTGGCAGAAAAGATCGCTGGTTGCTTGGAGTGGGATGATGGAGTGGCTGCTGCCCGGTTTCCAGGAGGCCATGCTCCCTGCACTCTGCAGACCTCAGGCAATGGCAGACAGAGGGTAGGTACAAAGGCCGCCCCCTGGAGACGAAACTAACTCTTTGGTGCAGCTGATGCTCCAGAACTCCCCAGGGGATCAGGCAGAAGCCAATCTCCAGCAGAGAACGCTTTACTACTTAGCTTTTTCCACCTGCCCTGTCTTGCTTCCCTCTCTGCCTTTTTCCTGGGAATATTCTCCAATAAATCATTTACACAAGAATCCAGTTTCAGGCTCTGCTTTTAAGACAGATAGATATTCATGTGCCAAGAATGATGAAGAGCACAGTGCTGGAGAAAGAGTCAGTGAATCAGTACCAATGTTAGTGGTGACTAAGGGGGATGATGGGGGGTCAGGAAATGACAGCCACGAGAAGGAGCAAGGGTCCCGAAGACTGGCAATGCGCTTCAAAGGAACTAGGGGCTTTGAAGAGGAAGGAGAGAGTGTGGAAGTGGAATGAAGAGCGAGGATGTCAAGTCTCCTTCCCCCGGATCCTGAGATGGTGGAGTGTGACAGCAAAAACCAGCCTCTTGAGAAGACAGGGAAGCAGTGGTCTCAGCAGACGGCCAGGCTTGGGTTAAAATGGTGAAATGATCAGAACTCAGGACAGAGCCTGAGTTCCAGAGGGCTCAGAGGAAGCGGTGGGTGGGAGAGGAGGGTGGGTGATGGGGTCAGATTAGGAATGTTCAGAGCATCTGTAGGAAGTCGGTGGTCCTGGGTGATCCAGAAGGCCCAGGTTCTGCAGAGGCTGAGGGGATCAGGCATTTAAGCCTTGGCAGGATTGGTCCTGGAAGTCGGAGCTCGGATGGACAGGAGCACCAGGGCACTGGGCTCAGCCAAGGGAGCATCACCAGTGTGGATGGGAAGAGCAAAATTCTGGAAAAAGTTCATGGAAAACTGAACTGATTTATACACACAAAACCTAAGGGTCAGTCAGGCCTCCTTGCCCCTCAGAGATCTGGAGAAATTTCATCCAAACTCCCAGTATGCGGTCTCTGAGTCTCCAGAGGGTCCCTCCCCTCTGCACGCCAACCTCCCACCCCCAAAGTGATTTTCGTGACTTCTCGATGGCCTACTTCCTCTCCAGCTCTGTGCTTCTGGACAGCTGGTTTGATACTGGCCTCAGCATTCTACACATGAAGCCCAAGATCGATCGCTTCAGTGGCATTTTGTGAGTTTAGCCATTTAAGGCATGGGGCCGGAGGTAAATGTCGCATTTTGGGTCCATCTCCTTCTGCCCGGGTTTGGGCTCTTCTCTGCCTCTCTCCGCCTCACCCCCTCCTCTCAACACATACACACATCAGACTAACCAACATCCTTCCCCTGGTCTTGAGCAGGATGCTTCTGCCTTCACGCAGGCCCCTGGGGGCTCAGCTTCTCTCCCAAGCGGGCTTGTCATGGAGTTTCTTCCCCAGACGTGTAATGCTCTTGTTGAAGGGAATTGGAGGCATGCACTTTTCCTCCCTCTGCACAAACAGTGTGTGCAGTGGTGAGGGACACGGGCTCTGGGGTCACGTCCAGCAAGATGCTGAGCTTCCTGAGCCTCAATTTTCTTGTCTAGACAATGGGGGCTATCATAGAGTAGCTAAGATATTTCCAGCACTTTCCTTGTGCCTGGGCACTGGGCTAAGCACTTGATGACCAGCATCTTATTTAATCCCAACGTTAGCCTCGTGAACTAGGAACCACCCCACTTTTCAAAGGACAAAACTAAGGTTCAATGATTTTAAATATCACCCATCATCTTGGGACTTTTAGTTGCCTGAGCTGGGTGCCATGGGGGGGTCTTTTCTACTTTGAAGACCTTGCTCTTACACCACCTGCACTGATATGAAGTCAGGAGGCCTGGGTGCCCCCACCAGCTCTGCCACTAACCTCCTCCCCCCGGGGCCTCAGTTTCCCCATCTGTGAAATGGAAGGTCCATGCCAGCTCTGTCACAGCTGAATCTTTGAAAATGACAGCCATGGACTTGAAAGAGTTAACACAGTTGCCTATAAATTCAAATTTCCCTTCTTACCAGGATCAAGTTTCCAAAATAGCTTTGAAGATGAAAAGCACATAATGGCTTAAACTTGATTTGAGGCAGAGATTAGAAGGCGGTAAGAAGAGCCTCAGCAGTTCTTCTGGGAGGTCCCTAAATTATCCCAAAATGTGGTGTAATTTTTTTCAAGTGTTGTATTTTATCTATAATGGGCTTCCTCCATGGGGTCATGGCACTAGAAATCAATTCAGAGACGACTCGGCCTTCACAGTGAGGAAGGTGGGGGAGCAGGGATCCTTCTGTGCCAGGCGTCTTCACGCACATGAGCATCCTGTTTACACAGACGGGAACTGAGGCCCTGAGAGAGCCACGCACAGCCAGGACCCCGAGCAGATCTTCAAATCCAGGGCGTCCTCCCTTCCATGGTACCCCCGGGAGTCTCGGGGTGCAGCTGTGCTGGACACTGGAGCCTGGCTCTCCTGGCCCTTGAGCAATGTTGGACCCTCCTCACCTCTATTTTTCCGGGATTTCTTAGACCACCCTGGGGGCTGAGGGGGTTGCCCAGTGACCAGGGCCTGGGCCCACCTGGCTTCTACCTGAGCAACTGTGCTTCTATCCATGTAAGCTTTGGTTTGAAAAAGTCTGCGTTGCTTACAAAATAAAAATAAGTTTTGGAAATGCAACTATTCTATCCATACTCGTTTTCTTTTCTTGCTCCTAAATTGATTTCAGCAAAAATGTAAGGCTCTCCAACGTAAAGAATGCAGAAAAGAGGGTAACAAAGGCAGCTCCACATTTGAGGCAGGGACTCAATTATACTGTGAAGAAGTGAGTGTGTGTGTGTGCATGTGCGTGCATGTGTGTGCACCACACCCACTCACAGAAAGTCAGGGTGGACAGGTCTGGCACAGACCCCCTGACTTACCGCTAAGAGGCGACCACAGCTGGCAAACATGGCCTTGTTTACGCTCCCCAGATTCTGAGATACACAAACAATAAATCCGAACAACATGTTTGCCTGTGGAGTTTCTGGCCTGCTCGCATCTGGAGGGACCCACAGGGCTCTAGGCCCAGCTGTACAAGCAGAGCCCTTGTGAGTGCTTGAAGATGGCACAGCAGGAACATCCCAGCCGCCAAGGCATCAGGCGGCTAAGAAGTGAGGTTCTAGAAAGAGCCCTGGGTTGGGCACAGTTCTGGTCTCAGATCAGACCTTTGTCTCCAGACTCCTGGCACGCCCTGGGCTTCAGCAGCCTTCCCCTGATGCCTCCCTGAGCCCCCACGTCAGTGTTCACCCAGCTCCAACCAGCATTTACAGCCATGAGCTTCTGAAACCAACACTACTTCAGTGCTCCCCAGTGCCAACAAGAAACTCACCAAACCCCATGGCATGGCACATGAGGCCCTTTATGATCTGGGGCCCACCTGGCAGAAACTCACTAACTCCATTCATGACTTCATTCCTGAATTCTTCGATGCACGAAGGCCTGATCGACCCAACCAGTCCTGGGTCTCTGTCCCCTCTGTGGCCTCCAGAGCCTCCCCAGCAGGACCTGGTGGAAAGTGGGTGGGAACAGAGCTTACTGAGGGAATAAATGAAAAGGCAAATGAAATATGCAAGAGTAATTTGAAACTATAAAGAACTAGAATCATATATGTAAGAACTTATTTCTAAGCACATAATGGCTTAAATTTTATTTGAGGCAGAGATTAGGAGGCAGTAAGCTCTTCTAGGAGGTCCCTAAATTATCCCAAAATATGAAAACAACGTTTTTGTTTTTGTGTTATGTTTTTATGGAAATAAGTCATTTAAGAAAAATTCATAACTAATTTAAAAAGTAATGTCAATTGTTTTCTCATTGTAGAAAATATTGAAAATATAAAGAAAAGATTAAACATATATAGTCCAAGCAACCAGATATAACCCAATAAGACTTCGGTGTATGTTTGTCCAGTTTGTTTTCTGTGTGGTCAAGTAGGTACGGATGTGTGTGTGTGTCTGTGTGTGTGTGTAAATAAGCAATGTAAGTGGGATCAAATTGCACAATGTTTTTTATCCTGCCATTTTCAGTTAATGTTTTATTGTGAACACTTTCCGTGTTTTGATGTCTGAGCTCAGGTTTCAACGCCCCCACTTCCTAGTCTAGTGACTGGGGCTGATTCGTTTCACCTCACTTGAACCCCTGTTTTCTCCTCTCTAAAATAATTTTACTGGATCAAGTACAGCTAGTGTTCACCAATATCAGTTTTCACCTCTTTGCAGATATGTTGTGAACTCTATTTCAGCCCCCTTTGCCCCCTAGATGAGGCCATATGACATATTCTGGCCAATGGGATGTGGGAGGAAGTGATGTATGCCACTTGCATCCCTGGTCCACAAGATCTCCCACAAGTGATCCTCCATCTTCCTGTTCTTCTTACCCTCCAGGCCCCAGGAGGATGGATGCTGACTAGATAAACCAGGGTGATGGTGAAAAGATAAGATAGCAGGACCACAGATGGAACACACCTGGGTCCCCAAGTCTGAGCTTGGAGAAGGATCTAATTGGCTTTGGAGAAGGATGCAGTTGGTGATGTGAACAAGAAGTAAACCTTCATTGCTTAAGCCACTGAGGCCTCAAGATTTACTTGTTTCTGCAGCCTAGCCGAATCCGACAGCTGCCTACCTCATGGGGCACGCTGTGCCTTTAAATAAAATATTGAAATCAACTACTCATGAAAGGCACTCAATAAACATGAGCCTTTAAAAATTAAAGAATAATAAATAAATGAACAAAATTAAAGAATAATAAATAAATGAACAAGCCATTTGCTAAAGTTTGTGGGAGTAGAAATCACTGTGGACCGAAGTAAGCAGTAAGAGGAGGTATTGAGTGGAATCTGCTAGAATGTGTATGACTTGGGTCCTGGAGAGGAATTGAAGGGTCTTCTGGGTGGAAGATGATTCATTCAATCAATGTGTATTTGTTGACCACCCAGGAGTCAGGAAGTGCAGTGAGTAGTTCTGTATAATTACTGGGCAGGTGGGAAAGACCAGAGCAGCGAGCCATGCTCAGCTGCCAGGGCTGACCACCAGCAGACTGAAAAGGCCTTCTGTGGAGGGACTCCTTCCCACCCTGCTCCCACTTTACTCTGGACCCCCAGGACTGTGCTGGAAGGAGTGCCACCTCTCAGCAGTGGTAGAGGTGAAGTCCCTAAGAAGCCATAGAGTCAAAGCATCTGAAGGACCCAGCTCAGGTAGGGATGTAGAGGAGAGGGGTATTAAAAATAATCTGAATTCCCTTTCCCCGAAGGCCCAGGAGGTTACATGGCTTATGTTTGGACACATAATACAGCAGTTCAGTGTCAGAGGCAGAGCACGAATGTAAACCAAGGGGTGTCACTTTCCTTTATAACCTTCCATCAGCCTGCCATCCCACCTGAAATAAAACCTAGACTCCTGACTGCGGTACAAGGCCCTACATGATCTGCCCCCTCCCACTACCCTTTCTGGTATTGAGGAAGAATCTGGCTAGTTTTCACCAATTCTCTGGTGTACAGCTAGACAACGTTTCCCAGCCCTGCCCCCTTGCATCTAGGAGAGATCAGGGACCTGAGTTCTGACTGATGAAATATGGGTGCCAGTCAAGTGCCCCCCTTCCAAGCCTGTCCCTAAAACTACTGCACAATCCCCCAGGATCTCTCTCTTCCCTTGGCTACCGGCTGGATGCAAAGATCCGATGGAGGGCTCCCAGGCTCTAGGCACTGGGGGAAGGCAGGTTACATGACATCAGGAGCCTGGGTTCCTCAAAGACTGAAGGAGCAGGGCGTCCCCTCCACCCACGTTGAGCTAGGAAGTGAGCTAGAAACAGACCTTGTTGAGTCAACTCAGAGCTCTGGGAGTTATCTGCAGCTAGCATTAACTCCCTTGGCTAATGCAAACCTCCTCTCCTATCACATTCTGCTGGCTGCACAGTACCTCCTTTTACACCCACCCTCCCACACCACTCTAACTGCACTGGCTTTCTGGATGTTTCTCATCGCAGGCCAGGCTTGCTCTGTCTGAGGCCTTCGCCCTCGGCCTTCCCCTTATCTGCAAAGCTCTCCTCCCTAAGCTCATGGTTGGTTCTTTCTTATCCCATTCTCAGCTTAAATGTCATCTTCTCAGAGACACTTTTCCTGATCATTCTATCCAACAGTAGCTCCCTCTGGTCACACCCTATTCCTCACTCTGTCATCATGCTCCTGGCATTTATTACTATCTAGAGTTATCCTGTCTATCTATCTGTTTGCTTATTTAGTTTTAGTCCCCTCCCACTAGAATATAAACCCCATGAGGCCAGGGACCTGGCCTATTTTGCTCACTGCGGCATCGCAGCACACAGAGCATTGTAAGTGCTCAAAACACATTTGTTAAATGAATGAGTGGTGAATGAGTGTAGGAGCAAACTTCAGTCTCATGACATCCAGGCTAAAACCCATTCATCACACCTCATGTTTCTCCCAGTCACCAAACATTTCAGAGCAGAGGGTATTTTCCATCAATTTAACTGAGAAGGGTGGGCCTGGTCTAAGGTTCAAGGTTGATTTGTCTATTTAGCCAATTAAAGAAGGTCTCAGACATCTCAGTATGTCTTTGCTCCCCTGAGAAAAGAGAGGTTTGCAGCCCTTGGTTCTGAAGGTCCCACGGCTGCTGGCTGCTGCTGGGTTTGGCACATGGGTCTGTAATAAGTTAGAAGTATTTTTCCATTTTACTGGAATGAGCCAGCCTCACAGGGACCTCGGGGATCGAACGGGGTGATGAATGTGGAAGGGGGCTGTAAGCTGCCAGGTCCGACGCAGACATGAGGCCACGTTAGAAGAGGAGGAGGCAGCCCTGGAGGGGAAGGAGGAGAGACCTGGATTCATCAGGGTTCTCCAGAGAAACAGACCAACAGAATATATAAGGAGGAAGAGGTTTATTTTAAGGAATTGGCTCACGTAGTTATGGAGGCTGGCAATCCAAAATGTGTAGCTCTCTCCTGGGTCTCCAGCCTGCCGGCCCACCCTGCAGATTTTGGACCTGTCGGCCTCTATAAGCACATGAACCAATTCCTTAAAATAAATCTGTTCCTCTACATATACACATCTTATTGATATACACACATACACACACACATACAGTGAACTTCTAGCAGCTTCCCTTGACCCCTAGGATGAAGTCCAAACCCCTCTCTGTGGCTTACGAGGCCTTTCTCCATCTCTCCCTTTCCTGTACCCCCAGACTCAGCTCCTTCACCCCCTAACCTCCCCCCACACACCTCAGGCTCCAGGCAAGCTCAACTTCTCTCAGTTGCTCACAAAAAGCCTTCTTCAGTCCTACCAATGAGCCGCACTCTCCAAGCCTCAAGGTCTTTGCATATGCTATTCCTACCACCTGGGAATCTCTCCTGCCCGCTCTCCCTGCTAACCCTGCCTTCTTCTTCTGGCAGCAGCTCAAATGTCACTTCCACAGGGACAGGTTCCCTGTCGCTTAGCACAGAAATGGCTAAACAATCATTTGTAAAATTGCATGTTTAATATCTGTCTTCCCTGAAGGTCTACTAGGTCCATGGACAAGGAATCATCGGAACCTGCTTTGTTCTCATGGAGTCCCCAAGGCCTGGCACTGGGCACATAGTAGGCCTGCATACAATTTAAAAGGCTGAATATATGAATATCTATTATGATCCATATGTATTTCCAGTTGAGAACAACAATGATCATTCTTTCTCATCCCTGATCACACATTGTTTGCCTGGATGACAAAAGCTGGGCCCAACTCTCAAAAAGTTTTCCATCCTTGCACAATCCATGATCATAGACTGATTAATTAAAGCGTGCTGCCGATTGCAGCAACCCCAGCCGAGAGCCTTCACCCACACATCTGACGGTCTCCGCTGCAGGCTCTCCCAGCTTTTCTCTTTCCTGCCCAGATCATCCAGCTGAACATTCTTGATCTCGGTTGCTGAAACCCCCAGGTCTCCTCCCAGCTTCCATCTGTCCTTTCTAACGGGACAGCCTAGTGGCAACTTGAGATTCGAGATCCAGCTCAGCTGCTAATTCTCTGTGCAACCTGGGCGAGTGACTCAACCTCTCTGGCCAGGTCCCTCCTCTGTGCAGTGAGAAGGTGGGTCAGAGGATTGCTGGGGGCCGCTCGGCCCCGACCCTGTGCGGTCCCCAGTCGTCTATTTCCTTCAGCATCTTGGCCCGACTGCCTCTCCCGCTGCCAGGACTTCCTTTGCCTAGAAGCAACATCTGCTCCTCATCTTTCCACCCTGAGTTAGTCTTAAGCCACCAGACCGCGCCACACCAGCCATGCCAGCCCGGAGGTAAAACCAGGACCACAAATGGAAAATGGGATTTTCCTCCTCTTTCTACACCTGTAATTGCAGAGGCCGAGTCAGCTCTCCTCAATGGGTCTTACACACTCACACACATACCACTCACACACATGCACACTCACACACACTCATACACGCTCACACACTCACATCACATTTCCTTTGTTTCAGGAGGAGTTTTTGGTTGTAAGCCACAGAACCCAATTCTGGCATATGGAAGGAGGGAAGAGGGAAGACGAGGATGAGGACGAGGCAGAGAAATGGGAAAGTCTCCCAGAACTACAAAAGTTGGACGGCCAGGGAAGGACATGGAGTGCCAGGTCATTCGTCCAGAACCGGGAACTGGCAAGGGGTCTCTCCAGAATTCCACGACAAGCAGGCACATCAGCCCCCTACTTCCTTATTGTTACCGATTTATTACTCTACACACAAAAGATCATGTTCATTCACAATATATATGAATCAAACCATCGTGCTGAACGCCTTAACTATACAGTCATGTATGTCGATTATTTCTCAATAAAACTGGAAAAAAAGATTACATTCATAACACATTAGTATGGTGCCAAGAATATAATAACAAACTGACCCCCTGTGTACCCACCAGCCAGGTTAAGAAACAGAACATCAACAGGTTAGAAGGCCCCATGTGTCCTTCTGGGCCTCAGCGCCCTGACCGAGGTCCGTCCTCACATCCATCCACTCAAAGGTCAAGTTCCTGGAGAAGCCTGTGCTGGGCCCAGCTCAGTCACACGTCCACCACCTGACTTAAAGACCCCGTGAAACTGCGTGCAATGGGGATCAAGGGGGCGCCCAAAGGCCATCGGAGGTGCTCTCAGAAGATGTGAGCTTGCTTGCTGGGCACATGGCAAGATGGCCCGTGAAGGACTTGCCCCAAAGGATGCTTCCTTCTCCTGTGTTTGAGGAGGATTCTTTCCGTTTTGCCTCGCTTTTCTTTGCACCTCCTCTCTGACTTCGGTGCGCGTCCGCAGGGCTGAGCCAGAACGATGTCTGAGTGACAGACGGTAGGCTGTGCTCAGAATCGCTCCTCTCCATCTTGGCCATTTTTGTCTTGAACCCAGTGAGAACAGATTCTTCCTTTAGGGTGAGTTATTTCCCATGAAGCTCCTGCATCCTTCATATAAAGAGACAACCGATGGCACTAGCCTACAGCTGGAATCCCGAGCTCCCCGTCTCAGTAAAGAAGGCAGCGATGGGGATGGAGCCAGAGCGATAGCTTCTCCTGTTGTCCCATGTGGCTAAGACTGCCCACGTCCACCAGGATCTATTCCCATTATTTCTTAGTGGTGGACGTGTAGCTGGGCACAAGGTGACTGGTTAGACTGCATTCCCCTGGCTGTCATGGACATGATATATGCTATTTTGAGATCTAGAATTTAAGCCACAGGCAGTGCTTCCATCACATTCTCTTTCCTTTTCCTGTAAGATGGAACCTAGACATGGCAGTGACCCAGCTCCAACCACGCAAATGACAAATATGACCTAGGGAATTGTGGAGCCAGATGGCTCACTTCAGGACTGTTACAGGAGAGCACGGGTGATGGACTCTGCATTTATCTCTCTCGAGGAGTGAGGGGGTCATTGTTGCAACAGCTCAGTTCTCACTCTAAGTAATACACGGACCAATAGAAAAGGCTTCTTCTCAGTCCCCAACAGAGAAACATCCCTGATGAGCATGCTGCGGGACCAGGAAAAGCTTAGTGGTCAACAGGTCTCAACCCAACCCACCTGCCATGTGCCATAGGACCTTGGGCTTTAGGTGAAAACAATGTCACCCCAGGAGACTTACCTATAAAGTACGCATGAATCCTAAAGGCAGTAGCACATTTCTCTGTTATTTTCTAGCCAAGATTAAGGGATCTGAGGAATGACACCCATAATGGTGGGAGGAGGGTAAAGACAGATCTCTGAGTCTAAATTATAGTCTGATGACAGGGATGAGCGTTGATGCTGCAGCAGGGGATACCAGAGATTAACTTCTAAGAACCTCGAGGGGAAAAGAGAAGGACACAGAAGCAGACAGTGAGATGCACAGATGAAACTCCAGATGTGAAATCAACTTGAAAGGGGGATCTCAGATCCAAAGGCAGGGAGAGAGGGAATAAAGAGGCTGGTGGTGGGGATCATGTCTCATCACCTCAAAGCCTTGGGTCTCTGTCTGCTCCCTTGCGTCCTAAGTTCCATCATCACCAGGATGAAAACCGTCTGGTCGCCCCTACGCTATCTTCCAACCCTGGTGTTTTTCCAGCTGCCCTACCACTTGGGGAATTTCTTGCATGAGTCAGAGGAGAGATGTCAGGGGGGCCTCAACCATCTCTCCCACTGGCTTCTTTCTCAGATGAAAGGGCTGGCCTCAGAGACTGTGACCTGCCAAGGCCTCTTTCCAGAGGATGACCCTTGCCACTTGTGCAGCATTTGAACTTGACAAAATGCTTCCACAGCACAGTCTACTTGATCTTCACAGCCCAATGACGTAGCCTGGGTGGAAAGGGAAACGGCTCAGAGTGGGGATGTGCCATGCCTAAGGTGACATGGCTGAGAGGAGACAGACTTCAGGCTCCCCCTCCAGGGCCTGCCACCAGCAAGACACCAGCTCCAACGCGGCATCCCTCTCGCCCAGCTGTGGAGAAGGTGGTGGGCATCAGACCCCGTCATTGACAGCCAGCCCCTCTTTCTGCTGCCGACCTGGGGGCGGAGGGGTCTGTGCTGGGCCAGCTTAGTGGGCAGGGTAGGAGGAGCCAGATAGGCAGGCTGCTCTGGTGGCTTCAACTCCTGACCTGCTGGGACCAACCAGCAGCAAGCCTTGTCAAGCCATGGGGGGAAGCTTGGCTCACCTCAGCCCCATAAAAGAAGGCAGAAGGGTGCCCTGTTTCCCTCCACATCCCTGGCTCCAGTTCCCTGGGTCACCATATTAGTTCCCTTGCCTTTTCCAGCTTCTAGAGGCTACCTGCATTCCTTCGCTTGTGGTGCCTTCCTCCATCTTCAAAGCCAGCAATGGCCAGTTCTCACTTTGCATCCTTCTGACACTGACTCTTCTGCCTCCCTCTTCCATATATAAGGAAACTTAGGATGACATTGGACCCAGACAACGCAAGATAATCTCTTTATTTTAAGGTTAGCTAATGAGCAACCTTAATTCCATCTGCAAGTTAATTCCCCTTGCCATATAATATGACATAGGGCAAGGACATCTTTCAGGAGCCATTACTCTGTCTACCATGGCCACCCTTTGAGGATGATGGGCCCAATTGTGGGAGCACCCATAGGCTTGGCTCACCTCAAGCCCCATAACAGACAACAGGAACATGCCCTCTCTCTTTCTCTTCTAGGATCAGAGAAGGGTAGGAGAGCAGACTGAGCAGATGGCTTCCTAACATCAATGGGTACTCATCACCCCTGCCCCCGTACACGTTTACTGAGCCAGTCTCCCTCTGAGCCCGTCACTTGGCTAGTTCTTACAGCATCACCTGCCCAGAGCCGCAGTCAGAGACCACGGCATCCTTCTAGGCTAAGGGCAGGCTGGGGGCATCAAGAGCCTGTGTGGGTACTCAGATACCAGACCTGGGTTCAAATGCTGGCCCCTCCAACTCTTAGTTGTGTGACCTGAGGCAAGTTACTGCTCCTCTCCGAGCCTGTTTCCCCACATGTAAAATGGGATTAATCGTACCTACTTCACAGGTGTGTTTTGAGTATTAGATAAAATAGAAAGCCTCAAGTCTAGATCTGTCTAATAGGAGATGCTGAATAACAGCTTATAATCATGCGTTATTATGGGGGAGGGGGAGGTAAAAGCTTCCTTGCTGGCTCAATTGACGGTTTTTTTAGGGCATGTCCCCAGGCTGTACCTTCACGTGGGTCCTGATTGGGGTGGAAGTCCCCCAGAGCGGGCAGCCAAAGCCCCAGAGATGTGTGTGAGCTCCCACGACCCCATACAGCAGAGAATGAAAGGTCTTGAGCTGTCCTGGTGTTGCCCTCACGAGTAAAGGAGAATGTAATTAAATGAGCATGATATTGCGGAACTGTGATGGGGCCCCAGCGTGACCTCGGGGAGGCAGGGCAGGGAAGGGAGCACGCGTCCCCGAAGCGACTGGTCCCGGCCCCTGCACAAGGCACGTCGCTGCCTCCACTCCCGCCTCTGCTGAACTGACTCGTGTGTGTTGCATTCTCCCCCATAGATGGTTGCAGGAAGGCAGTTCCAGAAGCTTCCCGCTGCTCCCCACGGTCATGGAGCATTTAACCCTGGACCCAGGATAATAGTTAGAGAAAGGAGGATTCCAGACACCATGTGTGCATTGTCCATTAAACCCTTGCACAAGCCAATCAGCTCAGTGCTGTTTCTGTCTGCATCTGACAGATGAGGAAGCTGCGACAGGGCAAGCTTAGGGCCTTGCTTGAGACGCGCAGCAGAGCCAGAGTGTGGAGCAGGCACCCCACGTTCCAGGCTGCGTGCCAGCCACGCAGCGTCCGCAGCCTCTCCTGTCAGTGCTGCCGAGGGGCCAGGTGCCAGCTCTCCGAGTCCCAAGGTGTCTGCTGAGACAGACCGCAGGGCAGAGAGCCCACTCCAAGTTCAGTTGACTCCTGCTGGGGGTCACGCTGGCCACACCCTGGGTGTGAGGCTTCTGGGCTGGATGAGGTAGGTGCTCCAGTGGCTCTGAGGCTCCATACAGACCCCTGATCTTGGCACCTCTGCATCTGAGGGTGGAGAAGAGAAATCCACGCACACCTGAGGGGCAGCCGCTTAAGCTCTCAGAGCCTCCGTTTGAAATTTAAGACTTTTATTTCTGAGCTGGGAATGGACCACTTTGTTGTAAGAGAATGTGGGGCAGCAGTGAGCAGAGCTGTGAAGCGTGGTGGGGAGGGGGCCACCCAGAGACCCCACCTCATCCGAGGAAGCAGCCCGGAAGTCAGCAGGAGGCCGGCCCACAGCCCCTCAGCAAGGATCTACTGAGCGCCCACTATGTGCCTGTTCTGAGGGCTCGGGGTCTCCCTCGGGGCGAGCAAGACAGGCAACGTCCCTCATGTCCTGGGGCTTGCGTTCTGGAAGGAGAGACTTACAGTAAGGAAGAAAACCAGTGGATGCTCAATAGAATGAGAGAGTGAGAGAGCTACAAGGAAAAGAGAAGAGGCTAAAGGGAGAGGGTGTGTGTGTGTGTCAGTGTACATGCATTGGTGTGACGTGTGTGCAGTGTGTAGTGGGGTAGGTGTGCGTGTGTGTGTGTGTGCATGCCTGGGGCTACTTTAGGTTTGGTAGTCGGGGAGGCCTCTTGGAAAGGTGAGATTTGAGCCTGCGTGACCGGAAGAGCTGGCCGTAGATGAGACAGTCAGGGTGCCCCTTTGAACAGCCACCCGCAGGCTTGGGGGACCCACAGCTCTGGCTTGTGGTGCCCCCATCAACCCCACCTGTTACTCGGGGTCACTGCTGTGAAAGGACATGAGGGGTGTTCTCCCCTTTAAGGGTCCACAGAGTAGGGGGCAAGGGGCTCCTCTGAACCTCACAGAACTAAAACTACTGGCCAAGCTTCCAAAGAACCCAGAGAGCCCTGTGCTCCCCATGGGCCCTTTCTATTAAACAAGTCATTGTTCTGACTGCTTCTCGCAGAGACGGGGCCCCAAGCCTCCTCTCCTTTCTTAGAGCCCTGCTCCCCTAGGGACCTTCCCCTACGGTGACCTGCCCGAGGCCGGTCGCTCACATGGAGCTCTTGTTTTCTTCTCACCGTGGAGCCCTGGAGGCCAGACTTTATTTTGCACAGCACAACACCCCCCCAAAATTTTTTAAGTCTGGTACCTGCCTATTAGTCCATTTTATCTGCCAGAGTGTAAAACAGAACAAGGTTGTTAATACGGCCTGATACGGGTCAACGGGGTAAAAGTCCATTCACGGAAGCACGGGTTCATTGATGCGCTATTTCTCCAGCACCCACAACACTGGATGCTGATACGTAAAAGATGAGGCCGTCGCCTCCAGGACTCCAGGGGAGGGGAACAAAGACACATACGCAGATTGTCAGTGAGCACCTGTGCAGTTCCAAGTGCCCAGGGAAGGGGAGATAGTCTCTCTCGAGACACAATAGAAGGCAGGGAGGCGCCAGGTGCTATAGATGCTCATGGCAGGGCTACAAGGCCCTACAGCCTGGCTTGCAGGCATGGCTCTCTGGGCGCTGGATCGTTAAGCAGAGGGCTGAAGCGTGAACGGGTGTCACTAGATGAAGGGAAGTTAGGTGATGGGGAGAGTTCCAGGGCTGGCTGAGTAAATATTCAGCCGGTATGCACTGACATACTTCCATGTGAGTTAATAGATACTCTCTCACATGCCCACCCACAACACTCTGGTCACCCCAGGCCCTGCTTCTGGAACCCTCCAATCTCCCTCTTATGGATTAAAGTGTGTTCCCAAAAAAGATTTGGAGTTCAACTCCAGTACCTGTGAATGTGACCTTATTAGGAAATAGGGTCTTTGCAGATGATCAAGTTAAGGTGAGGTCAGTAGGGTGAGCCCTCATCCAATATGACTGTGTCCTTATCCAAGGGGGAAATGTGGACACAGACGCACACACCAGGAGAAGGCCATGTGAAGATGGGAGTTAAGCTGTCATAGCCAAGAAGCTGGGAGAGGAGCCTGAGACAGATCCTTCCCTAGAGCCTTCAGAGGGCACATGGCCCTGCCGACACCTTGATCTCAGCCTTCCAGCCCCCAGCACTGAGACAGTAAATTCCTGCTATTCAAGTCACACAGTTGGTGACCCTTGGTTACAGCAGCCCGGGGAACTAATCCCCTGCCCCTGATGCAAACATTAGAGGGATAACTCCTGGGAGAGCAGGCGGCCTCCGGGACCCTGTTAACTCACAATGCCATCGCTAAATATTTTAATATCACCCCCCGAGAAAAGCACATGTAATGATGCGGAATCCATGCTCTTTCTGGGACTGAAAGAAAGCTCCAGTGGAGAGTAGAGGGAGTGGGGGAGTTGGGCCGCATGACGTAAGAGGAGATGATGGGGGCCAAGGACCACAGAGTTTGGTCTTTATTCTAAGAAGGGTTTTGAGTGGCAGATGATGATTTGTGTCTTTGGAGGGGCCCTTGGACTGCTGGGCGGAGACTGGGTGGAATAGGAGCCCTGGAGACAGGATCCAGGCAGAGAGGTTGGTGACAAGCCTGGGGTGATGAAACTGGGGAGCCCTCCACCACTTTTCCCTGTGAAGTAGCAGGAGGCTCATTTGCTTGGGGTGAGCGTAGATGGGAACCATGGGAGGCGCTGGGCAGTGGCATCAGGGTACCAGGCTATGTGAGGCCCGTCAGCTTGGTAGAGAGGGGACAGAGGCAGTGAGGGCCAAGGATGTAGGGAGGGATGATGGGCAACCTCCCAGTGAGGGTGAAGAACGGGCAGCGGGAGAAGTCCAATAAATCGTACGGAAAGAAGGGAGGTTACAATCAGAAAGTAAAATACCGATTTTGGTTAAAAGGGGTAGTTTCGCCATCCGTGGGTCTCCTCCTTTTCCCCCAAATCCCTTTAAAATGGTAGTTAACACAAAAAAGGTCCTACTCTACAAGAACATAAAGCAGGAGAGGCTGCAATAGCAGCTGAGAGTCAAGAAAGCGGCAGAAGGATCTGGCGGAGTAGAGATGGTGTCCACTAAGGGCACGAAGAGGAGACAGTATGAAAACACGCCACTCGAGCACAGAACCCAAGGGGGGCCCAGGATTCTGAGGATCCTGATACCACAAAAGGAGAGTGCTGGATTCCGGACTAAAAAGGGAGGAGACTGGATGCAAGTTTCTCTGCAAAATGATTGGGTTCCCAGGCCCCTGTCTGACGCCAGCATTAGCTTCTCCTTCCTGCCCACGCCACATCCAGCCCAAGACATAAGGTTTATTCTCTAAAAAAAAAATCAAATAAGAGAGAGTAGAAGTGAAGCATGAAGCTGAACAGAAAAAGATTCATTGAAATCTGCACATCGAGCTCTGACGCCCCCAGACCCCTCCCCGTCCTGTCCCCAGAAGGCCAGCGGCTGGGCTCTGGCCCCCCAGGCAAGGGACTGGAGGGTTTTTCTCTGGAAAATGGAGTGGCCCTAGAGGAAACACTGCAGCATTGACAGTTAGTGGTTCCCCAACAGCATCCCAAGCTTGCTGCTGGATTGTTCCTCCATGAGACGCACTTGTCACCAAGGCCAGTCCAGGTACGCAGAACCTAGAACCAGCTCACTCTTCTATGTAAACAGACAGCCAGACAGACAGCACTGGCCCTTTAAGGAAACCCGCTAACCTAACAGGGAAGAGGAAAAGAGGCCAAGGATATGCAGTGCAGAAAATAAAAGTTTTTAAAATTATAATTAATAGCCTCACAACAATAAAATATGGCATCCATTAAACAAGAACAAGATGGTATAAAAATAAACTAGAATAAGCAAAGATCTTGGACTTTAAAAATGTCATAACTAAGTCTGGAAGAAAAATCTCTGCATAGTATATATCTATCTGATAAAGGACTTGTATCCAGAACATATAAGGAGCTCTTGAAACTCAACAATAAGGAAACCAACAACCCAATTAAAAAGTGGACAAAAGTGGGCCAGCCCCGTGGCGTAGCAGTTAAGTGCGCGCGCTCCGCTGCTGGCGGCCAGGGTTCAGATCCCGGGTGCGCACCAACACACTGCTTGTCAGGCCATGCTGTGGCGGTGTCCCATATAAAGCAGAGGAAGATGGGCACAGATGTTAGCCCAGGGCCAATCTACCCCAGCAAAAAGAAGAGGATTAGCAACAGATGTTAGCTCAGGGCTAGTCTTCCTCACACACACAAAAAGTAATGAACAGTTGTTACATCCAACAATATGGGTGAATTTTGAAATAATTATGTTGAGTAAAAGAAGCTAGACATACTGTGTGATTCCAGTTTTATAAAACTTGAAATAATATAAACTACTCTATAGTGACAGAAAGTGAAGAGAGTGGACATGGGTGGGCTGTGAGGGAGAGATTCCCAAGAGCCCCATGGGGTGATGATGTGTTTGTTATTTTGATTGTGGTAATGGTTTTAAATGTGCATCTGTATGTAAAACCGTGCAATTTAAATATGCACAGTTTATTATACATCAATTATACTGCAATAAAGCTGTTTAAAAATATGATAACTGAAATATAAGTGTTCAAAAGAAGAGTTGGAAGATAACATCCAGGAAAGTTCCCCAAAGATGAAGAACAACAAAAATAGTACTAATAGCAGGAGTAAAAAATTCTATGAGTTGGAGACTCAATCCAGGTGGTTCAAGATCTGAGAAATAGAAGTTCCAGAAAAAGAAAACAGAAGCAGACCAAAGGGAGGGACTTGTCAAAGAAACAATTGATGTGACTTTATTTATTTGGAAAAAGGGTCTTTGCAGATGTGATTGAGATTAAAATGAAGAGATTATTCTGGGTCGTCCAACTGCACCCTAAATACCATCACAAGCATCCCTATAAGAGGGACACAGAGGGCGAGTAGACACTCAGAGAGCAGAGAGCCATGCAAGAGGCAGAGATGGGAGTGCTGTGGCCATAAGCCAAGGGTTGCTGGCAGTCACCAGAAGCTCGAGGAGGGAGCGCAGCCCCGCCAACACCTAGATTTCGGACTTCTGGCCTCCAGAACTGTGAGCGAATACATTTCTGTTGTTTTGAGCCACCAAGATTGTGGTAATTTGTTACAGCAGCCACAGGAAACAAATAAAACCTAACCATGGTGCAACACTTGGCTCCCCAGTAACCACGTAACCACATCACATTCCATATCACAGAAGCACAATCACATGGAAACTGATGGTTGATACAAGCAAAATTTTTTATATAATCATATTGGGAGGATAGGGGGAGGGAAGCAAGAGGAAAAAAGAGAATTAAATCCTTCCCCATATGGGAAGTCAATGGAAAGTCTAAATTTAATAAATCGGTAAATAGCAGCAGAAGTATTTTATGCAGAACACGGAGGTAAATGCCAGAAGAAACAGCTAATAAGAGTCACCGGCAGTTGCGGGCGGGAAGCAGCACTGGTGAATGAGGAGTTGTGCGCGAGGGTTCTGTGAAGGGTGGAGCAGGGCACGTTGTTTTTTCATTTTAAATCTGTGATCATCATTTGACTTTTTAACTGTGGATGGATGCATGATTTTGATAAAAATGAAAATTCTCTTAGAGGAAGGAAACTAGGCTGTCTGAATCATCGTCTTGTGATGAGTCTAGATCTAGTGGAGATGAGTCCACGGTGTTTCCATGGGAAGGGATGACTGAAGTGAGGTGGCGGGGCAGGTCTCGGGAGATGAGGGGTGCAAAGTCCCATCCCTGGGGAGATCTGCATTTCAGCCAAGGCAGGAAGAGCTGTGGAGAGACTGGACAAGAAGAGCGTTTGCCAGACCTGAGTGGGAGTCTGAAGGGCACAACGGAACGGCAAGCAAGGAAAGGGAGAGTGAGTCTAGATTGGGACAGGCCACTCAGAGCATCCTGGGGTTGGAGCCTGGAGGGAGTGGTGACCATGCCACAGGGACAGGAGGCCTGCTGGGTCCTGCCTGAGAGTTATGGGGCCTCACTGAATCCAGCTTTGGCCCGGTAGGGTGAGGCGAGCCTTCCTCCTTCACAAGGCCTCCTGGCAGTGGTGTGGGTGAGCAGCCTGGAGGGCCAGCTCCGGGGTGGTCACTGCAGCGGGCAGCGGCCAGAGTGAGCAAAGGTTTGCCGACATAGCGCCTGAGGGTGGGCGGAGACGCTACACCTCTCAGCTCTGAGACTGTGCCTCAAGGGAGACATAGAGCGGAGAATGTGGAGAAGGGAAAGACTCCTTCCAGCTGTGGAACTCCAGGAAGGCTGCCTGGAGGAGGTGGCATTGGCATTGAGACTTACTAGGAGGTGGGTTGGTAACTCACAAGGATGGGGAGATATGCAGAGTGGAACGTCATGCCACGTGTGGAGAAGGGCACAGCAAAGGCTCAGAGGCATGGCAACTCGAGGTACAGTTTGGCCTAAGCATGGGATGTCTGTAGGAGTCTTGTAAGCGTGTGTATTCTTGTTGGTCTCCCTGCATCTCTGAACATGCTTGCTGAGTCTGGGGGAATCCTACCCAATGAGCCTTGGAGGATGGCAAATGCTTTCCCAGCCTCTCTTGCAACTGGGGTACAGGACCAGGATTCCCAGTCGGACCTTCCACATAGGCCTTTGAATCAGAAGCTTCCAAGCACCTAGGGACCCATCCCAGGAGGGTGGCGGTAGCTAGGCCCAGTTCCCCGATGCACCAGGGGCAGCATGGCGTCCAGTGCCAGGCCTGGGTGCATCAGCAGTGGCAGTGACCAGGTCTGTGCCAGTGGGGCGGCAGCTGCATCTGCACAGAAGCAGCTCCCAGGTGGCTTTTGGGCACCATTCCTGGCTGCACGGTCCCCACCCTCATCCCCAGAGGCTGGAGCCACATCATCCCTGCCTTGGTGCACAGACCTGCCTCGGGTTCTATTGTCTGGCTCTAAGTGCTCTGTGTGCGCAGGGGGCAGGGAAGGAATGCATTTGTTTATTCAATCAGCAACTGTTTATTACATGTTTCCATGGGCCAGGCATCATGTCAGACTCAATAATTTGACGTAACCCACTTTGGCTTCCATTAGATTGCTAAAATATCCTCAAATAAACCCTAGAATAAAAATGTGACCCTCAGAGAAGGAAAAAGTCATCTCCTCACTTTCTGAATCACTCCCGTCAGGAAGGGAACACAGCCCGGTGCCCGGAAGCGCGGCCAGCCACCACCCACGCGGTCTCTGCCTGGCCAGGGCTCGCCTATTTCTGGCAGCGGGGAACTCTGGATCGTGCTCTAGCCTCGCCACCTTCAGGGTTCGTGACAAGGAGGTATTTAGGAAGGTGGAGCCTATTTATGGGGCAGGAAAAAGAAGAGATGCTTGTTCACTCTCACCCTGATGTTGGCCCCAGAGCACCCCTCCCCCATATGTCTAGGATGCTTTTGTGGCCCACCAAGAAAACACAGGGACCCACTCCTCCTGGGTGGGGGTGGGAAGGGAAAAGCCCAGCGGTAAGGACCCCGGTTTCCCTACCGGGCACTTAGGGGGCCTCCAGCTCTGAGGTACCCCTCCCCTGCTCCATGCTCTCTCACGAACCCCACCAGGCTCCGGGCTCCCACTGTGCCCACCCTAGGACCCAATGTGAGGGACCGTCCTCTTGCCCCATCTCCTGCCTCCCCCAGGCAGCCTTTCTCAGAGAGTGCTGTGTGGCTCTGCGGGGACAGGGGTGCCCTGCACCATCTTCAGCTCCCGCTTCCCCTGGGCAGGTCACTGTCGCCTCTGTTGATAATTGTGTCACTCACCTCACAGGGCTGCGAGGAGGAGGCCAGGTGGGGACATGGACGGGAGAGCCCTCTCCCACGTCTGAAGAGCACGGGGTGGGGTGGGGCCTTTCATCTTGACCATGAGAAGGCAGGGAGCAGCCTTACCCAGCTTCTGCAAGCCCTAGGCTGGGACACGGGGACAAAGCTGGCCTCAGGTGGTGTTTGATGGATGGATGGATGGATGGACAGATGGACAGACGAGTGAGGATTCTGGGGAGGCCACAAGGCGTACGGAAGAGGTGCAGATTGGGAGTCAGACACTGGGTTCACAGCCTTCTGCAGCCCTGCTCCCTCTGTTCAGTGAGTGCTTACTGAGCCCCGGCGTGTACCCGCCTCTGGGTTGCTGGAGAGTATGGACATGGCCTCTACCCTTGTGGAGCTACCAGGTCACTGTAAACACAGGCAACACACAAGCGAACAAACACACACACCTTTGCGCATTGTGGGCGCCCCAGGGAAGAGTCCCCGGGTGACAGAATAACAGGCAGGGGCAGAGGGATCCTTCCAAGCCAGGGTGACAAAGATGGCTCCCTGAGGAGGAATACTGACGCTGCCACTTGGAGGGGAGAGGAGTTGGCCCTGGGTGCAGAGGGGACAGCATTTCCAGGTGAGGGAGCCAGCATCCTGGGCGGGAAAGCGCTGGGTGGGTGAGGAAGGCTGGAGCTGGGCTTATTTCAGATGCGGTAGAAGCCAGAGGAGGGTGATTTGCCTTCTTAAAAAATCCCTCTGGACAGCAACCTGATCAGCAGTTGCCGGAGAGTGGGGACTGGGGGTGGGAGTTGACCCCAGAGGGACCGCAGAGGCCATGTGTGGGGCACCTGAGCTGTTCCGCGCGGACTGGGGTGGTGGATACACGATTCTGCATTTGTCCAAACCCACAGAACCGGACACCACAAAGAGTGAACTTCACCGCGTGCAAATGTTTTTCTAAGTGTTTTAATTAAGACAAGATCCCCCCCGCAGCTGTGAGGAGGAAGGGTGGGAGGGGCTGGAGGGGAAGCAGGAAACCAGCTAGGGCCTCTGCAGTGACCTGGGGAGAGAGGCTGGGGCTGGGCTGGGGGCGGGTGGTGGCCGTGGGGACAGGTACATGAGCTTATGGGGGCCTCGGTTTCCTCATTGGGGATGTGGTGCAATGACTCCCACCTGGGACCTGTCCATGCCGGTTGGAGGTGACAACTGTAACTTGCCTGCCAAGGTGCTCAGCACTTAGGAACCTGGCTGGTTGTGTTTTGCCAGAGGGTGGCTGCAACTGACCTCGACTGACATCGGGGATCCTGGAGGTGAGCTATCCCCCTGGAACTCCGGTGGGAGCTGGGAGCTGCAGGGGCTGCATTCGAAAACAGACCTGAAGGAGAGCCAGAGTGGAGTTAGTCAACAGTGAAGGGCACCTGGCTGGAGGCCCCGGCCTGTGGATCAAGTGACATCACGCTGGGCAGAGGAACGCAGCCCAGAATGCTGTGTTTCTCTCTCCCAGGGAGTCCAGAGCGTTTGGGTTGGGGCTGAATCAGAATCTAACTGAAGCCTGGCCTGGGCAGAGGGGGTGGAGGGCAGACAGCTCCCAGGGGAAGTCTGACTTGCCTGCAGTCCACTGGGAGGTGGAGACTCCAGCTGGAGCACCACATCACACAGGCCAGAGCACAGGGCTCCGGAGGCCAGGATTCCCACTCCAACTCAGCCCTCTTTCGCTGGGGGACCCTGGGCAGGTTCCTCAACCTCTCTGCCTCATTCTAAGATTCAAATGAGTAGCACACGGGAATGGGAGTGAACGTAAAAACTCTAACCAACATTGGGATGAAGAGGATGCTGAGGCTGATGGTGATGAAGTATTGGCCACTGAGTCGGTCAGAAGCCCCTGGGTCAGTGTCCTTCCCTCCCCAGCAGCATCAGTGGGCTGAGTGTTTGAACCTGTGAGTGGGGGACAAGCGAGAAGGGGGACACTGTTGATGCAGCTGCTGCAGAAGACAGTCTGGCCATTCCTCAAAAAGTTAACACAGAGTTAGCACATGACCCAGTGATTCCACTTCTGCGTATTTACCCAAGAGAACTGGAAACAGGGACTCCAACAAATACTTGTACCTGAAGGTTCATGGCGGCATTATTCACAATAGCCCAAACGTCCATCAGCTGATGAATGGATAAACAAATGTGCTCTACCCGTGCATGGAATATTATTCAGTCATGAACAGGAGTGAAGGACTGATACACACTACAACACGGATGAACCTCAAAAACATTGCACTGAATGTAAGAAGCCAGACCCAAAAGGTCACATATTGTAGGATTGCATTTATAGGAAATATCAAAATAAGTAAATCCTTAGACACAAAGCAGATTGGTGGTTGCCAGGAGCTAGGGATAGGAGAGAAGGGGGAGTGCCTGCCTAATGGATGCAGGGTCTCCTTTGGGAGTGATGAAAATGTTCTGGAACTAGATAGACGTGATGGTTGCACAACATTGCGAATGCACTAAGTGGCACTGAACTGTAGGCTTTAAAATGGTTCATTTTACGTTTGTGAATTTCACCTCAATTTTTAAAAAAGAGGGGAAGGGAGAGTGCCTGAGGTCCACACGCCAAGAAGAGAGGAACAACCTGGTGAGGGCTCAGCGTTCCACAAATTCTCACTCGGCCACCTATGGTGGTTTGTTCATACCCCCATTTCACCACGAGGAACCTGGGCTCCAGCCCGAGTTCATGCAACTTGCGATGGCAGCGCTGGGCTTGAAGTCGAGGTCAGTGCCTCTGCTCTCCAGCCCTACCTCGTGCCTGGTGCTCGCTAGTCATTGCCTATCAGTCATCTCATCTGAGTTTCACAATCAGCAACGCAGGAGTTATCGTCTCCGTGTTAGGAAAGGAAACTGATGGACAAGACGGTTAGAGTCACGTGTAAGGAGCCACCCCACTGACAAATGACTCGGGTGGAGGAGGACCCTGGCCCCACGGCCCTGAGGGAAGACAAGTCATGGGGCACTTGCAGAGCACAGACAGACAGTGAGGGACTATAGATGAGAGCTCAGAGAGAAGGGGTGCTTCCGGAGCAGGGGCACCGTGCTGGGCTAGAGAGCAATGGGACTGGGTCTGCAGAGCTGAGGGGAAAGGAACCCAAGTGAGGGAACAGCATACACAGAGCACAGCATGAGCCCAGATCAGGGGTCCAGTGGGCCATAGACCTAGATGGTGAGGGTGCCGACTGGTAGACAGACAGGACAGGTGGACACAGCCAGGTCACGTGGGGTCTGTTCCAGGTGCCAAGCCCTCCCTTCTGTGTCTCCCCTGAGCACCAGGCCCACAGGCCCTGCAGGTGGCCGAGGGGATGGACCCCGAATTTGGGATAGGTAGGGGAGGACAATTCGATGTCCTTCCTGCTCCCCCTCCCTTCACATCTCCAAACATTTCAGCCAGTCACCCCAGCCTCCCCCAGCCTCCCCAAGTTCTTTGAGGAGAAACTGGGGCAGATCCCATCAAAGTCCAATTCCACCGCTTGCTAGGGAGACTCCCCTCCAGAGCCTGTTTCCTGATGAAGAGGAGGAGGAGGAGGGAGGGGGAAGGGAGAGGAGAGCCCTGGGCACTGTGCCAGCCTGCGGGCTCCAGGCTGATTAACCAGACAGCCAGGTGCCGAAGCTGGGACGGGGGTAGGGGTCCCAGGTTCAGTACGAGGACCCTGAGGGCAGAGTCGGCTCCCCAGGGATCCTGGCTCAGCAGTGAGTGCCAGGAGAAGAGGGGCTGCAGAAGCCAGGAACCAGCCTCACGCCTCCGCCTGAGGATTTCCCAGCTGCAGAAGCCCCCAGCCGGCCACCCCTGCAGCAGGAAGTGAGTAACCACCTCAGACCTACTGGCGGCGACAGCTCAGGGCTAAGGACAGAGTTAGGAAGCCAGGTCGACTGGCAGACCGAGGGCTCCTTCCCACCAAACCTGCAGTGAGGGATGATCTGCCAGCTCCAACAGGACCAGGCCCCCATCCACCTCCCAGGGCAGCAGGGAGGCGGGCGGAGGGACAGAAGAAGGCCTGGCCTCCCGTGCCTTGCCTTCGTCTCCCCCTCGAGGCACTCTCCCAGCCCACCGCTGGTGGTCTTTGCACCAGGAACAGCGAGGACTTCGCTCGCTCCTCGAATCTGAGGACCGCGTTGGGGGAAAGCCAAGTTGGACAGAAACTGTGGGGAAAACGCCCATATCAAGAGGTTAAATACAAACTTTCCCAGATGAGTTTGTTTTCTGCAGTGTTCCCACTGTTCTGGTAAGAAGGAAATACATGTGTACATACAAGCTATGAAACATGAGCTGTGTCATTTCGGTGATTTTGCATATGAGTTAAAGGCACTGGTATTTGCGTTGAGCAATATAAAGATGAATGGTAAAATGCATGCTAATGGTTTAAAATTTTAATTTTTCTTTGCTTAGAACAACATTAAATAGCCAGTAGCGTTACCATCGGGCAATGGGCAGCTGGGGAATGAGGGCTGGGCCTGTGCTGAGGATGAAGCCCCCAGCAGGCCTGCGTAGGAGGCCTCTGGGGGCCGGACAGAGGCAGGACGGAGAGGGCTGCACAGCAGCGGGGACGCACTCTGTAGGGTTCACAGGTGAGGGCGTTGGTACCAACCAGTCAGAACTATAGGCTTTGCACGTGTTTTGCTATGAATCAAAGGCAGACTTACCTTCCAGTCCTGCCTTCCAGTTTTCCAGGACTGGTCCATCTGGGGCGTGTAGCAGGTCAGCCCTTTGCCAGGCAGCTGCTGATTAATAGAGGAGAGGGGTTTTCTTTCCAGTCAGGACCACGGAGTTCTGGACAACAGCTCAGCCCACTCCTGGAGATTGATGGAAAATGGCCTTTCTGAGGGTTAGGTCTGAGGTCCTCAGTCTCACGCACAGACATTTGGAGAGAATGTTCCAGAACCCTGGAGTAGAGGGGCTGTCACTCGTAAACAAACGTGTGCATACACGCCTATAGCCTGCTTTTGTGCTGTTCTGTCTTGTTTGGTCTTTTCTTCACCCCAAGGAGGCTGCATTTGGGGGCTTTTTCCCGTAGACGGGGTTGTGTATTCATTCCGCCAGCAGGTGTGCACACGGTGCCTACTATGTGCTGGGCAATAAATAGCAGTGAGTAAGACAGGAGGCCCTGCCTCCTGGAGTTCATGTCCAATGGGGGCTATGGTGGGAGATGGTCAGGCTGCTGAGTGCAGACAAGACACAGACCCTGACCAGACACATCAGGAAGGGCCCCTGAGTGGCCTCCTAAGAGAAGGGCGGGAGTTACCAAGTGAACGCAAAGGAAGGGGGCTCTCGGCAGAGATCACAGCATGTGCAAAGGTCCAGAGTCAAGTGCCATCCTGCTGAATTCGGGAGCCTTGGGTGGTTCCACACGGCTGAAGGGTAGGGGCTGTACGTGAGGCTGGAGAGGACAGAGGGCAGGAGGGTAGGTTCTTACCACACCACAGAAAGAAGCCCTGGCTTAGTGGGAGGCCATCAGGGTTATGCAGGAATAACTTGATCCCCCTGAATGCAGCTGAGCTGCCTGAGGCAGGGAGTCCTGGCAGGGCTGAATGGTGAGGGATAATAAGTCAGTGGCTAAAGAGATTCTGCAGGAAGGGCTTAGCCAAATTTTCTGATAGCAAAAACGAAATACAAAAGACATGCCAATCCAGATAGTAATTAGTGTGGGTTGTTACTGAGTCCATAAAGAGCTCCTTTTGAAATGTTTCCCCACCCGGGCTCTGCCCCTAGGCAGGGGACTGGCCTCAGTATTAGGCTCCTCCCAGGCAAGAGTGTGTCTGATTCATTCACTTCTGCCTATCAATGCACAGCCAGCTATGTGGATGTCTGATAAATGAGTGGATGGGTAGGTGGATGGGTGGGTGGGTAGATGGATGGATGCATGGATGGATGGATGCATGATGGATGGCTGGATGAATGGATGAGTGGATGGACAGATGGACGAATGGATGGATGGGTGGATGAATGAGTGGGCGAGCCAATGCGCGAGTGGGTAGATGGGTGAGTGGGTGGGTGGGTGGATAGATGAATGAATGGGTAGATAAAAGTGTATGTGAATGGAAGAGAAGGTAATTGTTTTATAAGATTTCAAGATCCTTTTGATGGCACAATACAATGACACTTGGATGGATGAAAAGCAGAACTTTCCATTACTTTAGTTCCAAAGGAGAGAAGGGTTCCAGGCAGGGCCGCACAGGGGCTGCACCCAGGGAGAGGTGAACAGTAAGCTGGGGTTGTAGGGAGCAGCTTATGTATGGGAAGCTGGTTTCTCAGACTCCCTGTGGATTGGCTAATTTGAATAATTTTTCAAGTTCCAAGGTCTAGGGCCTGTCTACAGTGGTTGGGTACCTGGCCCTAAGGTGGTTAGGGCAGTTAAAGATCAGGGCCCAGAGTGTGAAAGCTTGATAAGAGAAGAGACTGGAGTGTGAACGTAGCTGCTCAAGAACTGACTGGCCTCCAGCCAGGACTTCAAAAGTGAGTTAAGATAGCTTTTTTAAAAAAAAAACTATATTACAGTGGTGGATGGAGAAGTGTATAGATGGATGGATGCCTTTTGAAGCTCTGTCAGTCAACAGTATTTACAGAAGCATCAACATTAGATTCAGATCTTTGAGGATTCTCATCTCATGGACGTGGAACCCTAGAACGTCTGAGCTGGAAGGGACTTCACAAGGTCTCTGTCTGTTCTGATGGGTCTCAATATGCTTTGGATCATAGAAGACCCCTTCAATAATCTGATGAAAGCTGTAGACCCTCTCCCCTGGAAAAAGCACATACACACAGTTCTGTATACCATTTAGAGGGCTCACGGACTCCGGGTAGCCTGTCCCCACTTGGGAAGTCAGAACCCTCCGGTGAAGGAGCCTTAGTGTGGTAGAACAGGCCAGTGTACAGAGGAGTCAGCTGAAACACCCAGGTCAAGGAAGGGACTTGACTCAAGTTCATGCAACCAGTTCACAGCCAAGTCAGGCCCAGATCTTGGGCCTCCCCATAAACCAGTCTGGGACTCAGTTCCCCCATCTCTATGATGACGGAATTGGACTCTATCACTGGTTTGTACACTTGGTTCAGAGAAGTTACAGGGAAAGGGGAGACAGCGGGTGGGGTTCTGACCTTCCTGTCTTCCCCAATCCACCGGGCCCACTTTATCCATTCTCTTTCGAACGAAAGGTTTTAAGCATTTTTAAAAAAATGTTTGACAGCCTCTGCACTTTCCAACTTCAAAGCTTCGGGAGTGTTAAGTGCTGTGGATTGTCAGCAAGTCCCCAGAGCAAAGCGAAGAAAGCCAATCAGAGTTGAAGGGGGAAACCATAGCCAAACAAATATCCCAAAGAAACGGCTGTGTCTCGGGGGGCACAAACACTTAACTGTCGCCAGAAAACAGGACAGGGAAAGGTGCCCATTCCCTAAAGATATTTCTGAGTTTCTGCCATCATCATCCCATGGGAGGCATACATGGTGTGAAAAAAAACATCAGAATTCCCCCTGCCCAGCTGGCCTCCTTCTGTTTACATCTTCTGTGTAAACACCCACCCTTTACACCTAAACTCAGACATAAAACAACCACAGAGGGAAAATAAAGATGGTCAGTAAATGTTATATTGGACAAATTTATTCACATATGGAATGTGCCAGCTACCTACCTCATTGCCAGAAGGAAGAAAACTAGTATTCAGGGGTCACCTGCTTTGCATCCACTATTCACATCCATTATGTCATTTAATTGAGAAAGGGGATAGTATAGTGGCTAAGAACACGGCCCTTGGAGCCAGACTGTCTGGGTTCCTGTGAGGATTAGCCAAGTTAATGCATTTATGTGCTTAGGAAAGTGCCTGACAGAGTAAAAGTTACATCCGTGTCAGGCACTATTGTCAATCGTCACCACACCCCCTCTGAGATTTATCACAATCAGCTCCTTTTCACGGCTCAGAGAGGTTGAGCAATTTGCCAAGCCATTAGCCAGGAAAGTGACAGCTCTGGGACTGAAATCCAGGACTGGCTGACTTGCAGCCGAGGACACGACACAACCACCACTCCAAGGCTCTAGTGGGCAGCCGCCGGTCTACACAATAGAACATTCCTTGGGCTAACCTGGAAATCTTCCATATGGAGCGCTGAGCTCTCAAGGCTCAGAGGGCAGGTGGAGCCCTGAGCAACTGCAGCCATCCCTCCTGGCCTCTGCAGCCCTGGGTTCTAGAAACTGCAGCCAGCCTGGCTCAGCGCTGGGCTGGAGCGCAGGGCTAGGTGGAGGTGAGGGAGGAGGTGCCCAGGGGGGCGATGACATCACCGCCCAGCCCTTGAAAGATGAGCTGTTCCCTCTGCCACTCCAGCTCAGCTCTGTCCTGGCGGCTCCTCGGAGGGGTGGGGACAGCAGGCAGCCCCGCTGGACCGGACGGAGGGAAGGACACAGGTCCCTACGCGGCTTGCTCCGGACAAGGTGGGTGCCGGGCAGGGGCTGGTCCAGCCGCCTCACTTTTGCCGGGAGGACAGGCGGTCCCAGTGCCGAGGGAGGGCGGGCAGATGGGTGTCACAGGGGCTGATTCCCAGGCTGGAGAAGTTTCCCTCAGGTCCTGGGGAGTTGGGGAAAGTTCTCTTCCTTCCTCCATCCTGACAAGTGACCAGAAAGGCTTCCAACAGGAGGAGTTGTCCTGTTAGTTTGTTGTAGGTTTGTCTTCTTCCTGAATTGAGGCGACAGATGGGCATGTGTGTATTTGTGCGAGCGATTTAGTGATCTGATTTTTACAGACTCTGGGTAGACGCCCTGGACTAAAGCAGCAAGGAGCGAGCAGGGGTGGGCGTGGGGTTTAGATGCCGGAATCCGGCTTTTCACTCGTGGCTGTGCCACTCATCAGCCCTATGTGACCCTGGACAAGTTACTTAACCTATCTGAGCCTTAGTTTGTCTGCAAAGTCCTCTGCTCGCCTGCTCCCTGTGGTGGCAGGGGTTAAATCAGACCACATATGGGAGGGGGGTTGTAAATGTCCACTCAGGCTTCTTGTCCCTCCTGTCCCAGTCCTGGCTGTCCAGGGCAGAGGGATAAAACGGTGCAGTGATTCAGAGCGTGGGCTTTGCATCCAGCCATGGGTTGCAATCCCAGCTCTGCTCTCATCCCCTGGGTGACATTTTTGAGCAAATTATTTTTTCCCTGTTTCCTGAGCCATAAAGATGACCTGGCAGGGTGGTTGCAAAGATACAAATGGGTTCACGCCTGTGAAGCGCCATGTATGCAGTTGGTGCTCCATAAATAGTAGTCATTATTAGAGCTGCCAAGGGCAGGTAGTTTCACAAGCCTGGTGGGGGGCCGGAGGGGGAGGCCATGGCTTTGCTCTCCGGGACAGGTTAGGATGCGCCTCCCTGAGTCACAGGTTGCCTGTGGCTCCTGCCAGCACGCAGGAAGTGGGAGCTCTGGCCCAGGTGTGGACAATGGAGGCCCCTGGGCCAACCCACCTCTTATTCCTTCTCTGAGCGAGAGAACGGCTTGGGTGGCTGGGGGCAGGGTAAGTGATCCCGGCGGACACTGCCCACCCCCCTTCTCTGGAGGAAAACTGTTCTGCGTCCATCCGGGTCCTGGCAGCAGCGGGGGTGATGGGGACATTCCGAAACCGGGAACCCCACAAGGTTGAAGTAAGAATTTGCTGTTTTTCCCCTGCTTGGGGTGGGAGTCAGGTGGGGGGTGGGGAACAGCCAGGAGAAGGGGTTTTGGAATACATTGAAAACAAGAATGTGCTGGCCCCACAGGCAGGACCCCAGGGTCTCATCCCAGCTCTGCCCTGAATTCACAAAACCCCTGCAACTGTGTGCTCCAAGCCCCTTGTGGTACAGATGAGGAAACTGAGATTCAGAGCAGGGACGGAACCTCAGCAGAGCCATTTGCTCAGCGTCCAGGGAAGTGCCTCAACCTCTGTGGGACTCAGGCCCCATCACTTGTAAATACAGGAGGGTGTGAATGATTGACCGAGCCTGGATGGTGAGACTAAAGACTTGGGATTAGACAAAATTCAGGAGATGCTGGCCTAAGGCACCAAGCAGGGGAAACAGCTGTGCCATGTGGTCTCTACTAATACGGTGACTTCGTCCAGATTAAAATTCAGAGGGGTCCAAGGGTAACAACGCTAAGGGCTGCCCCTCTCACCTAGTGGTCAGGGAGGAGCCCACCTGGGGCAGGGGAGAGTGCCCTGCAGATCCACCAGGGGACTCTAGTTTTCAAAATGAAAGCAGGGGTCTTGTCTGTCCCTTCATGGCTGCCTCCTCTGCCGTGAGAACAGTGCCCAGCATAATGGGGGCACTGGTCAGTGTTTGCTGAATGACTGAATGGTTGGATGGATGGATGGATGGATGGATGGACGAATAGTGGTCACATAGCAGGTACTAAAGGCACACAGAGCATATTACTAAGTGAAAGAAGTCAAGCTGAGAAGGCTGCATACTGTATGATTCCAATTATGTGACATTCAGGAAAAGGCAAAACTATGGAGACAGTAAAATCATCAGTGGTTGCCAGGGGTTGTAGGGGAGGGGAGGTTGAATAGGCAGAGTACAGAGGATTTTTAGGGCAGTGAAACGACTCTATAGGACACTATAATCGTGGATACACATCATTATGCATTTGTGCAAACCCACAGAACATGCAACACCAACAGTGAGCCCCCATGTACACTGTTGACTTGGGTGTCCATAAAGGCTCGTTGACTGTAATAAATAAACCACTCTGATGTGGGATGTTGGTAGTGGAGGAGATTGTGCGTGTGTGAGGGCAAGAGGGATGGGGAAATCTCTGTACTTTCCACTCAATTTTTCTGTGAACCTAAAACTGCGCTATAAAACAAAGTCTATTAAAAAAAAAAAAAAAGCCACACAGAGCAGATCAGAAGGCACGTGAGGGCCGTGAGTCAAATGATCAGAACTTACTAAGACTTGACAGTCTGAGTGCATCACTTCCAACGCCCCCCCTCCCAGTCCAGGAACACCCTGACCCCTGAGCGTCTGTCTCAGTGCACATGCTTCTGGGGAGGGAGAGCTCACTACTTTACAAGGCCAGCTGCTCCATTTGGGGAGAGTACTATTGTTCAAAAGACCCTCCTTAGAAAATATTTGCAAATCATATATGTGACAAGGGGTTAATCTCCATAATATATAAAGAACTCACACAACTGAACAACAAACAACCCAATCAAAACTGGGCAGAGGAAATGAACAGACACTTCTCCAAAGAAGATACACAGATGGCCAATAGGTACATGAAAAGATGCTCAACATCACTAATCATCAGGGAAATGCAAATCAAAACTACAATAAGATATCACCTTTCACCTGTTAGAATGGCTATAATCACCAAGACAAAAAATAACAAATGTTAGAGAGGTTGTGGAGAAACAGGAACCTTCATTCACTGCTGGTGGGAAAGCAAACTGGTGCAGTCTCTATGGAAAACAGTACGGAGATTCCTCAAAAAATGAAAAATAGAAATACCTTATGACCCAGCTATCCCACTCTTGGGTATTTATCCAAAGAACTTGAAATCAACAATCCAAAGAGGCTTATGCACCCTTACATTAACCGCAGCATTATTCACTATAGCCAAGACATGGAAGCAACCCAAGTGTCCGTCGACTGATGAATGGATAAAGAAGATGTGGTATATATCTGCAATGAAATACTACTCAGCATAAAGAAAGACAAAATCATCCCATTTGCAACAACATGGATTGGCCTGGAGGGTATTATGTTAAGTGAAATAAGCCAGACAGAGAAAGACGTATGACTTCACTCATATGTGGAAGATAAACTAACACATAGACAGAGAGAACAGTTTGGTGGTTACCAGGGTGAAGGGAGTTGGGGGGGTGGGCACAAGGGGTGAAATGGTGCTTTTATATGGTGACCGACAAACAGTAATGTACAACTGGAATCTCACAGTGTTATAAACTATTACGACATAAAAAAAAAAAAAAGTCCCTCCTTAGACTGAAGCTAAAGCCCCCTCCCCCTGAGCAACGGTCCACTTTATATTTCTTGGGGTTGGACTGTATAATTCTAGTCCTTATTGATCCTCTCTGAGCTAAACGTCCACAGCCCCTTAATCAAAACACGCTTTCCAGAACAAACCCAAGAAGTCAGGTATTTCTTTGACCCTGTCATCCAAGTGGGATCTGTAGGGTTCCAGAGGCTAGAAAAATGTGAACCCCGCCCTCCCCCAAAATCATCACAGTACAAAGCAGGGTGGAACAAACACAAGCTCTGCGTTCAAATCCCGACTCTTTACTGGCTAGGGAAGCTCTCTGAGCCTCAGTTTTCTCGACTGTACAATGGGGATAATTATTCCTGTGTCTGAGGACCATGGTGAGGTTTAACTTAGATGGTGTTGGCGCAGTGCAAGCACATGCCAGGTTCACCGCAGGTGCCCACCTAGTGGAGAGACAGCCTACAGGGACAGCAGTAAGGGCCTGGGACTATCAGAGGTGTTGTCTTTGCCCTGCAGTGGGGTTACCGCGGCTTGGGGATTCCCAGGGAAAAGGACACCCACACGTGACCTGGGAACATGAGCATGGTGGGCGGCGACAGCAGGAGCCCTGTCCTACTTCCCCTCGGGGCTCAGACTTCGGGTTCCCCCACCCCCACCCCCAACTCCTCTGGGCCTCCCTGATCTCTGCGGCCAGTGGAGCCCCACGAGGTGGGACGCAGAGAACTGGCTTCCAGACCCGGATCCAATCTCACTAGCTGGCTGAGCAACTGCAGGCAAGTCACTTCGCTTCTCTGAGCCTCACGGGTCCGCATCTGAAAATCAGCAGTGCCGCGCCGGATGTCTCGTGAGGTGGTGTAGACTGTAGAGTGCCGGGCACCAGCGCAGCCCCGTGGTTTCTGTGGTTGCTATTGTGTTGATTTGTACCCATGACGCCACGTCTCCTCCTGTTTCCTGCGGGTTCCCCGAGCAGCCTGAGCAGTGCCGATGTGGCGGGGGTGGGGGGGAAGACCAGCCATTTACAGACTGTTGTGCATGAGAGTCTCCTGGGGGTGGGTCCCCCACACAGAGGCCAGGCCTCCCCTGGGACTCTGACTGGGACGACTGGGTGCCTGAGGACTTGCCAGCATCTCCAGGATTTAGAAGCAAGTGGGCCTCCGTCCACACTTTGAGACAAACTGCCTTAGCAAAGGGCTTTCTGAGGGGGGCAAACTTGTCCCTGTCCTGAACCCCAAAGCCACCCTCCCCAGACCTCTCCTCTCAGCCCCCAAATCCTGGCTCCCAGGGCTCCATCACTGCCCACTCCCACCTCGTCTCAGGAACGGACAGAGGCGCCCTCCCTGAGAACTAGGGGCTGCAGACAGCCCCCAGCCCAGCTCTCCTGGAGGTGGGTTTGGGCCTGAAAGTTCTGGGAAGCATCATGCCGTGTGCCCCCACCCATCACCCTACTGGATCCCCTCTGGGAAAAGACTGAACCCAGCCCAGCACGTGGCACCTACTGTGCCCTTAGAATATGCCTGCAAGGGAGACGCCCTGACCTGGGGGGGTCTCTGGGGTCCTTCCGGAGCCTCTGCCATTGCACCTTCTCAGCATGGGCACTGTCACCCAGGAAGCCCGGGGGTGGGAGGAATGTCACCTCTTGGCTACAGTTTGCACACGTTCCCCCCTCTCTGGAGCCCACTTTGCCTGTTAGTAAAGTGAGGGGTGGCGCAGGGACCTCTGGGTCCCTTCTGACCAGAAACGTCCAGAAATGAATGGTTAGAACACGAGAACGTCACGGGGGAGGTGAAAAGCCGGACCAGGTGGGGAAAGGGTGTGGACACCTGGTAGAGGTATGCCCACACAGGGACAGACAAGGGGGTCCGCACACAGCATCTGTGGCAGCTAAAGCCACGGAAAACAGGGGACTCGTTAAATGAATTGCGGCTCATGGGGCGACAGAATCCCCTGTCAGTGACGCCTCTTCCCCTCCCTCTTCCCTCCTCCCCTCTCCCTCCTTTTCCCACTTCTGCTTCTCCTCCTCCTCCTCCTCCTCCTGCTTCTTCCTCATAAGCCTACTGCAGGGAAGCTGGGGGAGCCTGAGCCCCTGCCTGGGCACCTCCACGCTGGGGCGGAATCCTGAAGCCCCCGCTGGGTGCCAACTCACCTCACTGGGACGCCTTGCCCGCCCCAGGCAGGCGACACATCTGTTTATCGTGAGGATAAATATCAGCCGTGGGGACTTTCCTCACAAAGGCCTGGGAATTTCTTCCGAGAGTCTGTTTGGACTGCGGTAATGCGGCTGAGGGGGTGGAGGTGGGGCCCCTGGGGCGGTCACGGCACAGGACAATCCCTGGATTTGGGGGAGAGAGGAGGCAACAGTTACTCCTGGGGCAGGAAAGAGAGCCGAGGGCTAATGAGATCCTGAGTGCCAGGGCGAACCCACCGGGTTCTCGCCACACGCCAGCACATCGGGCCCAGGCTCAGAGTGGGGGCGCCTCGCTTAAAGTCACACTGTTAGTAAATGGCAGAGCTGCGATCTGAACACCACCAGTGTGACTCTATCATCCAGGCTCTTTCCTTATGCAGCAGGTTTGCCTCACAGGCCAGAGCTGGCTGGACTTAGGGTGGCCTAAGAGGGTGGCGAGGCAAAGCAGCCAGACAAACCGGAGGTGGAGGGGCGAGGCAAAGCGGTAGGCAAAGTACAAAGGAAGAAAAATCAGGCTGGCTGCAGGTTTTCTGCAGCAGCAAATACATCAAACCCAAACAGAGGAGCATCTCCAGACTTAGGAGAGAACAGGTTGCGACATCAAGTGGTCCTTCATGAGTGAAGGCAGCAGATGTGCTCAGATGTGAAAGGGCTCACAAAGCACACCATCCCGGCATCCTTCATGAAAAAAATCACTCAAAGACATAACCCAGGTGATAGAGGCATGAATCAAAATCAAGAACAGAGGCTGGGGAAGGCTTTACTCTGTCGTTTTCCTTTGTTTCATTGGGACCCCAGATTCAGGAAATCAGTCTGAACCTTGTGACAACAAGTGGCTTTTGCAGCCCAGCAGGAAATCCCATCTTCCCAGAGCTTCCCTCCCAGCAAATCATCTGGGCGCTGTTCCCTGGGTTGTGAGAAGCCCACGGAATCCACCTGCTCAGGACTGGTGGTTGGGTAAAACGGGAAATCATTGAAGAAACAGCTCATAAATACTTTAAACATTTCATTTTAAACGAAAACATGATTGCACATTTATTTACCAATTGTCGTGTAAGCAAGTCCTTTCCTTTGAGTGTGAGTTGGCTGATTATCTTTCTTACATAAGCTAACCCCATAATTCATTCTCGATTTTTAAACAAATAGGAGAAAACATTTGGCTTATTTAAGTATTTTCATTACGAAAGTAATATATATTCTTCAGAGAAAAACTGGAGGCTACTACAAAGAATTAAAAAAACACGAAAGCAGCCCAGGATCCCAGGCTCACAGGCAACCACCATCAGTAATAATTTGGTATTTTGCCTTCTGGATTTTTTCCTATTGTGTTGTATATACAATTCAGTGCCCGGCTTTTTTTCCCCCACTTGACATGATATCAGAAGTATTCTGTCTTTTTTGGTGAACTCTTTGGAGCATCATTTTTTACATATTTAACCAGTTCCCTGTCCTAAACACTTCAGTTTTTCTTATTTTCCTTTTCTAAGTGATGACGAACATCTCCATGCACGAGGCTTATCCTGTTCTTTTGACTATTTTCAGAAATACCAAGGAAAAGGAAAGGGCATTTTTTAGGTTCCTGATTTGCTTTGCCGAGTTATCCAAAAATTGAATTTTCTGCAGACAAGTATGGGAGCTACTCAGCCCTCTCCTGCTTGACCCTAATCAGAGAAAACATCCAAGCTGCCATCTGCCTGTCCCCCTCAGTCTGTGACTGGCCCAAGAGACACCTACAGACCAGATTGTTTTCATGTTGTCTTGGCTCGGGGGGTTCCTGCAGGAATCGGAGACAGGGGAGCTGACATCTGATCAGAGGCAAACTCCTACTAACAGTAATCTCTGATATTGATTGAGCGCCTACTGATAACCAATCCCATTTCACCTATAAGAAAACTGAGGCCCAGAGAGGTTAAGGGACCCGGCGGTAAGCAGAGACACAGAACTGTGACCCTCACTTCCCCTGTGGCAGGCTTTGGAGCAGAGTGTGGGGGAGGGCAAGTAGCTTGGCCAGGGCCTCTGCCTGGCACAGATTCACACTGGGCCGGGCGGGGCATCTCAGAGGCTTTTGTTTCTGGTCCCCAAACTGTGAAATACAAGGGAACTAGGCAAGGTCCTTCATGTCAGAAATTCTCCTCAATCCCAACTCAGGAAGTGGGAATTTTCCACCTTCTTTAGCACCAGAAATGATAAACCCTGGGGCCCTGCACCCCTAGGCAGGGTCTGTGAAGGCCTCGGAGCCCTGGGCCGGGTCACAAGACCCCTTGGGCCAGCTGAGCTGCAAACCACGGACCCTCTGCCGGGTGACGTAATAGAGATAATGGCGCTCTTCTCATCGCCCCCTCGTCTCTGTCGCCACCCATGAGAAGGCAGCCTGGTGGGGTAAACTAAGTGCAGACTTTGGGTGGTCTGAGGCCAAACACTGCATTTCATAGTTCGGTGTCCTTCTGGAGGTTGGTGACCTCTCTAAAGTTCATTTTTCACTGTGACATCTGATGGGGTCACACCCAGTGTAACCATCTTACAGTGTTGCTTGGAGAATTAAGGGAGATCAGGTCTGTGAGTCTCCTGACACACAGTCAGCATCTCTAGTACCTTTGAATCATACAAATGTAATATATGTGTCTTGATCCAGAATGGCCTAGGGGTGAAGGCAGCCATGGTGTTGGATGGGACAGCCATATACAGTCCTAGTGCTTAAATTCGTAGAATTTTAAGAATCTTGGTCCAAATATACCAAAAACATTGCCCCAACTTTACTTGAACGCCTCCAGTGACAGGGAACTTACTACCGCAAAGAGCAATGCAATTCAGCAAACATTCAGTAATCAGCTGCGTTGCACTAGGACAGGGGATTCAGAGAAGCAAAGACTCTGTCCTACGTTTGAGGGGCTGACAATGTGGCAGTCAGGATGGGTGTAAAGAAAAAGAAAAGCGCACACTTGTGTGTGTGTCTGCATGTGTGTACGTATGTATGCACGTGCAAACAGCAAGCACTGGAATATGTATTAATAGAAAGTCGCTACAATGGTGAGACCCACCCTGGCACCAGAACCGACAGATTTAGAGAGGTGCCAATCACAGACTGTCAGAGCTGGAAGGACCTTACAAAATAATCTGTGTCATCACCTCTCTCCTTGCCCTACAGATGGAAACTGAGGGAGAAACCCGGAGAGGCAAAGCCACCTGCTCCAAGGCATGTACTGAGTCAGTGGCCCGGGGTGGGTCTAGTAATAATAATAACAGCAACAATAACAACTCTGATGGCAGCTGCCGGGGGTGGATGCCGGCTCCGTGCCAGCCCCGGGCTAGGCGTCTGATGCACTAGCTCATTTCACCCTCATGACACCCCCGAGGGGGCACGCTGTTACTATCCCCGCCTTGCAGGTGAGGAAGTGGAGGTTCAGGGGGAAGTGAGGAGCTGGGGTCAAGTCAGGTCTACCTGTCACCTCCCAGCCCTCCCGGCAGCCCCGGCCCCACGCTGGCACTTGGCCTCCAGGGCACCACTCCAGGAGCCCCATGGAGGGACAGATCGTGGCAGCGAGGAGCCCCCGGGGTCTGAGGAGGCAGCCCCTTAGCTGTCAGGAGATGGGAGTCAGGCAGGGGTTCATGAGCCCTTCCTGAGCCCCAACCTCCAGGCCCCTCCAGCGGGGTCTGCCTTATACACTTGACCATGATCAACTTGGCTCTTTCTTGGTTCTTTTCCTCTCTCTGGTGGCTTTGTGAGTGGTCACCCAGGTCCCCACTTATGAGACTGTGACCTTGGAAAAATCACTTCGCTGAGCCTCAGGTCCCTCATCTGTGAAATAGGCATAACAGGCCCCTCTCAGGATAGCCATGAGGATCAGAGAGGGAACGAGGTGCAGACCTCCCTAGCATAAACTGTAAAGCGCAGTGCCCATTGCCGCTAAGTAATTGGCACCGTGGGGTGGTGGCAAGTGCAGAGGAGGGGGCCGGGACGTTCGTGCACAACTTGGGGCAGGTCACCTCCCTCTCAGAGCTTTAGTTTCCTCACCTGTTTAGTGAAGGTTGGACTAAAAAATCTCTAAATGGCAAGATTCTTCCAGCTCAAAAATTCTACGGCTCTGACACCTCTTGTGGTACTTGGCGGTTTACAAAGCATTTCTGCGTTTGAGACCCCTGAGTCCTAATCCTACGCCATCCGCCCACTTAATAGCCGATAACCTTGTCCAAGGCACTTTACCTAAACGTTGACAAGCGACTGGCTGGAATCTGAGCCTGTTTCACTGTTTATTGAAATGAGAACAATGCTGTGAGCCCCCGCTTCTCACAGGACCCCGGGAGGCCCAAGGACTGAGAGCACTTTGCACAGTGTCCCAGGCCTGGCTCGCTGCTGAATTTTGCTGAAGCTCAGCTTCCTCATCTGTAAAATGGGGCTATCAGCGCCTGCCTAGAGTTGTTGTGAGGATTAAATGAGTTGATATTTGTTACGTACTCAGAGCAGAGCGGGCATATGGCAGACGATATACGCATTTGCTGTCAACATCATCCTCATCATTATTATTCATGCTTTCAGCAAATATTTCCTGAGCACCTGCCATGAGCCGGGCCCAGTGCTAGGAGGAGGGGATACAGTGGAGGGAAGACAGAGCCATTTTGTGCGGTCACAGTGCTCTCAACCTGGTGGGGAGAGACAGCTAAATGAGGTGTTTACATAAAGTATGCTGAGAGCCATTAATAAAGGGAGCACAGGGGCTGGAGCCCTTTCTGGAGACATGACCCAGCAGGGCCCAGGAAGACCTCCTGGAGGAGGTGACATTAAGCTGGATCTGAAGGATGAACAGCAGTCGGAAGGGCTCCTGTCCTATGTAGAGGGGGGAGTGGGCAGGGAGGCAGGAAGGTGGTCCCGCGGCTGTGGTGTGCTGGGGCCTGGGGAGCCTGGAGACAATTGTTACACTGTCGGGAATTTTGTGGGCTCATTGACATGTCATGTTGGACTTGAAATCAGCCATGGTGGGAATATGAACACCACGGAAATCTGCAAAGGCTACAAATTAGAGCTTTTTTTCCCCCAGAGAGCCAGTTGTTAACATTTGCCAGCACACCACTGCCTCTGTCTCCTCTCAATCGCCCAAAGAAGCCCACCCTCATCCAGGGGCCCCCGAGGGCAAAGGGCAGGGCAGCAGGGGCCAAAAGACCCAGTCCCACTCTTCCTTCTGCGAGCAGTGGTCCCCAGCAGTGGAGGGGACCCCGCGAGTATTTATCGCAAAACTGTTTACCAGGAGTCTACCCCACACCAGGGGCTTGTCGGTGAGTCCCATGAATTTGTCCCTCGAGCACAAGTTTCCACACCAGGACAGACAGACCCCAGACTGTTGTAAATCGGCAAAAAAAAAAAAGGCAGAAATGGAAGGAAACTGACGGATCTTTGCTTCCAGAGCAGCAGAGGCTTGGGAATAAGAGAAACTATTAAGGTCTTTCTGTCCGCCTTCTGAGGAGTTGGGGGACCACCTGAGATCCTGCAGGTGGAGGTACCAACATGGGACCCAGAGTGCCACCCTCCTCTGCTCTGCCTTCCCTCTGCCCCCCCATCTCCACCTCCTCGTGCCCCCCCCGCCTCTCCCCCTTCTGCATCTCCCCCTCCTCCACTTTCCTCTCCCTCCATCTCCCCCTCCCAGCACCTCCCCATCTCCTCCTCCTCGCACCTCCCTCCTACCTCCCCGCTCCTGTCTCTCCCCCTCCTGCCTCTCCCCTCCCTCCATTTTCCTCTCCCTCCATTTCCCCCTCCTGTACCTCCCCTCCCCGCACCTCCCCCTTCTACCTCCGCCTCTCCTGTGACTCCCCCTCCTGCCTCTCCCCCTCCCTCCATCTCAGGCACCATCATCTCCCCCACCTGGCTGCCTCAGCCCCCAGGCTCCCTGCCTCCAGATTTAGTTTAGGGGACTCCCTCAACCCAGCCAGAGGGATGGCACCAGTCGTACCCAACAACATCACGCTTCGGCTGTGTCAGGCGTGCTAGTGAAGAAGCCAAGAAGATGAGGTCTCCACACGAAAGCTGTACAGTTGAGATCACCTGGTGTGTGTGGGCAGGATGGAGGCTCCCCCAGGAAGCCTCTCGTGTACACTACACTTGGGCATACTCCCCACCTCCTGGGAGATACCTGAAGGCAGGTGCCAGCTCTCATTTACCACTATAGTCACACTACAGAGACAATACAGTGAGGTTCCAGTGTTCAAATCCCAGCTCCACCAGTTACTAGCTGTGTGACTCTAGATGAGTTACTTCACCTCCCAATGCCTCTGTTTTCTCGTCTATAAAATGGGGATAGTAACAGTACCTCCGTCTAAGATGGTTGTGGATCACATGAATTAATTCATGGAAAGCACTGCAATACTGCTTGGCCATCATAGTAAGCCCTCAAAAACAGAAGCTATTGTTATGTCCTGGTAGCTGACACACAGTAGGCACTCATAAACCAGTTGAATGAGTGAAGTGTAAACACTGATTATTGATTACACGTTGAAATGATATTTTAGATACACTAGGTGAAAAACATTATTAAAATTAATTTAACCTATGTCTTTTTCCTTTATTTAAAATGTGGCTACTAGAAAATGTAAAATTCCTTCCCGGCTTATATTATATTTCTATTGGACAGCACTGCTCTAAGCTGTGGGGAAAGTACAGAACAACCAACCAGGATTCATTAACAAGTAAATTGTAAGGAAGAAAAGGCAGAGTGAGAGACGTCAGGAAAATCTCTAGGTGAAAAGAAACTTAAGAGACATACCAACCAACTCGATGTGTAAAGTTGGATTCTGATTCATGAAAATAACTAAGGAAAAAAACAGTATGAAATGTACGAGACCATTAGAAATTGGAACACTGTCTGGATAGTCAATGCTGGTCGTGAGTGATTGTTAATTTCCTGTAGGTGTGAAAGTGGGTGTGTGGTTACTCTTTTTGAAAAAAGAGTCCTTATCTTTTAGAGAGGCACCCTGAAATATTTACAGATTGAATGTTAGGTGTGTGAGGTTTGTGTCAAATCATACAGGCAGGGTGGGGCAGGTTTAGGTATGGAAAAAACAAGATTGACCACGAGCTGGCAAATATCAGAGCTGAGAGTTTCCTGATGCTAGCCTGTCTGCTTGTGTACACATTCAAAACTTCCCCTAAGAATAAGCTAAAAAACAAAGAAAGAAAGAAAACCTGGCTTTTTTGGCCTGGTTCATATCCCAGCTCCACCTGTTAGCTGTGCCTCAGTTTGCTCATCTATCTGTGCAATAGGGATGACACCACTGGTGCCTACACTGCAGAGGATTATCTGTAATGTGCTTAGAAATGCACAAACAAAATAAACTTATTTCGCAGGCCCTTTTCACATTGTCACCAGTCTTCACAATACCCTCTTCAGGGGAGATTTATCCCCATTTTACCAAAAGGCTAAGTCGCCTGCCCCCGCTCATCCAGCCAGACAAAACCAAGACACGTCCCAGGTTCGCCTGGTCCCCGAGTCGAGGATGATGTGAACACTTGTGCTGGGAACACAGGGTCAACTTTTCCCGACCTCCGTGCTTCTCCAGTCTTGGCAGATTCGAGGTCCATTCCTCTGCAGATCAGCTCTAAGGAACGCGCTCCCCTCCCATTCCTGTCTGAAAAGATATAATATTGGCAGAACCCAGCGCTCTGGAATTCTGAAGGCTGGCTCCCTGGATTCCAAGGGGCTCCACCTCCCGCCGTGGAATTGGGCAGAGGGTGGTGGTCACGTGGCTGGGGCAAGGCTTTGACATGACTGTGGCCTTGACTTGGGCAGGACTGTGAGGGCAGGGCCAGAACCTGGGATGCTTGGAGGCTTCAGGGAGCCGGGCAGGGAGGCAGGGAGACACCTCTGCTGTGAGGAGATGAACCCCTGAAAACGCAGTGTGCTGATCCCATTGCCTCTGCTGGCATGCTTCTCAGAATGGGGAGCTTACTGCTGCCCATGGCACCTCATTTCCTCTTTAGGGACATGGTTGTGCAAAGGTCTCCAGAATCATCTCTTGCAATGCCTCTCTCTCCCAATGAGGCAATGAAGGCCCAGACACATCAAGGCATTTATCCAAGGCCATACCTAGTACTCAGTGACAGAGGCAGGACTAGAACCCAGGGCTCTGACCCCCGGACAATACTCCTTCCACTTCTTTGCTATAGAGTCTGAGACAATGGAAGGATCTCTGCTGGCTGAGAGGTCAGGGAAAGCTTCTTAGAGGAGATGACATTTGAGATGGTCCTTGAATGATGGCACTAGGATGTGGCTTGAGGTCTGAATTCTTTTTTTTCCTGCCCACCATGTCTGTGCTCTTCCCCGCTAATCTCACACTGAGGATGGAAAACAAATGGAATAGAAGTTTGTTGAATGAATGAACGAATGAATGAATGAATAAAATGGGCAGGAAGGCCACTCCTGGAGGTGAAAGGACCATGATATAGGTCCCTTCAGAGCCAAGTGCATGTGGTGGGGGGCCTTTAGACCCCAGATGTCACCGTGTGCAGGAAGGGACCAACTCCACCTGCCCCAAATTCGGTGTCCCTGCTGCTCCTCTTGCATGTGCCTTGCGCGGGACCCAAGCCACTTCGTGCCACTAAGGATTGTTTGTTCTCTGCGGCTGGCTCCAAGTCTCCGTTTACTGTGTCTTCCTCCTCCTTGTTTTGTAAACTGGGCTGGTTGGGAAGACAGGTCACGGCACACGCCTACATGTGGGGGAGGACTCTGGCCAGCGCTCTCTCTTCCCACCCTAGTGGGGCCAGTGCCACCCCTGGGCCACCAGGGACCTTCAGGGAGCTGGAGAGTCTGCGGGAGAAACGAGCATCCTCGGCACACCAAACCTGAGCTGTTCCCGAGGAATTGCTTTTTCTGGAAGACACACTCCCTCCAGACGGGCAGCCTTCCTTTATTCGAGGTTTTTAGTTTTGCTTTCTTGCAAGGATTTCTGTTTCCTCTCGTTGTAAATGATTTACATGCCCATGACAGGAACCCTGGAACACACAGGAAAGAGGACATCTTTATAATCACGCACAGGCAGCTGCTCCTCAGGCTTTGGCCTGTGCCCCCACACACACACCTTTGCATAGGCTGGGGGTATGGGGTTTGGGTTTTTAAACAGTTTCACACTTAGTAGCACACAGCTCTGTCTTCCACACAGGATGAGGGCAGACATGGGATGATAAAAAGGAGCCAGGGGCCTGGGTACCAGGATTCTAGGACATGGGTTCAAGGTTGAGCTCTGCCACTAACTGGCTGTGCGTCCTGGGAGAATGCCTGCCATCTCTGGGCCTCTGTGTCCACTTCTGTAACATGGGAAGGTCTGGTGTAATAGTGTCCAAGGCCCTTCCCACCCTAATACTCCAGGATCCTGTCAGGTTTGCCCAGAAAGAGTTTCCAGGGGTGGAAGGAAGAAGGAAGGGGGGCTATGCCTGGTACAAGAATCCCGTGCTCCAATTAAGGCAGTCCCTTAAGCAATGTTCCCCAAGGACCCCAGACCTGTGAGTGCCTCCAGACCCCTGGTCACCTCTGGCCAGGACCAGACCCCTAAGAGGCCACTCCAGCAGGAGACGGGTGTGGACTTGCTCTTCTCACAGGCTGGTATGTATTTGCTGTGTGGCTTTAAACATCACATCACCCCTCTGGGCCTCAGTTTCCCCCTCTGTAAGAGAGAGGGTGGGGGTAGGTTGGATATTTTCTTTTTAAGCAGCAGAACTCTTTCCGCCAATAAAATTGTTTGCTGAAACTTGCTGTAGAGCAGCGAGAAGAGGAAACCCTGACATATACAGAGCGTTAAAATGGTGTCAAGCGTTGTTCTAAGCGCTTCCCATCCATTGACTTCTCATCCTCACAGCAATCCCACAAAGTGGGTGCTACTAGCATCCCCATTTGACAGATGAAGAAACCGAGGGCCTGAGGGGTTCTGCTGCTGGTCCAAGGTTATACACAGCTACTAAGGGTTGGAGCTGAGATTCTGACCTACTCAGATCTCAGTCATGAAACTCCAGGTCCCTTGTCATGCCAACTCCTTGGGGACGTCTCCAGACACCCAGCCCACACTCTTCCACATTCATGCACATGTGCACACGCATGCACGCACACACACACACACACAGTGTGGCTGTTCCTCGGCAGCCTGCCTGTCAAGCTCCATTCAAGCCCCAAATCAAAGGCGGCTGGCGAGACTGAGAGACTAGGAGGTTTCCTGCCCCGGAAAACCCACATCACCAAAAAGCGTCCCAGTGCCCGAGGCCGCGGGGCTGCCCATTTCCCAGTCCTGTGCTGACCCGGCAGCCGCCCCCGTGCAGCCAGCTGAGCCCTGGTCTGAGCTGCCCCCTGCAGCCACCTGCAGAGATTCTTCCCTTGAGGGATGAAGTCACAGCACCCCCTCCAGGCCGGGGACAGCCAGGCCTGCAAGCCGCTTAATCCCTCAGCTATCCCGCGGGGGTGCCCTGCGCCAGGAACTTCACTGGGAGGGGAACAGTCTGGTGCAAGAGAAAGGACTTGGGATCTGGACTGGGGCAGACCTGGGTTTGAATCCTGGCCCTGCCTCTGGCTAGCTGTGTGAGCCTGAACCATCTCAGGCTACTTTGCTCAGCCTCCGCTTTCTTATCTGGAACACGGGAATAATGATGCATCAAACACACAGTGTGGTCTTGAGGATGTAACAGGTGGGGCACACAGGAAGTTCTTCCATTTCTGTTTGCTTCTACCCGGCAAGTGTGTCTGCTGGGGAGAAAAAGAGAAATAAGGATCACCCTGCCCGCTGTCAGTCAACAATCATTTTTTGAGCACCTACTAGGGGTTAGGCACATGACAGAGAAAGGAAGAAGCAACACATGCACCTCTAATAGACGTGCTCTAAATAAACATCATGGAGAAGGGAGACGAGGGAGTGGGGGCAGAGAACTCTGCTGCTTGAGGGGGTTCAACAAGAGAAAAAGAAACAGTAGGAGACATGTATTAAGAGATTTATTGTGAGGAATTGGTTTACATGATTGTAAGCGGCTGGCTAGGCAAGTCCAGAGTCCGTCCGGAAAGCCATCAGGAAGGTCAGGCCAGAACTCTCGGGCATGGACTGAAGCTGCTGTTCACAAGTGGAATTTCTTCTTCTTCTGGGAAACCCTGGTTCTGCTCTTAAGGCTTTTCGACTAATTAAATCAGGCCCACCCAGATAATCCAGGATAATCTCCCTTACTTAAAGTCAACTGATTATCACATCTACAGCAACACCTAGATCAGTGTT